>NW_026562408.1:1537500-1945000 GCF_027474105.1 Poeciliopsis prolifica | reverse complement strand
ACTATTCAGAAATATGCAGACTGGAGACCACTGGGTCCTGCTGAGGAAGGAGTTAGATGTGTTTGTCATAATCTGGAACACGGCCACATAAACTGTCGGACTGCAGAACTAAATCAGAACCGGGAAGCTTAAGGATGGATCCTGTTACCCAAGAGTTGGTTCAACCATGAGCTTCCAATTTCAAACATGTTTCTAGATCTTTACATTAAAGCAAGACTAGCAGCTAAAATACAACTCATTTAACACGTGCTGAACAAATACAGACCTTTTGTGAAGAAAATTATCCTTAAGTTATTTTAGCAATTAACTGTTATATCATCAACAAATATCATGTAAAATACTGAAAGATAATTGGTAAAAATGAAAGATGATAAAACATAAGCAGTTTTGAGTGACAACTAATTTGAAACTACAAATTTTAATTTAATACAATATTGTTTTACTATGATTTTACTTAGCTTTTTTGTTTAGAATGAAATTTGGAAAAGCTAGGAATAACTAGAGTTCTCCAAGATAAATGAAATTATGCATATCAATATGCATAAGTTGTGCTCAATACTAACAGCACCAAAAACTATTTATTTTGATTTTACTGTTTAATTTGGTTCTGTACTTATAAGGTGTTGTAGAAAAAAAATATTTACTGTTAGCACTGTTAGATAAAATCACTCAGTCAGGTTTATTTTCTATATGATGCACAACACAGAGAGCTTATAAGACAATCAATGCTGAAGCAGTTCAGTATGAAAGCTCCACCAGGCAGAGTCAACACAACGGCTTTAAACCAAGGATATGGATCCAAAACAGACAGTCTGGTTCCCTTGCAGCTGCAGGAAAACAACTTTCAACCTTGAGCGTGTGCGTGTGTGTGTGTGTGTGTGTGGGTGTGCGTGGGTGTGCTTGTGCATGTGTGTGAGCATGTCTGTATAGGTGTGTGTGTGTGGGAGGGAGGGCAATGTGTGTGTGCGTGTGCGCGTGGGTGTGCATGTGTGTCTGCAACCCAAACAGGTTCTTTTGGTGAGACTTCACAAACACATAACATAACATGATCAGCAGATGGTCTTTATTCCAGGTTTAAATGTAATATTTGTCAGTTCATCCTGAACTAAATGTACAAAAATAGTTGTGGTTTTGAAAAATGACAGTACAAGTTGAAAGAAATAAGCCACATTCAATCCAGACCTGATGATTACGCCACAATCATGCAAAGCCATTCATAATTTACCATAACCACTAATGCTGTATTAACCTACATTTTACCCAGTGAATTCAGACTCAACTCTGAGAGCATGGTGGGATATAAATATGCAGTCAATCTGATTAACGTCACAGCCAGTTTTCTGACTGGACTGTGAATTCATATGCTGGTTAGTAAAATGAACAAAATTCATCCCACAGACAGGCGTAATCTGAGCAAACTGCATAATGTTGCCTCAGGTTATTAACAGTTTCAGTTTCAGCCTTTTCTCAGATTTATCTGTATTACTTTTATTGAATCATTTCTTTTTTGGCCCTTTTTGACAAAATGAAGAAAACGACTGGAATTGTTCACTGCTCAGTTTTCTGAGTGTGTATTTAGAGCACACTCAGCCGCCACTTTACTAAAGACAAATGTTTAATTGCTTGTCAACACAGACAAAACTAATAAACCACATGGCAGGTAGTCAGACTGGTTTTAGGCATTTGGCAAAGATCAAACTGAGTTTGGATTTTAAGTGGCACTATTGGTTACAGATGAGCTGATCTGAATATTTTACAACCTGCAGAGAGTTTCATCAACAACCATCTCAGGTTTGTAGAGAATAGACTGAATCAAAATGGGCAGACTGGTTTCCAGTTGTGGTTCAGAAAAGATTTCATTACAACCAGAGCATCAATTACATTTCTGATCAGACAACAAGCTAAACATGAAGAAGATGGGCTACAGCAGCAGAAGGCTGACACTTCGAGTCAACAACAGAAAACCGAGAATAAAATTTACCAAAAACGTTGGACAATATGAGGAGAAGTTTCAGAAGTAGCTTATTGGATATGGATCAACTTTCAATGTGAACTCTTAGCATTCGACAGGTTCTCTACTTCATTCTTTCTCAAAATCAAAATCATCTTGATATCCCTTCACCTTGGCTTGATCTGTCTATCACAAGCTCCTTATTGTTCTTTAATTTGTGAACTAAAAGCTAAGTGCAGTATATAACTACCTCTAGTTTATCCAACTAAGATTGTCATCACAGATTCAGTTGGTCAAGATATTCTACGCAAACTTAAACCCAAACTCGGGATGTTTGGGCTGTTTCATTATATGAACAAATGCATTTTAATAGAAGAGCATGGACCAAAAAGAAGAATCTTTAACTGGAAGATTTACATTTTTAACAGAAACAGTCAAAGGACCAGATTCTGTTAAATTTTCAATTCTGCAGAAGGTTTGCAATAATTCCTCACTCAGCCCCCCATGCTCACTCCACCGCCTCCTTTAATAGCCAAATCCACATGTGATCATCACAAGACTGGACATAAATTCAAATATTACAGATTGGTCTTATGATAATTACATAACTAATTGTAAATGGCTCATTGTAAAAAATAAATTAAGTTCAAAGGATTGACTGGAATGAGAGGAATTGCTCAAATGGAGGAAATACTAAAAATCACAAGGTAACATTTTCTCAATTTGTCATAAAACAACCACAGATTTTAATGTTTCTTTTGAGACATTGATTGTGACAAATCAACAATAACTAGATAGTTATGAATTGGAGGAAAAATGTTACAATTCCAGCTTTTTTCACAAATGGAAATCTGAAAAGTGCAGCATGCAGATGTATTCACTGTTTATACTCTGTTTTAACCCTAAAAATATTTAATATAGACTATTAATGTACCGTTTTATATTAATATACACACAGTTTGTGTACAAAGACCTCAAGCAAACAGCAAGATGAAAATCAAGAAACACACCAGTCCAGCCAGTTAATCCATCGTAATTTAATCCATCGCCTAAAATTGGAAAGATTGCGGCACAACTCCAAACCTGCCAAGACCCGGCAAAGCACCGGCGGTTTGCCAACAGCGACGGCCAGGAAAGGAGCAAATTAATCAAAGAAGTTTCTAACAGGCCTGATAACTCTGAAGGAGCTGAACAGATACACTGACAAACCGAAACTGTGCAATGATTCGGCTCAACCTGCAGACTGACCACAGAACAAACTTTCCCTGACAGAGTCATGTTGAGCATCCCAGGTTCACTGCTGCCCCGACGGTCAAGGAAGCAGTTATAAATAAATTACACTGGATAATAAAACAATAGAATGAATAGAAAATATTTTAGACATCTTGTTGTTTTTACAAACTGTTCATTCAGTTACTCTGTTCACATGACTATATTGTCCAGCAAGTCAAAGAAAAAGAAATTATGAAGGACACTTGAATAGTGAATAAGAACACACACTGATAATTGTATCGCATGAGAGAATAAGTTCAGTAACTAAGTCAGTTCTGAAATAACAGTCTGAGGCTCAGCAGGCTCATTTGATTCAGGGACAAGAGAGGACAGACATTTCTGACCCGTCTCTTTCTCTCTCGGCTCTGAATGTGAGCGCGCATGTGCTGCTCTGCACTAGCCGCTTATCAATGCGAATTTGTGCATCTGAAATAATGCAGCATGAAGCACACTGACACCATGACCCACTTCTGACTACACACACCAAAGGAAGTGTTGGTGCAGGATTATCAATACAGAATGGGTTATGGGTCATCCACAGTGCAATGCCATCTCAAAATGTGTCTGGAATGATGGCGCTACTAGCAAATCCATAACAAAACAGATTTGAATATAGTTATCGAGGTTCATATTGTTGTTTGTTCTGTGTAAGATATGAAGTAAATATGAGATTTAGGCTTAAAAATGACTAAACATTTGATCAAATGTTTTAATGCAGAAATGCTATGATTTTCACAGTCAGTCACTGACTCTCCAAGAGGAGAGCACTACAAAATGATTCTGACTGGTCAGAGTTCTGCATATTAATGATGTCCAGCCCTCCATGATAAGTGCAGTTTGGAAGTAAAAATCCAATGAGGGATTCAGGAAGGATTCACGTGACCAGGCCTGCAGCTGCTTCAACACTCTGGTGTTTCCAGAGGACCGGGCTTTAACTGGAATCCTTCTGTTCAGCTCCTAGAAGCTGCAACCTTTAGATCTGGTCTTCAACTGAAGCTGTACCCTGTCGTTTTCCATGCAGACATGATAGTGCCAATATATTAGTTCATCTCTTTCCAACAAACAGAAATGGCAATCTGGTAATATCTATTTATTTGTTGATATGACTTTGTTTTTTAATATATACTTTTTTTTCATTTTAAACTTTAAACACATTCTTTCATCTAAGGTCCTACAATAATGTATTAATTTTTCAACATTTCAGTAAAAAAAAAGATGATTATTACAATAACTTAATGCTTTGCAAAAGATCTTAAAAATAGATGTCAGTTATCTATAAATGTCTTAAATTTTACCGTCATCAGCAAGTATTTGATCTAAAACTGTTTTATGATTCCGGTACAGTGTTTTTTTATTATTATTGTGGCTATATTACCAATATTTGTCACTTTATAAATGTACCCATATTTATGGCATGAGTTACAGTTTCCAGTCTGCTGCCAGCCATGCTGCATTTCATAGAAAAACTGTTGAAGTGTCTTTTTTCATTCAATATAAGTGAATAAAAACATATTCAGTGGGGTAGTTTACTGAAATTATTTCCATTTTCAAACTGTTTTCACAAGAAAGTTATAAAACTTCATCATCATGTTTTTAAGATGGACTGAGTATGTCTGTAACTTATGCTGGGCAGCCGTCTCATTATTACCTAACCTAGAGCCAGACAGAAAGATCTCTTCAGCAATCGGATCTCCATGAGGCTGTAACTGCTCAACAAGCTCATCTTTCCAGCTTTCCCTTTTTATTTCAGGCAAACAAACTCTTACAGCACAACTTAGCTTCCTGCTAATCCTGGTTATGCAACACAATCAGCAAATGTCCTGCAAACTAATAGAAACAGCTTCCCTAAAGTAAATGAGCAATTTAAGTTTAATCAGTCTGGGTGTTATGATGTAACATGGTTCAAAGTCTCATCACACTCACTTGATTTTTGAATTACAATTCATCTTGAGCCAAAGAGTTTTGTAATCATTTTTGCTGAAGCCACAATATCATAGCTGTGGACAAGCAAACAGAGCATAAAAATACCAAAGGCTGAAATCAGTTACAATGTCAGAAGAGGTCATAAGGTCATCATTTCTGACTTAACCAACTGAAAGTATTTTTAGTCCATAATGTAAATTCTCCATGAATGATGGTAGATAAATAATGAAGTTGTGGTTAAAATCCTTCGGCTTGTTTGTTTCCAACTTCTTTTATGTACAGAACATTTTTCATGTAAACTTGTTGAAACCACTGATTACATGTGTTATTTCAACCATTGTGCTGTTTTCATCTTTTACAACAATCATGGTACAGCTGGAATAGAAACATGTTTTTAATTGACATCAAATTGACTAGAACATGGAAATGGCAGGAGGAGGAAAACATCCTGATCAAAGGCACCGGCTGGGTTCCCTGACATTTAAAACTCTGTAGGTTCTCAAAACAACTTCTTTCAAGATTTTTTCTAGAAAACACTTGAATGTTCACAGAAAGTCGGTTACTAAGGTTTTAATCGGCTACAGTTTCAAAACATTTTTGAATCGTTGTTCCTGCTGTGTTAATTAACTAAGGAGTTAATTCCTGACTGAAAAACGTGTGATGGTTAAATTGGGAATCTGGCAAATAAATCTTAAAAATAAACAGAAGAGTTTGGAAAAAAATGGTTGGCAGAAGGGAAAATGACTGAAATAAAACAAAACCTACAGACCATCCATTATAAAAAATTAAAAAAAAATCCCTTCTCACCCACCGCAGGTGGTTCTTATCCTCTGAACTCGGGTCCTCTTCCAGAGGTAGTGGGACTGGACCCTTTGATGGATCCTTCTGGATTAGGATTGTCCGCCCTTCAGTTAACCATTCAGGGTGAGTCCCACTTTGTAGCAGCTGGTTCATTTGGGCTGACAGTCGCTCATGGAGAGCAGTGAGTTTCTTTAGCCAGTAGGCATGGATCTGTCCAGTTTTTCATGCCTGAGAGTCTTTCTTGAACATCTGTCACAGTGATGGTTACCGGGGCTTGCTCAGGGAGGTTGCTGTGGTCTCTCGTAGAGAGATCAGCCACTGTGCATTGCTGTTGTGGGACGCCTCCCTTTCCCATATGCCTTTCCAGTATTGTTCAGTCTCCAGCCTTGGTGGGTCTGCTCTGTTGTTATTACCCTGCCATTGAGAGTACACCTTAGCTGGTTGAGTGGAGAAGAGCCGGTTAATCCTTCTGGATTCATTCTCCCTTGTGTATCTCTTTAGGCGGCTGGACAAGGCTTGGAGCCTCTGTTTGGCAGTTTCAAGTGCTTCAGGTAAAGACCTTTACTTTCTGGGTACTGGTCTTTTCATTGCACCCTTGTGGAGCTCTGATAGTTGGCTCACTTCCCTCCTTGATACCTTGATTTTAGCCTCTACCCGTCTTTTCCATGGTGGGTGTATATATATATATATATATATATATATATATATATATATATATATATATATATATATATATGTGTGTGTGTGTGTGTGTGTGTGTGCGTGCGTGCGTGCGTGCGTGCGTGTACTGTTGGTAGGTTTTGATCTGTTGTGTGGCCCTGCCATGGATCAGCCCTGCTGTCAGACTTTCAGAAAGATCTATGGATAAATAACACAATCTGTCCCATATCTGTGATGATCCTGAAACATGGGATCTGCTGCAGCTCGTGATGCTGCTGCAGGCTACAGCTGACGGTGAAGGCCCTGCCAGCATCCTGCCATCGTCTTGCAGCATCACTGCAGCATCCTCTGAAATGATGGCCAGTAATGTGTGCTATTTCACCGCGCAGGAGGAACCACCATGCAGGACTGTTCACATTAAAGCCGATATTTACTGGCATCCGGGCTTATTTGAGGTGCAGGCAGCTGATGATAGCTTCTGCTGCCTGCATTTATAGATATTGTCACTGAAAACATGCGAACACGGAAAGAGCATCGATGCCGTCGTGTGTGGAAAACCCCAGGAGCAAAAGCAGGACGGCTCCCCGCATCCAGCGGGTCTGCCGGCGGAGGCCAGCCTCCAATGTGCCAATAAATCACCGCGACGCAGCTCAATAAAACGCGCCTCTAAGTTCGTGATGCCATGCATGTCGCTGGAAACGACCTAAATATTTTTCTGTCGAGGTACACTCAGATAAAAAGTACCATTTCCGGCGCTAGCAGTGAATCAGTCTGCAGCCAGCAGGCCGCTGGTCCGACTGACTCCCACTTCCGACCGGCGATGATCAAACAAACAACACGCAGGAAACCGACTCACCTCAGAGGGAATCCTCATCAGATGTCAAATCCTAATTCATACGAAACAGCATCCATGCCATCTTCATGTTTCACTGATGTGATTATCTGCAGCGGCCTTCCACGGCGGCGGTGTGTGGATGAGCAGCAGCCGACAATGAAGCGCTGATGGCCGGTGGTGATGATGCTGGAGCCCCGCCCTCCTCCAGAATGAGCTCACTGCTTCTCCAGCTGGTGGATTTAACAAACCCAGTCCTCCTGCAGAGCTTCATCACTCTGGAAACACATTCACACTTTTGGCTCAATAGAAACAAATGAATTCTCTCTATCTGTCTTTTTAAAAACAGAGGATAATCATTCTACTTTATTTCAGCAAATTCAGAAAGTGAAACTCATGTATTTCATATTTTTATCATGAGCGAAATACAAAATTCAGTTTCCCAGAATATTAGAAAATACATTTGACCTTTGCTGCATCCAAAGGTGCAGCAAATGTGTCTCCACAAAACATTTGTTTTGTTTCCACTAAACAAATGGAAAGTTTAGTGGAAGGTAAAAGTGTAGTCAAAAATGATGCCCCTTTCTTAGAAGTGATTTTGAAACAATATTTTTGGAAACACCTTTTTTTTTTAATAAATGTATACTAATGTTGGGTCATGGATCAGCTTATTGTGAAGACCAGAACAGGTGGGCCCCAAATCACCCCACCACTTACAGAACAAACATGACAGTTATCATGCATTGAACGTGAAAACTTATTCAGAACTAATTTGCTTGGATTATTAGAAACAAGCCAAACTGTTAAGAGGAAGAACAGAATAATATTTTTTGTGCAGAAAGCTTTTGAAACTCATTGAAATTTGTATCCTGGATTTAGATTCATTATTAAATAAAATGATGTTGCTTCCAGTCAGAAGAGTCATGTTGGTCATATTAAAATGTTACTTTCAAACTAAATCGGTGAGAGGAATGAATAATTCTTAGACTGCACTTCAGGCAATTTTTAATGAAAATGAATAAAATGAAAGTGGCTTTACTGAACAGACGAAGCATCATTTCACTTCCTCCTCTTGTTGTTTCAGGAATTATTTTAATTAAAGCCAAAATGTCTAATGATCCCTCTTTGCCTCAGGTTAACTGAACAACATATGTTTCTTTTCTTTTTCTCCTTGTGATGAAGCCCAGAGTTAGAGAAGCTCAGGCTGCACTGAACTCTGGGCTCATGATGGCTGAAGCAGCAACACGACTTACTGATCAGTTTTTACTGTTTTCTACTGATACTCCTTAAAATCATCTAAAAGTTATTTACACTTCTGGACAGATTGCTTATTTTCTGCTTTTTGTCACATTTCTTTCTGCTAGATTTTTCCAGGGTTTTTTTTTTTTTTTTAGATTTATGTAAGGCTAATTCTGTCATTCGCTGATTTTTTTTACATATTTGGATTGAATTACAGCTCACAATGAGACAACGAGTGGCTTCTGAGAAAGATGTGTTTACATTGAGTACATTCTTTATCTGAAGAGGTTTTGCAACAAAAAAATTATCTCCATTTGACAAAAGTCTAAGAAAACAGAGTGACATGGCAGAAAGGTTGAAAAAACACAGCCTAAAAATCAGTCACATCTCCATCCTAAATCCAAAATGTTTTTCTTTTTGTTTGTTTGTTTTCTGTTGTAATCTTCTACATCTGGACCTTATTTACTGAGAAATTCCCCTCACCTTTTGGAAGGTGCAGGTGCAAGGTGTGAAAAAAATTCATAACTATTCTCATAGACAACATGTTCTTCATATGCTAAGAAATGTTAGCGCCACCCAAAGGTCAGTATGAGAACTGCGGATCCGATACATGAAGCCAGAATCAGCAGCTTGTTCAATTACTGACCAAGACTCCAAATTCTCTCTGGCTGTTTGATCAAGTTTGTATTTATTTAAAATAATCTATAAAGCTGAAAGCAGAGTTTACTGAAAATACTCTTATTTTCATGTTGCATGTTGCAATTTATTCAAAAACACATTTCACAAGGTTATCTTTGTTGTTTTACTTTCTGGTATTTCACACTATTGAGTTGCAACCCAGAAATGATCAGTTATTTAAAAGATACAAACTTTTTAATACTTTGGGGTTGACTGGCTTTCAGTAATTGAAGGAATATTTTGTGAAACATGTTGAATATATTTCTACAGTGCTTTATCTAATCAAGAGGCCCCTAAGGTGCCATATTCAGACTGAGTGACACTGTGATGGTGTTTAGCTACTTCATTGTAGCTACAGCTGCACACTTGCAGCAGTACTTTGAAGTTTGCATTGAGTGGACAAGCATAAGGGACAGAAATACATTTTACAGAAATTATAAATATTTGACACAAAAATAAATACTTAAGAACTCTTTGTTTGAATCTTTATATCTGTTTTTACACCTGAATTAACTAAAAACATAGTATGTGTGACACTGAGGATGCAATAATGGACTTGTGAGGAAATAGTTTGTTGTTCCATAGTATGAAGGTTTGTGCTTTCACTGCAGTTCAGTTAGCTGTTTTTAGATTTTCCATAACAGAATGGTACAAAAGATAAAATTTATATTGTTTTACCTTTCTCGTCATTAAGTTGGAAAGTGTTTTTTTTTTCTTTTTCATGTTCTTTACATTTCTTCATTCCACATAGGAAAACATACCCACCATTTTTTCTGCTTGGTTTCATGCTATTCTTTATTTAAAAACATAAAAACAGAAATAAAATTGGGCTTTTTTAAAAACAACAAATTTCTCGCAGTAGATATTTACAAAAAAAACCTATGTATGTTGTGTTTCTTTAAAAGGTCGTTTGTGGATCTAAGCATGTTTTATTTAGCTGGACTGAGGGGAAATATGACTATGAAGCTGGAGACTTCTGGACTGAACATAAGCTTGGAAATATTTCTTTTCACACGAGACTTTCTAAGTTGTTTGAGCTGCACTGTCTCCATGATGCCACAGTTGTTTCGATGGAGGTTGCAGGACGCAAAGAGTCGACAAAGAGTTGATATGAAGATGAGGAATATAGGACACACAAAACAACCCAGAACACAACAGACTGAACTGCTTGAGTTGTTGACCAACACAAATAAGACATTTTAAGACTATAATCTCTTCCTTGTTGCTGGGACAGCAGGTCATTACTGTGAACTAGCTCCACATAGTATTTTGATATTTTGACATCTTCTTTTATAATGAGCGAACTAATCTGTGCATGTTTAAAAAACTGATTTGGCTGTGACACCATTGTTCAAGTCACAGTGTGTGATGAATGCATCTACTGATTTATAGTATTGAAGTAAATCACACTTTCAAGAAGTGCAATTATATAAAAATGTGTTTTTGGAATCAAGCTGACCGTTTTGCGGCATGAAGTTCCAAACTAAAATGTTTAAAACTCATCTGGGATCTGCAGTTTCTGCTTTATTCAGCAGTTCATGGCACGACCGGAGGACCCACGATGTCTGCAAGGCTGCTGCTACCGCAACTTCAAAAAGTTGTTTTGTGTTTCAGAAACTATCTGTTCCTTCCAGGATTTTATTGTCTGTTTGTGTCATAGCGTTGGCATCTTTGTGTTGCATCAACTGCAGATGTTACCAAGCAGGCTGATCATCTCAGGTTTAAGACAATCTGTGGACATTGTGTCTTTATACTTTACATTCAACTTTTCAAACTTTCCACTTTAGGGTTAATAAATAATAACAAATGGCTTCCATTTTGAAATAAGACTGATTGAATGATTGTCCTTATTGTTTTGGTTTAAGATCATATGTGGTTCCTGATTGCTAAAATAAATAATACAATCTTTTTGCATTTTTGACACCAAAACTGAAAGATTGAATTTATTCTATAATTAGTACTAGATGGGGAACTAGAAATAAATGCAGGTGCCTTAAGGCTTCATTTTATGCCTATTGGTTGGTTATCTTTACTAATCTAGACTATTGGTTCTGGTTCTGAGGATGCAGAGGTCTGGACGGTTGGTGCAGTGACAAAACGTCTCTAATGTATTTTGCTGCTGAGCCATTCAGTGATTTATGAAGTAACAGAAGTATTTTAAAGTCTGTTCTCTCAGTAGAAGGACTTTAGAACTGTTTTCTATCTTTCCAGTCGTTCTGCTTTCCAGGGCATGACATTCACATCCACCTCATTGACAGGATTCCTGAGGCTTGTCATCACATCTTATTAAAAATGCTGACTTAGTCCTTGGAAACTGTTTATCTTGCTATTTTCAGATTTTCTACTCCAGTTCATCTTTTGGGTCTGTTGAGTCAAATTAGCATTTAGTTCTGGCTTTCATCCTCACATCGATGGACAGACAGAAGACCAGATGACCGAAGCACCAAACCAGAGACGCCTTGAGCTCAGTAGTTCTCTGGACTGAGTTTGGACACAAAGCTCATCATTCAGCTTCCTCCAGAGGACCTGGGTTATTTATGGATGTGACCTATAATTATGACAATACCTTATATCAAATATAATTAGCACCTAAAACAATTCAGATTATCATCATCATTCATTAAGCATTAAGTAGTTAAAAATTTTGTGATGATAAATCAAAGAAACATCACAGATCTGGATAATGCAGCGATGTAATGTAATGATAATGATAATGATTATGATAATGTAGCGATTCCTTACAGCGCCTCAGTAATGGAGACAACATATCCTGGATTTTTTTTTTTTTTTTTTTAATCAACAGGCAACCCCTCCAGTCCAGGAGTTATATGAATTTTCATGCCCTCATGGCAGCAGTAACTTCTTAGGATAGTGGTTATGTCCCATAGGAAACAGTGGATCCTCAAAAAGTAGCATTTGTTGGAAAAATGGGCCAACAAATAGATGCTTAATACTAAAAAACACACAAACACACTTTCAAAGAATAAAGCAGATAATTCTTCAACACACGTTTCACCCCTTAAAGTAACGCCCGCCCCCCCCCCCGCTGCGTCCCCTAATTTAAATAGTTGCAGCCTCCATTAATAGAAGTCCATTCACATCGCTGCATCTCTCTGCCCCCCTCTCATCCTCCCCATCACACCCACACGCAAGTACACCGTGGCATTTATATGCGCCTACTGCTCAGTTCGCTCAGCATTTAGGCCCACGTCTCTTCAGAGGAACTTTTTTACTGACGATGACAACGAACAGGATGAAAAGCAGCGCAGCGCTTTGCGCATCAAACGGACACATTCAGAAGCCTAAAGCCGTGGAGGAGCGGGGCCACTGGGGCACCAAGGCGGAGTTCATCCTCACCGTGATGGGGGCAATTATCGGACCTGGGAATATTTGGAGGTTTCCATACCTGTGCTACAAGAACGGAGGGGGTGAGAGCTTTTACGCACAAGTGGCGCTCCGGCTTTCTGGCTCCTTCTGGCAGTCTCTTTACTGCTGTCATGTTTGGTTCTGTTTTTTATAGGTGTGTTTTTCATCCCATACACCGTGTTCATGTTTACGTGTGGAATACCCTTGTTCTTTCTTGAAACTGCGTTGGGGCAGTTCACCAGCCAGGGGGGGATCACATGCTGGAGGACGATTTGTCCGCTTTTCCAAGGTAAAAGACGCGGAAATGTTTCATGTTTCTTTAAACGTCTCTGAAATGTTACAACTTGGACTGTTAAACGCGTAGCAGATTTAATGGATTCAGAAAGTCTTTACTTTTCAAATAGGTCAGTCTTTGATGAACTTTTAGACTTTCCATAGTAATTACAGTGAATTATCAGCAATTATGCGCTCAACATTAGGCCATCAAATCTCTCATGCAGTGGCGGTTCTTGCTCTGGGCTGTAAGACCCAGTTGCAAGGCTGCAGTGGGAAACTTTATTTTTATGTCTCATGTGTTCATTGTGTTTTTAACAAGCTTAAATTGAAGTTTCTCTGGTGATTACTGCGAGACTTGACCTCCTGATTTCTGCTAAAAAATATCAGATAATCACAATAAAAAACTTCCTTCATTAAACAAATGTTACATATTTTGAAGGCGAATGCTGCTGGTTCTCAGTCAACATTAAAGTATTATTTGATGACTCCAACAGGCAGTTAAAGCCTGGAACTAAAACTGTTCAAATTTTAGAAACTGCTGTAATAAAGTCATATTGGAACATTATGATATTTGACATGATAAAGTAATTTATCTTGCTTAATTATGTTGCATTATTTTCTAAATATTTTACTTGAATGACATTAAAAGGCTGAGAAATCTTTCATCAAACCAGAATCATTTCTTGTCTTTCCCCTCAGGCATCGGTTATGCCAGTCATCTTATCATCGCATTCAGCGCCACTTCATACATCATAATCCTTGCTTGGGCGTTTTTTTACCTGTTCTCCTCCTTCAGCTCAGACTTGCCATGGGCTTCATGTGGAAATTACTGGAACTCAGGTAGTTCCTGTGAAGCTGCATATATGCAAATCAAAGCATGAAATGCTGTAAAACCTATTTTGTATTTAAAAAAATATAAAGCTTCATGTAGTTTTATGTGTAAAATTAGCATTCTGATGTGTTTTTATGTTTTCACATCAGACTCATGTTTTGACAACCATCTGAATCTGAGCCTGGAATCACGACTGAACACTACGCTCCCAGTTGTAGAGTTCTGGCAGTAAGCATGAGATCACAGCATATTTTATATTTCACTCAGTTCTATTCTCTGGTTTATCTCCTTATTCTTTAATCCCCATTTCCCATTGTCCTGTTTCCTCCTACCGTCTTTTATCTTTTATTTTATATGTAAGCTCTTTTTGTCCTTGAACTTTTTCATAGTTTGTTACAACTATGAGCTTCAAAGTCTGTTGTTGGGGATTAAAGGGGGTTTTTACATAAAATCAACTTTTCTGAGCTGAGCCACATATATCACGTTATAATGTTGTTTTAAAACGGTTATGTTGAATTTTAAAGCCTAATTCAGATTAAATATGCAGATTAAAAGTCAATGACTTGCTAACCTCCGTTTCTAATGACAACAGGTACAAAGTTGTGTATCTATTCAAGCTCATTGGATTGTAACACTAACTTTGCAGCAATCCCACCTACTGATCAATCATATTGATCAACATTTGTCCTAATCTTTCATTGTCAAACATCCGCCACGCCTCTGACCAGACATCGAGTTCTGAAGATCTCTGGTGGGATCGAGGAGGTGGGCGGAGTTAGGTGGGAACTGGCGCTGTGTCTCATCCTGAGCTGGATCATCTGCTACTTCTGTGTCTGGAAAGGAATCAAGTCAACAGGAAAGGTCTGACACTTCAGAGATCAACATTATCTATTACACATCAGTGTGAGTGAATGTGTGTGTTTAATGTTAATTTCTTTGATGTATATTGTTCAGCAGTTCCTGTTTGACATTTGACTTAATAATTTTTGTTTTCCGTGATCTGTGAATTATATGAAACATCTTTTCTTTTGCCACACAGGCAGCGTACTTCACAGCCACCTTCCCTTATGTCATGCTGTTTATTCTGCTGATACGAGGCGTGACCCTCCCTGGAGCTCTGGATGGGATCATTTATTATCTCTACCCTGATATCTCTCGCCTCTCAGATCCCCAGGTAGAAAAATATACGTAATGCTTATGTCACACTTATTGAGAGCGATGCTCAAATCAGGCACAGATTAATGTTTGTGCACTTTCTTCAGGTCTGGATGGACGCTGGTACTCAGATCTTCTTCTCCTATGCAATCGGCCTTGGATTCCTCACTTCTCTTGGGAGTTATAACTCCTTCAACAATAACTGTTACAGGTAAGTTCAATAAGTGTGTCTTAAAACTGTATTCAACTCTTCTGAACATTCAAACATTAACATGAACCACAAATGTGGGATTTCATAAACTCACACACAACAGTGTGTGATTGGGAACCTGAATGAAAATGAAATACACGAAGCTTCAGTGAACAAGCAGCAGCAGCATCAAGAAGAACATAATTCCCCAGTCATATCAGAGGTAATGTTTGGTAGAAGTTAAAAGCAATGTGCCAATATTTGAAGATTATATAAAGTCCAGTTTGATCCATCATGCAGTAAAATAAAAATGTAGATTCTGACATAATTGCAAAAGTACCAAGACATTTCTGTCCAGTTAATCTGACCAGCTAAGCTTTGATCAGAAGAGCAGCCATGATGAAAGAGTACTGAGCTCAGGTGGGGGAATAGACACAACTATTACCCATGTGCTCCATGAATTTCATCTTTTATGAAGGAGATGATAGAAGGAAGCTTCAGTTAGAAGGAAAGTTATGAAAATTTTGACACAAGTTCAAAAACATTAATACATGAACCAAAATGTTAACTTTTTGCCCTGCATGAAAATACTCTGAAGCAGAGAATTATCACTGGTCCCCTGAACACACCATCGTCATGGTTATTTGAAGATCATTAATTAAATTTGACAGTAGAGTCTGACAGTGAGGGCCAATTTATAGAATTAGAAAGTCAGAAAAAATGTCTGCTTTTCAGGTTGATTTGCAAAAAATGCTTCGGTATCACTTTTGACTGACTTTGACAAGAAGCAATTAGTGATGTGGACTGCAGGGTCATTGCATCCCTACGGCTGGGGCAACTTTGGAATGTTACCTGGCTGCAAATGTCTGGACGTGTCCAGATCTGGTCAAAAGTAGCAAAACTAGTGAACAATGGCTGCTTGGCCTTTATTGTTAGTATGTTAGTGTTGTTCAAACTGTGTGGCTTAACTTTTACATTAAACTCACAGACCGACTAGTTTACAAAGCAAAACAGAAATGAACAATGTAAACAACAACAGGTTATGGGTTTGTGTACAGAATTTGGTTTTATTGTGTTACTGTTGGTGCTTTGTTAGCTACATATTTTACATAAAAGCTTTAATGTACATCTTTTTTCCCATACAGGGACTGTTTCTACTTGTGTCTGCTGAACAGCGCCACCAGCGTTGTGGCTGGCTTTGCCATCTTCTCCGTTTTGGGCTTCATGACGTATGAACAAGGCGTGGACATTTCTGAAGTAGCAACATCAGGTTCTTACTTTGATCGATAGTAAAAAAAAATTTTCCACACACAGCTGTTGAGTAAATGTAGCATACAAATAGCATCATCCTAATTTTGAGAAATTATTTTGTTTCGATGGATGGAATCACAGATGCAGTTTGTTTAAATCACCATGTTTAAATAACTGAAGATGCTTATTTTTAAATGCTTTGTTTAAATTGTTTTGAAAAGATTCCAGTTCTGTGATCCATTTTCTTCACCCATTTTGTATATTCTAATTTTATTTGTTTGTAAAATGAATATATTTTAGGCCCTGGGTTGGCATTCATTGTGTTTCCGCGCGCTGTGGCCATGATGCCCATGCCTCAGGTGTGGTCCGTGTGTTTCTTCCTCATGATCATTCTGCTTGGACTAGACAGCCAGGTAATAAGACTCAAGTCATATAAATAAATGAATGAATAAATAGATAATAAATGTTTTGTTTCCCCTAACCATTTCATTCCAGTTTGTTGGTATAGAGTGTGTGATGACGTCTCTGGTCGATCATTTCCCTTCTTACCTGCATCAAGGCTACAGGCGGGAGCTGCTTCTGCTTCTTTTGTCCTGCATCTTCTGCATGTTTGGAATCTCACTTGTCACTGAGGTTTGGACAAATTAAGGGCAGAATATCAAGCATTAAATGTTTTACATTTTTATTTTGACTTTGTACATTTACATGTTTGTGTTAGTTAAAATGTTATTTTTAACCAAAAGACATGACATTTCATCTGAAGGGTGGGATTTACCTGCTGCAGCTGTTGGACCATCATGTCTGCAGCGGCTCTACTCTGCTGATCCTCTCGTTCTGCCAGTCTGTCAGCATTGGTTGGGTCTATGGTGAGTCACTGACACTTGCATCTAATTTACTGTCCTAGATTTTGGCAAGCGCAAAATAGCTACGTATTAAATTTTGGCAAATACAAACCCACAATTATGCAAAGAACATTTTTATTGTTGTTATGATTATTATTATTATCATATAAATCACTGCCTTTCACCAACAGGTTCAGACCGTTTCAACGATAACATCAAAGAGATGATTGGCTATCATCCATTTTCATTCATGAAGTACTGTTGGCAGTACATAACTCCTCTGGTTTGCTTTGTGAGTAAAACAAATCATTGACATCATGTCTGATATTGTGTATGTTCATTAACATTAAGATGCCAACAGGTGTTCAAGGAATCAAGAGGCTGTTATGTTGCCTCGTCAATATTTTTCAATTCATCAATCAATCAAGTTTATTTGTAATGAATATTTCATCAACAAGGCAGTTCAAAGTGCTTTATGTCATGAGAACATAAAAACACTATAAACGCATCATATTGTCAACAATGTCAAAAATTATTTGGTCATTAAAATCATCAATTTACATGTATGTTGAACAATGTTCCATTTATTATGGTTCAACATGTTCCACATTATTATGCAAGCAATATTTTCTCAGATTTTCTTAAATGGTCATTGCAAATGATGGACAGTATAATTTTCAAGTCATGAACTATTACAGTATAAATCAGATTTTACTGATCAACGCTCCCCATGAGAACAGTATTTATTAAAAAATAAAAACTGAAAATAATTATGCACAGCAGATTTTCTAAACGTTTTATGGGTTATAAAAAACTGCAAAAGGTCATTCTTTTAATGTGCAGCATTGAGTGGTCACATGTACTGAAATGAAAAGCTATTTCAATCAAAAACATCTTAATAGATAGAGTTACATGTTAACATTGGACCTTCTTTGATTTCACCTGTACAATTCTTGCATCCATTGAACTTGTGAGTTTCTGGATAGTTTCTGCTTGAATTTCTTTGCAGGATGTCAGAATACAATTTTAAGGGCATTTCAACAGCTGCTCTTAAACTCATGAATTTGTCTAACAGAAACCTTCCTCACTCAGTCTTTATCTGTAACCATCTTTGTTCTGAATCAGCCACAAATTTCTTCACGGTACAATAATAACGCTTCAGTTTTCATTAAATATCTAATGTTTTCATCCTTCACATATGGCACTACACTAGTTGATGATTTTTGTCAGCAGGGATCTTTTCTTTTTCCCATATTGTTGAAACCTGTGGCCTGCTTAATGATGTGGAACATCCTTCTTAAGTAGATTTCCTTTGAGCTCACTAGACAAACCAGCTCTCTGAAATTAATTATAGTGATTAAAAGAGCCCTGACACACGATATCATCTATAAATTTAATAGCACAAGAAATGTGCTATTAAATCCAATTTGCATAATAATTTGGAACACGGTGTAACCATGTAGGGTTTTAATGCTGTTCATAGAATAAATGTCACTAAAGCATCAATACTTTATGTTTTAAGATAATCTGAGTATCTGGAAACATTTCATTCATAATCCATGACCTCCAGGGAATAAATGTGTTTGCCTGGAATATTAATGTGTCTATGTTCAAAATGGAAAAAGTAACAGAGCACCGATCCTGTTAAAAGACTAAATCAAATTACAAACCCACACAGAACTCCTTCATCATTCAGTTTGATGTTTTCATAAATCTCATCTGTCTTGTCTCTTCACAGGGAACCTTCATCTTCTCGATTATCAAATATACCCCACTGAAGTTCAGTAACTCCTACATTTATCCGCTATGGGCAAATGTCCTGGGATGGTTTTTTGCCACAGTTTCTCTTTCGCTCATCCCGCTGTTTGTGCTTTTCAAATTAATCAAAGGCCAAGGCACACTCCGACAGGTGAGCATCATTTCAGCAAAAGCATAACAGACGCAACCAAGCAACACGCAAGCAGGATTTAACAAGAGACACACATATATATAAAATAAACTATGCTTCACTTGTTCATACACACCCCTAAAAGGCTATGAAGAAAAAACTTCATGTTGCTTTCCACGTTTCTTTCCTCAGCGTTTCCTATTGCTCTGCAAGCCCGTCGCTACCTTGGACCAAACACGCAGCACTTCCACACCGAAACGTGACGCCAGCGCTCCGTACACAGAGCTCAAACCTCTGACCCAGACGGCCGGACTCACTCAGTTAGAACCAACAAACTGCTCACCCGAGAGGCTGGCCATCTACTAGCAGAGATCCAGGTCTGAGTCACTGAGCAACAAAATCCTTCAAACCACAATCTACCTTCAACCACACCTCAAGGAAATTTTATATTGATATTTTCTGAGAAAGTGTATTTTAAGTATATATTTTCATACCTATATTTGTATATATATTCATGTTATCATCATTGGAGCTACCGGGTTTGCTGTGGTTGAACAAGAACAAAGATGTAAACAAAGCAAATTATAGGGGACATTAGGTGTAAATATCCAGCAAAATATGGATTATAGATTTTGCCGTTTTAAGTATGATTATGCATGTCAGCTTTGAACACTGAATATTTATGTAAAGCACTGTGCAGAAGATGTTTTCTTTTTTTCCTAGAATCGTTCATGCTGAAGCATTATTATTACATTCCGCAGCAGCAAGTCTCAAGACTATCCAACCAATTGTTAGAATGCATCAACGCCCTAACGCGTTCACACTTTGATCTGTGTCAGTCAGACACCAAATTAATAAAATATCTCTTTCATCTGCCTCACACTGGACCCATCTTGCCTCAGAGCAGAATACTACAGAAGCTCGGTCACATCTCCGATCCAGTGGACCACATCGAGTCACGAAGGCTCAGTCAGATACCACATTACAGGTTTACATGAGCCCCAACATGTTCAAGGCCTATTAGCAAGGGTGTGAAGAAATTATATTGAGGTTGGAAGTAAAACTGACAAATATAAATGAGATGAAGCTAGCAGGTGTTTGTCATTTACTCACATGCCTTTGTTGGAGATGCCCAGGAGGCCAGCAAAACATTTCACACGAGTCATGCACATTACAACATCACTTAAACATTTAAACATGCTGTAAAGACTAATCAGACTGAATCTGTTCAAACTTAATTGCTTTGTAAATGGGTGTGTGGTTTAATATAACTTTCTAATAAGGGTTTTTTTGTTCATAATCTTGAGAGGTTTTTTTCTGGTATCTGTGTTGCCCTGAGCAACTTTTGTCACTTTGTATTGGTTGTTCATTCTAACTTTGGATCAAATGGTTTCAGATGAACTCTTTGTTTTTGCAAAGCTACAATAAAACATGTATTCAAACCAGTATGAATATTGTAATAAACAAAAATGGGATTCAGTTCAGCTCATTATTTATTATCACCAGATGCATTTCAAGTAGGTGAAAATTCAAGATTCAACTCTGACCAGTGATGGCAATGGAAAAGGAACATAATGAAATAGGAAAAGATAATATATCTATTTACATAATAATATATAATAATGTTTAATAATAATAATAACAGTAAAAATAATAATTGATTACACTCAATAAAGGAAATCAATTGCAAGGAAATCTAATACAACACATTGTTTATTGACCTTTTGATTGACAACTTGGGGAGAGAGAATATAAAAATGTCATAATTTAAGAACACTATAAATAAAAATAATGCACATTATTTGTAGACAGTGCTTTGCTGCAAGTTTTGAAGAAGAAACAATATAATTCTGTTCCAAATTACAGTGAGAATAAACAAAAAGCTGTTACTCACACTACACCATAATGCATCAGACAGTGTGGAATAGTTAGTAAAAAATAAAGATTGCACATCTATTGTACAAACAAATCACATCAATAAGACTTTGGTTCCTCTGCAGCTTTAATGCTACTTAATTCGAACAAGTGGTGAATATTTTTCACCATAGAGCTTAAATTGCACTTATAGTGCTTTAAAGAAACCTTGGACTCCTGTCTGAGATGGAAGACAAAACTAATTTAAAAAAGATGTGAAATAAAAATGTTGACCACAATATTCATTAGGGTTTGAATTGTTGTCTTTTAATTGTCTGATCAAATGAACCAGGGAGCTGAAAATAATGACTGAGACACTGAACTCCCCCTCTGCAGATGGATGTCGGTTCCTCTGCAAACCACTTTTTAGTCAGACAGACATTTGAAAGGTTTTGCACAATGTGTCTGTGTTGCAACATTTAGTCCAAAACAGGCTCTAAGGAGAGTAAGCAGACATGGAGGGAGCTTCAGTCCACTTCCGTCAGGCCGCATGGTCTCCTGAACTCTTGTCCACGCTCATGTATCCACTTGTTCGACACTATTCACACATACAAAAAACAAAAGTGGTTTAAAGGGTATCTTCTGTGATCAGGAGAAAATGTTTGAAAAAACAGTCATCCTCTGAATGGTTCTGATTTGTACAGAAAAAAAAATAAAACACTTCTTAACACAGAAGCCTTTACACAGTGAGGAAATGTCACACCCTGTCCCTGCTGTGAAGGGCTCACAGCAGGAGACCAACTTAAAAAAGACCTCTGACCTCTTGCCAATAATTGTTTTGCAACCAAGTATTAAACCACATTTTGTTGAGTAACAGAAAGCTTTATTTTAGGTTTTTGTTGATATCTCTCTCTTTCAAGTTCATCAGGTGACACAACAGCTCTACTGTCAACTTTCAAATATTCTTAGAAATTTGTGCTTAAATAACCACTTCAGCATCTGACTTAAAATGACAAATGCCTCTAAGACATATCAACAGTAATTACTCATGGCCAAATTGTACATCAGAGAAAAATATAAAAATGTATTGGACTGAAAACAGCTTTTTGAGTGAGCAAGTGGGAACTGTCAAAGTGGATAATGTAAATTCTCTTCAAGGGTTGGGATTAGAGTAAGTGGTGTGTAAACATTAACATCTAAAGATACAGGACCTGAGGGGCAGGAGTGGAGTCAGGTGTGGAGGTTATGTAGAACTAGTGTAACTCTGTTGCACTGTCATTTCAACAATATACATAACATACAGTAAAACAAAATGATCATTTTCAGACCCATATTGCTACAGACCGAGGTTTGACAACATAAACTAAGAAACTAAACTGGGTTGTCTAATTTTCTTAATTTTATGAAGAAGCCTCTTTTTCAGAGCAGTTCCCTCAAACAGAATCAGCCTTTTTAAAATCACCAGCTCTGATGCTGCAACCCAACAGATGATGACAAATGCAATCTGACATGCAACTGATAAGAAAATCATCCTATGATGTTTTCTCCACAGCAAAGCTGGAACTGATGGTGGACATGCAGAAACTTTCAATATGTAGGTGAAATAAAATCCTTGTTTTGGACTGCAATGCAGCAGCATTATGGAAGAGTTGTGTAATATATTTGCGAGGTTCCAGTCAAGCTGGAGCTGGATTGTTTTGCTATGACAGGAATATACTGTGTGGTCGTTATGGGAATGTCTTGTAGAGTATAGAGCATCTCGGATGCCAGGAAATTAGCAGTGAAAATCAATTTTAGACAACCAATACTGTAGCAGCATCAGTGACTCCTTCCACAATTAAAGAGCTTTTCTCAAATTAGTCACGATCCAGTCATGTTTGAATGAGTTGCAGAGACCTTTGAATTTTTGAACGGTCCTAATCAGTTGTGGAGTCAGCTTAATGTGTGTCAAAGACATTTTAACACGTCCTCAGGAAACCAACTCACAACTGTTAAATGAAGAGATCTGAACAGACTGTGTTTTAGTAGGAAAGAGCACAAACTAGTGATGCACCAAACTTTAATCAGGCAATCTTTTAATTATTGGCAGTAACCAGTGATCTGCTGTGAGATCACTAAAAAGATTCTTTCCCCTGTTTACTATTCATTTCAGTTCAGTCATTTCTCATTTTCTCACAAATCTAAATTGACCGTCTTACCCCATTTACTTCCTACAAGAACTGGACAGGCTGCATGTCTGGTCCTGTAGTCTCCTTCTCCACTTCTGAAGAGATTATACCAGAACACTGCTGTTCCCTGTAGATACATTTGTTTCAGTTTATTTATTCAGTTCAGTATTTATAAAGCTTATCTTCCGAAAACAAAGTAAAATCATGAGACATTTCAATTGATACTTGTGATAAAATAGTCAAGTTCAGTTTTTATTCAACAAAGAAAAAAATAAAATGTTTTGTTAATAGAAGAGATTAGAACAAGTTTCATCATCAGAATAATTTGGTAATTACTTAAATATACTTCTATGGTCAGAGTCTTATGAAGATTTTTTGTAAACTTTGGAAAGAAGAAAAAAAAATCTTACATTCATTAAAACAACAACAAACACTACATATTTCAAGTTTTTATCACCTTTCTTGGCCAGATTGCAGCCCCAAAGTCAGGGAAGACTGTCGCTCCTCCGGCCTCAACGTCGCTCATCTGAACCAACAACACATTTACAAATGGCAACTTCTTAGAAAAGGTCAGGTTGAAAAAGATTTAAACCTCGTCTGCTTTAGCTGAGATAGAACGTTTGTAATAAGTGGTGTTTTCTGTTTTCTAAATGTTTGTTTGCAGTGTTACAGCAGGGTTACTGGTATACTAAGGAAATGTAATCACTTCAACCGAGAGCGGAGTTGACATTTATGGCAAATGAGGACAGGAAGGATTTCTGCTCATATTGAACTGTAACTTATAAATATTTGTCCCTCTTCCAGGAAACTTGAGGTCCATCACAGAACAATTTCATCTGAAGTTTTTACAAACAAATCGGATCATTTCACTCTCTGAGAGATAATCTTTACAAAGCAACACAAATTGCTCCAAATCCCTGGCACTGTGGATATGAGTTGCTCTAAAAGGAGATTTTGAAAACTGCTACGTTATTTTTCAAAACATTTAACTCACATACAATTTAAAAATCTGTAGTTTGGGCTTGTTGCCATTAGAGTGTAACATAAGGTTTTGGCTCTTCCAGACCAAAAACTTCATGTTATAATCTTGCTGTGAAGTTATACTTCATGGAAGATACACATATTTAACGTAGTACAGCAGGCCTGGAAGTGAAACCTCCCTGAGTGCCAAACACAGTTTTCTTGTTTGGCACTTGTCATCAAATGGTATGATTTAGATTTTAAATTTGTTTTCATTCAAGCCTCTTCATGCGTGAAGGAACTCCTGACTCAGTCTGCAGCAGCTCTTTGCACAACAGCAGTTCAGTCACTTATTGATTGGCTGTTTGTGTTTTACTTTATGATTTTGGTTGCAAAAGGTACAGAGAGCCTTTTCTGCATTCAACATCTCTTTACAACAAGATTGCCCTCTTGTTGCGTCACTCTATTAATCCTAAATATTAAGTTTAGATATAAACTTTGTTTTCACAGAGGCAACGACAGAAAAGCTATACTCAGAGGAACAAAGTGGCAGATTTGTTTTACCCTTATGTGACCTACGTCTAATCTTTCAGTCAGTTCAATCAGTCTTAACAATAAATCAGATCTTCTAAATGTGACCCAGGCATTATTTAAATTAGCAGGTACAGCGATCAGTGGGCTTCTCTGCTACGGTGTGTTTGTTGGAGTAATAACTATTTTTTCCTAAAAAATAGTTAGCTTGTATAGAGGCCATGATGTAATGTTTCAGTTTTTCTTTTTCACTCACAAAGTTTTCTACTGTCCACTGACAGAATTTGAAGGCATCAGACCAACCCATGCGTCTTAATTTCTCATAGTTTCTTAATTTCAGTGGGGTGGAAAAAGTGTTCAGCCCTTCCCTTTCTTTTTTTAGCAGGTCTGTGATACTTCAGTGTCTTCGAACATGAAACCAATTCAAATACTAGTCAATCCCAAAATACAGTTTTTTAATGTTTATTATTAAGGGAGAAGAAAATCCAAATCTAAATGGCCCTATGTGAAAGCATGAGTCCTCCCCAAGTCTTACAACTGGTTGGGCAACTCATGGCAGCAACAATATGCAATAATTTTCTGAGTCTTTTACAGCAGTGGAAGAATTTAGCCAACTCATTTTTGCAGAACTGCTGTAATTCATTCACATTGGAGGCTTTTCCAGCAGTTTACGGTCTTGACACATCGATGTTTTTCACTAATATTTATATAGTTTGATGTTCTGACACACTAAGTGTGACAAACATGTAAAAAAGGGAAATCAGGACAAAGGCAAACACTTTTTCATACCACTGTATTAAATACAAACACACCATAATAGTGTTCATCACATGTTGGATTTTGGTGTTTTATGGAAGCGGACCTCTCATTTCTGTCTTTTCTTAATCTTGAACATTCCTAATATTTTTTTGACTCCAGTAAAAACAGGTTTCTACTCTGAGATTCACTGTGCTTTCTGCTGCGTAAACATGAAGGGAGAATAGCTTGTCTAAATACAACCTGAATCATCAAACTCAGATTCTTCTTGCCAAAGAAAAAAAGAAAAGAAAAACTAAGGTTTTGACAATGCCCTTTGCCCCACCACACCTTCTGTGAGAATAACTTGGACTGATTAGGGAGTTTTTGAGACAAAGGAAACCACAACCAGTAAAAAATGAAATATGTAAAATCAATCAAATCCCACAAATATAAAACAAGGCACATTAAATTCAAGTTTTATTTGACTAAATTTGATTTGTCTGAACTATCTGCAACATTTGGAATTAAATAGGTGGAGTAGAGTAAGGATCTAATAAAGAAAAGCTGTTGTCAATAATGACAAATATGTCTTGTGCAAGAGAAAC
The DNA here is from genome assembly GCF_027474105.1 of Poeciliopsis prolifica. NCBI lineage: Eukaryota > Metazoa > Chordata > Actinopteri > Cyprinodontiformes > Poeciliidae > Poeciliopsis > Poeciliopsis prolifica. The sequence continues at coordinate 1,918,988 of NW_026562408.1, read as the reverse complement.
ACTGGAAAAAGTTGTAGTCATGGAGAGAAACGTAATGGAATAAAGCTGTGATGTGACAGAATGATCCAGAGAGCAACTTAGGGATTGTAAAATTATTCCTTTTCTCTTCACTGGTTGGGAACGTTCTGTTTAGTCTGGAGCCATTTGAGAAACATAAAGTCTGTTCTCCTTTTTATTAGTTCAACTAAATTACTGTTGAAAAGAACATGTAGCAAAAATCGGGGGTCACTTTTAACACCGTCAACAATCAGCGGCGACTGAATGCTTGTACTTACGTAGTTTAAAAATGTCGCCAAGCGATTTCCAGTGCCTAACCTTTTGAAAGCATCAGGTTCCTCTTTCTATAAAGATAAAATTTAAGAGAAATTCAAGATAAAAACAAGACACATCATTACTTACATAATTTAGGAAGGTAGCAAGTCTATTTCCATCGACCTTGAGACTGATGTCAAAGGGGCGCTGCAACAGATGTTTATACGTTTAACTTATTATCTGAAAGCCTCACATTTGGAGCCTTCTGCTTAGAGCACACACTGCACTCAAATTAAAGTTCAAATTTTATATTCAAGCGTATCAATTTCGACCAGATAAACTGTCCTCAGCATACAGTTTTCTTATAGAAGCATACCTTGCACATCATTTACTAAAATAATGGTAAAAAAATTTAAATGTATGACTCCTAATTGGTTTTGCATTTTCCATAATACAGATGTTTTCAGTTGTTGACTGAAAAAAATTTAAATATTGATTATAGTTTGATTAAAAATCAAACTATGTTTTTGACATCAAGTACCTTTTTCTGTTAGACATCAAATGTTTTTGATGTCCAACAGAAAATCCTGCAGAACCAGTGAAGTTTCATGTCTAGTAATTCACTAAAAGTAACTGTTTAGCATGCTGGTAAATGATATTCATGGACTATTAACCATCAACAATTTTGTGTTTTGCAAAAGTATTCACTGCTTTTGAACCACATGTCATCACATAACAGGCAAAAACTTACAATGTATTTCAAAATAAAATGGTGCATAATTGTGACTTGAGTATCCCCTGATCTGAACGCTGTTAAGGTCTAAAATACAAAATAATATAATACAATACAATATAATATAATGTAAGATAATGCACTGCTCATAAATTAAAGGGAACAATAAAATAACACATCCTAGATCTCAATAAATTAAATATTCTCACTGAAATACTTTATCATTAACACAGTAGATTTGACTGAGATGAAAATAACAAAAATCCTCAATATAAATTAAAATGATTTCACCACGGAGATCTGGATTTGGATTCATGCTCAATATGAAGGCTGATGCAACATTCCTCAGGCTAAATGAGGCTCAGTAGTGTGTGAGGCGTCCAGGTGTCTGTATAACCACTGACAGCACCTGGGCTTTCTCCTGATGAGGAGGTGGATTGGATCCTGAGGGATTTCTTCCCAGACTTAGACTAGAGTCTCAGTTAGCTCCTGGACAATCTGCAGTGAGATGTGGCGTTGGTGGATTCACTAAACATGATGTCACAGATGTGCACAACTGGATTCAGGTCTGAGGAACCGGCAGGTCAGTCCATAACATCATGAACTGCTGACACACTTCAGCCACAAGAGGCCTAGCGGTGTCACACATCAGAACCCAGAGCCCACTGCACCAGAATATGGTCTCACAGTAAGTCTGAGGATTTATCCCAGTACCTCTGGCCAGCACTAGCTAACATGTGCAGTGATCCAAAGAAATGGCTCCCCACACCATGACTGGCGGACCACCAAACTGGTCATGCTGGAGGATGTTGCAGGCAGCATAACGTTCTCCGTAGTGTTTCCAGACTGTCAGTGAAAATGAAAGTGACTAAAAGTTCAAGCAGAAAGAACGAGAACAGAGAAAAAACCTGTGTCACCGCCTGCAGAATCACTCTCATCGGGCCGTTCTTGCTAATTGTTTCTCTTTTCCACCTGTTGGGTTTTCCATTTGCACAACAGCAGGTGAAAATGATTCAAAATAAGTGTTATTACCCAACTAGTTCCACAAAGATGTGACTGATTTGGAGTTACATTGTCTTGTTTAGGCGTTCCCTTTATTTTTGAGCAGTATATAGTACAATGGAGATCAGACTAAATCTGAAATTAATTATTATGAGAGCAATTTTGCAATTTTCAGACTCCACCAAACATCAAAATGTCACTAAAAATGAAACTCACCCTTGAGAAGTCAAAATGTGGCTCGTATTGTCCTCCAACGCCATAGTTTGCAACCTGACAAGGCATGTATAGAAAGTTCATTAACAGAAAATAAGAAGTGAAAAGTGATAATAAAGGACAATTACCTGGAGTAACTCTGCAGTTTCTACCGCGAGGCCAGTGATGTCTTCTATTCTCTGATTAACTCTTTCGATTACAGGGTCCTCCTCTCCTTCCAACCATGCACTGAAGACAGAAACACAAAATGTATGCAGACACACTAAGTGTTCAGTGAAAACTTAGTGGACTGCTTATCCAAGTTTATTTCTTTATCTTAAGTAGAACTGGTAGAATTATATAACTTGGTCTAAAATTAGTTGCAATCCACTTATTAAAGTTTTAAATACAGGTTATTGGTAAAGTGCCTGGTTAGTTATTGTGTGTCTAGTTTTGACTGTACTCTAACTCTGCTGTTGGACAAAGCGAAGCCAGCTTAGGTTTCATGGTTGGAGTGTTTTGTGACAATATTCAGAACCCATCCCTGGTCCTGGATCAAAAAAAAAAAGCCTGACAAAACACATTGCTTGGTTTTATGATGACAGAACATAATCTGGTGTAACCAAGCCAAGACATTGACATCAAAATGATTTAATAAATGCAATTTATTTGATTTCTAAGTAACCCCAGATGTTAATTCAGCTATTAATTACATTCCTATATTTTACTGATGTTTCTTTACCACATCGTTTGTGTCTTTTTAAACTAGATTTTTGTTATTTTTTTGTTTTTCATCCTCATCATATTTTATCCATGTACTACCTCTGATCTCTTGGACTCAATATTCACTTGCTTTCAATTTTTTTCATCTGTTTCAAACTGCTCTGTGTTTCAGAATCTGTTTTTTCTGCGCAAATTATCCATCACAATCTATTAACATTCAACAGTTTATGCTGGTAATAAATATTCATGATTCTCACGTAAATGCTCAGTAATTTTCGGTGTCAGTTTATTAAAAATCGGAGCCACAAACCAGTGTGAAATCAGATCAATTATTATTGAAGCAAGTTAATCTGAGCCACGATGTAACAGTTGAATCAAACGTTTGATGTGTTTCGTTGTGACTGAAAGTTTTACACTGTTTCTTTGCTACATAAAAGGTTGCTTAAAAATGAGAAAGAGCAGAATGTCCACCAGACATCAGAAACACATTTTAGGGAGTAAAACCAGCATCTTTATTTCTGACCTTTTCGACACTCTGTAGTTGGCTGTGGTCAAAACTCCTGTTTTGGGATCACGAACAGTAGCTCTGGCAAGCTTAAAAAACAACAAACAAAAAGCACAAAATAAACATTATAATAGAGGAACTTGTTTATTTGTTTCCACAATGGTTTTAGTTGCAGGTTGATTTTCAGCTCATCCATCCAACTCTAAAACAAATTACTTTTAGGAAAAATAACGTAACATAATTGCCAGTGTGATTTGATAATGTAAAGAAATGCAAATAGGTAATTAACGTTGTTTTTTTATTTTTCATGAAAATATCAGTTTTCTTCAATTCCGAAGTGTATCACTATTCTTTTGTTACTGCAGGATGATTGTGCTCTGGATCAAGGGCACAAAGTCATTTTGGTTGAGGTAAAAGACTCATGCTTCATTATAGAGAATAAGGAAAATTACAGAATGTTGCACAATTTTTTTATCCTATTACAATTTCACTCCTTCAAAGTCAAAATGTTTCTTTTGATCTGAGGCATGTAAGCGCTTGTTCTCCTGAAGAACAAAACTGAGCTTTTTATTACTCTGAATAAGGAATAATCTGTAAACTACGGCTCTTTGTAACATCAAGTTACCAAATTATTTATATTTATTTATTTCCTGTTTACAGGAAAGACTGTAGTGATTTAAACAATTCCTTCAACAGGTAAGATCGACATCTGCAGGTCACCTTTCCAGGCAACTACAGGGTGAAACGCTGACAAATGATATCTGACTTTTATGGATTCAAATTCAGAGAAAATCTGTAGTTATAATTCATAATTGTTCATCTCACCCTGGGTTTAGCCAGCTCTTTAATTTTTTCAATTTCTTCATCTGACAGCATCTCTAGGTAGCGAACAATGTGGGGGCTGTCCCACTCGTCCTCTTCCTTCATCGGCTTCAGCAGGAGACGAGGGTTCCCACGGCCGTCTTGGTAGCGGCAAAACAAACGACTCCTCCTCGCTTCAGTCTGGGACAAATGCAAAAAACTAACCATATAAAATCACCAGTAATGTTATGCTGAGGAATATCATTTCACTGTCTTTCTGCACTTTACTGAAAATATTCAGACAAAACATTTGCAAATAATTTTGCATAATTGATGTGTGTGATTACAAAACAATTTGAAATTAGTAAGTTAGTATCATATCAATTTAGCAGGTTTGCAAAGTGAATTTTAATAATAATATTTAGCATTTTAATTTGGGATTCCCATCTATACTATGCAGTTAATTTTACGTGAATGTCTAAAAACAGCAGACATCTTCTTTATTCTCTCTTAATTTTAAATTTCACCATGACTCAAAAGAGCCACAAAGAGAAGTGAGGATGTGATTCCACCAGACGGCAGATAAATGAGATGTCAGTAGACATGACAAAATGCTGATATTTGGAAAATAGGAATAGCTTAATCCTTAGAATAAATTTTTCTTTAAAAGGTTTGGAATATGTTAATTTCTATTGCATGAAGTTTGTTAGGATTGCATAGTCTGAACACATAGGTGAGCTCAACTCTTATTTTGTTAAACCAGTAGAGGACTGTGCCGTCCTATCAGTGATTCATAGACACCTGTTTCAGGGAGCCAGTAATTACTCGCCTTGACGCTGTGTCCACCTGTCAAGGCAAGTACTCTGATAAAGACGTCATGAAAAGTCCAAATCTCACCATCTGGAGCCCCTCTCCTCTGCACAAAGCCTCGTAGGACTCCCTCTCTGGCAGATGGTCTTTCGGTCGGGTGTAAGTCCCCAGCTGGATGGGCTCCTCAGAGGCCGGCTGATAGACCTGGTTCATCTCATTGAGCTGTTTGGACAGCAGCCGCTCAAAGTAACGCAGGTTTCCTCCTGCCCTCTCGTGGCTGGGGTCTGTCAGTGCAGAAAGGACGCATTGTTAGCATCTCAATAAGAAATCAGAAAACCTGCCAATGTGATTAATTTAGGTTTCCCAACTTACATTATGTCTACTGAATCAAAGGGAAGCCAAAAATCTGACATTGTGAAATGCAAGATTTAGATGAAAAAAGGGGTCACAGGTTATTTTCACATTTTTTGTGAAGTGAGTTTATTTCCTAGAAGTGAAGAGAGTAGATTTTCTTTAATTGAGCTCACCAGACAAACTAATCAATCAGCTCTCTGAAATTAATCATAGTGATTCAAAGAGCCCTGTTACACAATACCATCTATAAATTTAATAACACAACAAGAAATATAATATTTATGACACTTAAATCCACTTTGCATAATAATTTGGAACACAGTGTGTGTCTACAGTAAAACATTGTAAATGTGTCTTGTAAAGTCCTTCAATGGCCAGCAGGGGGCACTAAACATCCATTCATTGTCTATCTGCCTGTCCATGTAGTGTGGTGCCTCTTTCCAGCTGTCATTGTAATGACTTTTAGTTTCTTTCTTTTTACATATGAAATGTTTAAAAACAAAACATTAATCCACAGTCCCATATGATGGAGGATTAGTTTTTATATGTATATGGATTTGTATGTTCTCCTAATAAAATGTTTGGCAGAAGAACCAATTAGTCAGATTAAGATGAATGGCTAACTCCCAACAATGCAGGTATAAAGTAATTATCCCTGATGGTTTATGTATCAATAATGAGGGCAGGAAAAGAGACTTCAGTCGCTCATCATCAAATCTGCCCTAATGCTGATTAACAATAAAACTGCAATGTTTTACTGTCCACTAATCGTAATGAAATGCACTGAAAGCAAAAGCCAAGGGGAAAAACTGACAGTTTTCTGTGTGTGAGCTGTCCTGGGAAAATAAATGTTCATTGAGTTATTTTTGCTCTAGTTTCTGGCCTCAAGTACGTCTGCATCTACTCTAGTCAATTCCTTTCACCCAACGTGTAACCAAGAACACCACAGCTCTAAGTGAATGGCCTGCAGCTGTCCAAAGAGCCTACACAGCAGAAATAACAGTTTAAAACCACAAACCCTGGACAACACCCTGCTGCACTAGCATGACGCTAAACCCCAACTCTGATCACAGGGTGGTTTGTGATTAAAGGATTTAAATCACAAACCGAATCGGTTTACTCTTCTCAACACTTACCGACGGCCACAAGGCGGCGCGTGAGCTCGATGGCTCGAGGTATGTCACCCATTTGGTAAACAGAGTAGCTGAGGTAGTCCAGGATCTCTGCCTTGGTGATCACAGCTTCCTCTCCGTCGTCCAGCTGTTTCAGCGCCTGCTGAAACCACAGAACGGCATGGTAATAGTCTGCGTCGTTGTAGGCTGCCTTTCCCATGTCGAAGCAATCATCCACGTTCAGGACAGCGTTAGAGTGAACACCTGGAGGAGAATTCATTAAACCGTTAAAACGCCATAAGATATTTTTAAAAATTACCTTTGAATAGCAGTTTATTCAGGCCTGTTTTCATCTACTTTCCTGACTTCTCTAACTGAGAATGAGAAAGAGAAAGAGAGGGATTATCAGTCCCTCTGATAAGCGGGCAGGAATACACGATTCTAACTATTTAAATTATTTACAGTTAGGCTAATGAAATCATTTACAACTCGCTGCCAGAACAGATAAACTCTCTCCACCAGCTGCTACTCCCACATGCAGCTTTGGAGCATCTGCAGAGGTCAGAGATTTGATTTTTAGCTCCGTGTCTTTGTACTTCATCATACTTCTGGTTCAACTTGCTGCACTTTTAATTTCAGCTGATGGCTGCACTAAATATAAATTCTTTTTCTTGTTTTGTTTTATTTTTTTTTTTTGAAAACTTACATTTTAGGAGAACTCTTTCTCACCATGGATATGTTTGCCTCATTAAGGGGGACTCCACCTTTCTCTGACAATCTTAGCATCAACAAAAGTTGTAGTACTCCCTCAACATGCTATGTAATATTAAAACAGCAAGATGAATGCAAGTAATCATGGCAACAAGTGAGCATTTAAAGGCCGGTCACCTCTTTCTGCAGTCAAATTGCATGCAGCTAGTGTGTTTACATCCCAATAATCATCTACAGAAAGGAACTAAATTAAAAAGAATATGTTTTAGTTGGTCAGCCTTTGTCTCTTGTTTCTACCTCAAATTGTTCTGCATTTTCTGGCTGCAGCTCATCTTGAAAGCATCAGTAACTAATAATAGACTGAGAGATTTGGACGGTAAAAGCACTAATAAAGAAAGTTTAATTAAAGACACAAATACACACTGTTACACAACCGTTTCCAGCTATTTAATTACCTGGTAGTTTTCCTTTGGAGAACGCTTCTGAATCCAGTTGATACGTGTCCTGGAGACGCATCAGAGCCTTGGCAGCACCGGTCTGATCCTCCGCATCAGGAAAGTACTGCCTGTGTACGGAAATGTTGCCGATAAAACCTGTGAAAACAGCATGGCTGTAAAAAGTCACAATTTAGTGAAAGAAAAAAAATGAAAACAATAACTTAAAATGAGTCCATAAAAGCAGCAGGACTTATTGTTTGCCTCCTGCGATCCACGGTTTATAAAGCCAGTATGTAACAGGAGAAGTATGCGACTGCCACTCCTGCATTAACTTTCCCAGCTGGCTTTTATATTGCTCAGCTCAGCTGTGGAGCAGTGAGTTCATAACCAGAGCTACACATGAATCTTGACTAGATTGAACCCAATTGAAATCATTTTCACCTTTTACAGTCCTCTAACACACACAGTGTGGAGCAGATCAGTGCCCAGCTCTACCTGCTCTGATGAAACACACATGTGGGTGAATAATAAAAGGAGGTTAACAGCAAACTAAATGTTCTGCAACTTCTTTGTGAAACTATTAGCAGAAGCTTAAAGTACTTAGAGGGTTTAGTCCAACTATGCTCCACAATGATTGTTTCATGACTGTCCAAGTGAATCTGAATGAATAAGAAAATAACAGAGCTCATTTATTTCAGACATTTGAGTGAAAGGGGAAAATTGCTCAGATTAATTACAAATTTATTGACATATAAAAAGCATGTATTTTTGTTATGGATCCCAGGTACTGAAAACCCAAAACCAGAATAGGTCGGACCAAAGAAAAAGTGGTTTTCATACATGAATCTGGAGCCACAGGGAGGGAGGACTGCTCGAGGTACGTCACCCATTTGGTAACAGTTGGGGTAAGCCACACAACATCAAAGGCTAAAGGAGCTAGCTGCTCACAGAGAGCAGTATCCAAGCAATAAACAGAAAGTTCAGCGGAAGGAAAAAGTATGGAAAAAGCAGGAATAACCACAGCCTCAGTGTTGGGGATTATGAGTCAAAACCAACTGAAATGTTTGGGGCCGATTCACAACACATGGACTGCAGCTGGACTCAGTATAGTCGTCCCATTCAGATGTTTCTACGACATGGACCAAAATGGTCATCATTTCATAAGGTTTATACCTGTGAGAAAAAGGCCTGGACGGTTGCTCAGTGATCTAAAATCCTCTTTTCATGTGAAGTTGCTAGGGGTCTCTCTCTATTTAGCTTCATCTTTAACTAGATCTGGAAGCTTTTATTTTTCCTTTGCCTAACTTGCTTTTCAGCTAGTAAGTAAAATTTACATACATACATGCGTTTTGCTCAGGACAAAACACGGATGTCGGATCACTTAAAAGATCACACGCCAAACTAAAAGACACTTGGTACCAAGTGGTGACATTTCCAGGATTTGCATTTATCCTTTTTGCTGAGCAGCCACGTCTACAGATTCATTTTTAAGCTCTGTTTATCTGTCTCACACAGATAAGGGTCTGTGTCCTAACACGCACACACCCAATGTGAGAACATGGCCAAAGTATGTTCAGATGAGGAACAGCTGCAGTCAAAAAATGACAACTTCAACAGTTCTTTGGGGAAAGAAACTTTAGAGCAAAGCTGCACAGCAGATATTTCCAGTCTGCAGCCAAGGCTGGAATGGCTCTGCTTACATCCTCCTGAATTTTTTCCAGTTTGCAGCTCCGCTCTCTCTCTCTCTCTCTATACAGCAACATCAAAAGGAGCAAATGCTGTTTTGCACATGAAATGGAAAAAATTATGTCAGAACGCAAAAATACCGGGTACAGATGCGGCAACAATAAATTAAAGATGATTAAGTCTATTAATCCAAAGAAGAATTGTTGGTTAGTTACGAACCGTGTCACATAAGCAGAGGCAGCTTCTTACCATCGGAGGGATTCTGAAGCACCAGGCTCTCCAGTTCAGACCACTCAGTGTTGAGCCTCTTCATCAGCTTGTAGGCGTTCACTGGGTGGCCCAGGTAGCCCTCAGGGTCCGAAGTGGATAATCTTGTGAGAGCATCGAGTTTGCTAGCCCAGCTAGTAAACAGAAACAATCTCTACTTCAACAAACACATTGGCAAAAACCTTTCACAACTGTGATTCCTATGTTCATAGTTCGTTCAATAACTCTCTTGGTCCAGCTGGTATCTGACTCATTTTCATTTTACCTTCATACTGCCAACTAAAAACTCTTTTAGATCACAACCATAACTATGTGAATTAATTATTTTTGATTATTTAGATACAGTACTGGCATATTTAATCCCACGTCACATAAAAACATAAAATCCGAGTTGGAAAAAACTTATTTTTTCACTGTAAAACTCAGATATGTGAGCATGGAAACAAATCACCTCCATAGTTTAAAATGGTAATGCATGCTGTAAAATGTCTAAAACATATGTACAAATATAGCAAATAACACAATTGTATACATTTATTTCTAAGAAAATTAAGGGACAAAAACATGCAAATTTCTTCCACTTCTATATCTCTTCCCTAGCAACTTGTTTTTAATGCCTTTTTGCTGACTTTGGGATGAATACTTGTCAACTTGGATTCATCCCAGGATTCCAGGCATTCACCAGAACTGAAACCTGTTTGTTTTTGTTCCTGCCACACTGCTAGCATGTTCCAGGCTGCACAGCAGCGCCATTGCCTGATCCAGAGGAGATCTGGACCTGGCAGTCACCTGCACTCAGTCCTCTTTACTTTGATACCAATTAAGGGAATTTAGCCCAACAAGCCACCTTTACTAAACCTAAAGTTTTAAATAATTCAGAGGAAGTACCTCATCTTCCTCTTCATGCTTCTCTTTCTTGCTTTCTAAGATAAATGATCGATCTGCCATGCCGTCAAATTCCTCACTGTTCTCTCTCTTCACATTCCAGCTCAAAATGGAGCCAGAATATGAACTATACCTGCTGTAATTCAGTCTTTGCAACATTTCTAACATCCAAAACAAAAAGCAGTGAACAACGCCCAAATTACAAACTGAATCTCACAAACGTGTTGAGTATGAATGCTGTCTCCCACCATCAGGTTCGTTTTGCTTTGTTCCAGCATTACTCTCTGTTCGTGCTATTACTTACACAACTTTCCTTCATAACTTAGCAGTAAAATGCTTATTCCTATTGGTTGAATATGGAATTGTTCCATCAATAACAGTGGAGGCCTCATGCTGTTGGGAATTTTTGCAACCAACACTCCTCACGCCCCCAGTGTTCACAGAAAAACATGACAATATTATTGAGAAAAAAATAGTTTAATTAATTTAGAGTAACTGTTTTTCCTTGATCTGTTAAAGCAATTTTAAAAAGTTTAAAATCTACACTTTAAACATGAAGGGAAACACACTCTGGGAAGCGGCGTCTTTCTGCCATATCATCTGGAATCAGACATGTAAAAACGACACAAATATGCCTCCATAGACTGAAGTCTTCAGTCTATGGAGGCAAACAGCTAAATAAATTGTAGTTGGATTAGACTGAATTATTTGAAACCTTGGAGGTTTAGTAAAGGTGGCTTGTTGGGCTAAATTCCCTTAATTGGTATCAAAGTAAAGAGGACTGAGTGCAAATACAAATGGTTTTATGTTTCATTTTATTTTTTTCCTTTACAATTAAGCTCTATGTTGGTCTACCCAGGAAAAGCCTCATCACAATAAAATGAGGCCTGTGGTTGGATCATAAACAATGTGGTAAAGTTTAAGGGTTGTGAGCTTAAAACAAAACTGTATAAAACTGTACTTCATTTAAAAATAATGACCACTTAAAGTCACAGGGTTTATGAAGTACCTTTTGACAGCATCCAGTTTAGACTCCTCTGCTTTGATGTATTCTCTCAGAGACTGGACCAGCTCCTTTTCTGTGTGGATTAGATCAGTCATTTGTCCTGCAGAGGAAAATATGTATACATAATCTTGATTAGTAAAGAGTTTCAACAGATAAAGGAACTATCATTACTCTGTTTTTTTATTAAAGCTTTAATTTATATTTTAACATGGATTTCTCTATTTATATCAACAGAAATTAAATAAAACAGTGGTAGTGCAGCACTGACCAAACCACAACTGAAAACTAATCCATAAACCGTTGAGGAAAAAAGACTGCGTTTCAGAGTTATTCAGCTAAGGTAGTAATAGCTCACAAACGGAGCGCCGTTTCCTCTCCACCTGTAGTGAACGCTCACACCGAACATCTGCTTAAAGCTGCGACAGGTAACTCAAACAAACAAAAAAACATTTTACATATGTATTAAAACTTTCACTGTGGAATAACATGAGATAGATAATCTTTAAAAAGACTTTCATAATTACTCAGCTCAATCAGAAACAGCCAATCAGAACCAGCATTAATCAGCCAGCCAAGCTATCAGGAAGTTTTTATTCAGTAACTCAGTTTTGTTTATTTTGATGCAACCTGCATTTGACTTTGAATAAATGTTTCTTTTTTCTTGACATTATTTAACATAGGCAGTGTTGTAAGATTTGTTTGACTCATGCATAATTAATGAGGACCTCCTGTTAAATATTGTACTGATTGCAGGTTTTTCAGTTGTACTTTTGACTGAATAGCTGCTGTATTTTGAAATGTATGTCTAAATTAGGTGAATTTATTGTCAGATCATTTTTTCATTTTGCCAGATCATGTAGCAGTATTTAAATCTAAAGCGAAAAAATTAACAGCCAATCCAGGTGATGGGCAAAGATCAGCCTCATGGGTAATCGGAGCATCCCTGGCTCGAAGCTCTCAGTTAGATGACTGTATGCGTTGATGACCGGTGAATATTAAAACTGCATAGATGACATAATAAATACAAATAAATAATCAAATATTCAGATATGTATGAATAATCTGAGTTAAAAGTTACTCAGATTGCAAATGCAATAAATGTAAATGTTTATTGGGATGAAGGATGTTAAATTTGTGGAATTCTGTCTGGCATAAGATCTTGGTCTCACTTTATTTATTTATTCTCTTCATATTTTATAACCATCCAACTAGCTTTGTACCTTAAGAGATTAAATAACTATTACTGCTGTGATGAAGGAGGAATAGCTTAATATGAGTTTTGGTAAAATAGTTTGGTTATAGCTGTTATATGGGAGTAGAACTTATGTAAATTTTATTGCAGTGGTAAATATTGTGTATGTCCTCATAACTTGATATTCTTCAGCATGAAGAGTATGTCAAGGTATCTGCAAGCAAATCTGGAAAAAAAATTAAAAATAGCATTTTAAAACAAAGAAATAAGTTCATTTTTAACCTACCAATAGAGGTAAAGATCTCCCCATGTGTCGACCAGCAGCAGCACAGCAAAAGCCAGGAGATCCAAAACACACGGTTCCTCATTTTGTCCAGTTCAGTAACCTTCAAAAACATGAACAGGTCATATGATATTGAGAAGACTGACAAAAATAACACATTATAGTTAAAATTTACATAAGGAGATTTCAACATTCTTAAAATATTACAATTATGATTTTAAAATATAAGTTAAGGATGTTGTGTTTCTGTATCAGCACTGCTGTGTTTAAATTACCAAGAAACTAAATATATTTAGATATTTTTGTTAGATTATACTTATATTTTTAAGTATATCTTAAAAATATAATATAAAAAATGTAATATGAAATAGAGAAAAATATATTTAAAGATACTTCCAAATAAAAACTTGTTTCATCTGCAGGAGAGGTGAACATAAAATGTGTTAGTAAATCTTCTCATTTCACTTTTCACGCACAGAAATGTCTGTGGAAGGTTTTATTGTTATTTCTTTCTCAATATGGCCACCAGATGCTAAAAGTCAAATTTTGCAATAAACTAGAACAGACCATAAAAAATGTTCAACCTCATTCCAAGTTCCCCATCTGAAATATGGATTAAAACGGATAAGAGGAAACTTAAACCAAGTAAATATTTGAGTTTCAGTACAAACACTGCAGAAAAAGCCATTGTTTCTGTGTTTAAATGTTATCAGAAGCTTCAACTGTTTTCTGGGCCAAAAGGAAAATGATCTGTCTGAGCTCTTTGTTCATGGAGCAGAAGACAGAGAAGTTTTCCTTGTCAAAGTCACTTCAAGTGTCTTTGTTTTCGCCTCACCATGGACCTCAGCGATGACTGTGTCAACCATCCTAACACGTACACACTGTTATTGCCAAACACTGCCACGCATACTTCTGTCTGCACAACTCTATAATCAAGGATTTGCGAAAAACAAAAACAAGAAGCAGAATAATGTTGCTCCCATCTTTCAACAGAAGCCATTTTACAAACAATTCATCTGCTAAGAAAACATGAAGCAACTACATTTTGCACCCAGAATGTAGCAAGTTAATCCATAAAGAAAAGACTGTGATTTGAGGAACATATTTTTAAAAAGACAGAACATACAAGGTGCTTCCTGAATGAATTGCACTTGTCTCTAAGAGGTGAGGTCTGTCAATGATACTATCAGTTCTTCTGTAAAAAGGAAACAACTTTCCATCCCTTTTAGTAGGGTGACAAAAATAAGCATTATCCTGAAAGCCATACTAAAGAAAGATTAGGAACTGGAAGTAGATACAAAAAGGTCTCTGATAGATTAAATAAAGGCTAACATAAACTCTATTTATGCCGGTGAAAAGAAACAGTTTATTATTGCCGTTTTTTACTTTAAATGTCTCTACAATTATAGTTATTACAATGGAATGAGCCACAGCCTCTTGGTGCCAATGAAGAACTAAAACTCAAATATCTAGACCATTTTCACTCTCTGTGCACATGTGCAGCATGAAGAGCTGCTCATGTGCTTTAAAGCAAGTTTCTAACTACAATGGATTTAATTGTTTAATTGCTGATTTAATTGTTTGACTTCTAAAGCTTTATTTGCTTTGTGCGGTTTGCAACAACACAAAAATAAAGCCAGAGTGCAGAAAGATTACCAGTTTCACCAACACAATTTCACTAATTCAGAGATTAATTAAGTACACAGTGATGTTTTTTATTATAGCTTACAGCTAATGAAACCCAAAAATGTGTCACATTCTACAAATATTGCTGCAGTTTACACATAAATGACTGATGTGCCTGTGAAATTAGAGCAACTATAAAGTCTCCACCTCTGTTAAATGCATTTAACTTAACTTAACTGGTACATCTAAATAGTGCTGGCCAGATCATTATAACCACAGTCCTGAAATGGAGAAGAAGTGACCAAACCCCCCTCCTGTCGGTAATTCACACCCAGAATGATTATTCAGCTCAAACATAGTCTTGCCTGTTGCTGCATGCAGCAACACCCATGGTCACATTCCTGAAGCAAACTGGCGTTCCAGATATTTCTGGGTTCTAACTCCTTCCTGACATTTCTGTAAATTGTCAGAAATAGCAATAGGTAGTGAGGCAGATATGATAAACAGACATGGTTGGCTTTATTTTCAACCAGGTGTACTTGGCCTCTATTTTTAAGAATGACTCACACATTGAGAAAATGTTTTTCCATGTCGTAAGTCCGAGTGGAGGTTAATGTTTCACACGTCTTCCTTAAAGAATAAAGCAAAAACAGTTCTGAGTATAAAAACAGTGATTTCCCTGAACAACCTGCTGGTTTCCTGCTCTATCTGGCTGACATAAGCGCCGAGCGGACAGAATCTGAGGCGGCAGCCGGGTTTGGGGATCCTGAAGAACAAATATTTTTTCCAACAGTAAACATTTTAACATCTGCAGCAAACACAGAAAGAAGAACATGGCCTGTCTCTGTAACAGCAAGAAATAACACTAAACTCCACTAAACTTTTGCATGAACATCTACTTTGTTATTTGGTCATCTTGCAATGAACCTTCCAGAAACACTTGTCCAAAAAGGAAGTGAGCTTTTCCTGACCAAGGGAGGCAGTAAGGCAACAAAAAATAGCAGATTACATAATTGGCTGTACTTTGATGCAAATGGCATCAGATCAGTGTTTCAAACCTGTTGATCTCATATCAGTTTACAGAATGTTCTCAACGTCAAAATATTAAATCAGAGACTCAAACCTTATTTAAATTTACATCTGGGCAACAAAGTGGACATGAGCACAGCCATGTTGTTCTAAACACTTCCCTGCATCATGGCAACACTGATAACAACATGCAGTAGCAAATATAAATCAAGCTGAACAACATTTGGTGCTTCAATATTTTTAAGTTTAGCAGGAGCATTTCATTCCCACTGTAAGCTGTAATTCTAAGGTCATCCCTCGATTAGTGTGCATGTCATCGGCCTTTCAGCCTAATCTCAGCTGACAGATTGATGTCATCTTTCCTTTTGTTGCCTCTATAAAATGTGTGTGTTCCAGTGGTTGTCACAGTCAGTTAAAATCATTGTAATTGGCTGGAGGAGAAGAGAGACAACAGCACCGTAGGGCATCATTTACCTGAACACACAGACCTTTATACTGACACTGGGCTCTGATGACGTTAAGCCTTGCACTCAAAGTGAACAAAGCCTGAGCTTTTTATGAAAGCTTAGGCTTTCATAAAAGCTGAGCTTTTAACTGTCTACTTTACAACGCTGTGTTCGGACAGACAGTTTGAGCTGCGACTGAAGGACTATCTGAGAAAAAACTGTTAGAGCTTTGACATTTTACTAGATAACTTTGTTCAGATATTAAAAACTCAATAAACTTGAAACACGTTTAATAGAAAAGGAAAAGCCAATTGTATAACATTTCTCACTCTATTTTTTCTTCAGTCATCCTGTAAAACATTTGACTAATCAGCTGACTGAGCCAGTGACCTTTTCTGAATAACAGATTTAAAGAACTGGAAGCTTTTTGGTCGAAGAATATATAAACTGTGTGGGCTTTTTCACATAGAAAACTAACTGCCAGTATCTTACCTATTAATGCTACTTGGTCCTTTATTTGACAATCGACTTGAACAAAAACTGATCTACAAGCTTTTCAGGTTATATGTAACAAGTCTTTCTTTAGTTGTCTTCCCTTCACTGAACTTTCAATCAGTATGGACTGAGTGAACAACAATAACCTGTTGTCATAGACCTGAATTGGATTTCATTTTCCAAACTGGAAAATAAAAGAAAATATCATAAGAAAATGTAATTCCCAATAATGCAGTGTAGAAAATAAACTGCACTCAGCACATCTTAAGGATGACACTGAATGAATGGAGCTCAGCTTTTATCAATAATTCACTCTGCACATTCACTTGGCATGTTGACCTGCTGCATCAGTAAAAATTACAATAATTTAATTTTTGGGGTTAATGAAACATTTTCAAACACATCAGATTTTTGAGATATTTCCATAAACTGGTTCTTGAAAAGCCAAACTAACAGCAGCGGGTTGTTTAAAATCCCTCCAATAATATCACCTTTAGGTTTTGATGAGCCACACCAATCAGTTTTACCCCAGGCTGCTCCTCCAGACCATCTAACAAAATGTTCAAATCCTCCTCGACACTGCAGAGAAAAGTTCTGCTATCATTTCTCAGGAGAATTCATCTGGCATGTGAGAATACCCTGAGTGTTTAGCTAATTGCATATTTAAAGTATGTCGGATTTGCAAAGCCTTCCTCCTCATCATCATCTCTTCACCTGGGTCCGAGCAGACCCGGTGACGTCACCCCGGGTCAGTTGCTTCCAGAAAAATCTTCCAACTCTTGTCGCTCTGTAAGCCGCAGTTTGTCTGCGTGTCCTCGCACCTTATGCACTAAATAAAACATGTGCTAATGTTTCACATTAATGTGTGTGTGTGCGTGTGTGTGCGTGTGTGTGTGTGTGTGAAACGGCCCCCCCTCTCCGGAAAACAGGGACTATCAGAAAGTTCGCGCAAAGTTTTGAAAGTTTTATCGGGTCTGCTGAGACATGGAGTAACGCAACAGTTTCACTGGTTCATATAACAGTAACCCGCAGTGAACACATGCATCCCTGAATGTTAAATATTCGTTGAACTTGAAACGCGTAACGCTTTTGGTCTGAAATGTCCGGAAATAATCCGAAACATCGCCAGTTGTTCCCCAGAACAACCATCACAAGCAGCTTGTTCTCTAGCAGAACTCGCTCTGCGGCGCCAAGGATGAAGGAGAAGATTAAAGGACGGCAGCAAATAGGCTAATAATGTAGCTTACCTTCTGTACACCTCTGCTGTCTTTAAAAGAAGACTGTCACGCTTCCCTGCGTGGACGAAAATCCACTTGGCACCCCGGGGTTGTGAATAGTGCAGGGGGAATGCGTTTGGAACCGCTGCCACGTACAGAACAGGCTGGAGGAGTGGACCGTAACTACAGGAAGAGATGCGCAGGGACGTTGTGTACCGAGAGTTTCCCCCTTGTGCTGCGTTTAGGTGCAGCTCCTGAAATAAGACATGTGAAATTGAAGTTCAACTTACACATTTGCATATAAAAATTACATTCAGAAGAAAGTCAGTGATTTTTTTTTCTTCCATAACATTATTGCAATAGTTTTCCTCTTATTCTTAAACACGGACATTGCCATATATTAAAATTACATTTAGTTTTTAGATACTTAATGTGGAATAAATAGGCTGCTCTGCTGTCAGCGCTCTGCTGTTTGTTTAGGTGACTGGATGTTCCAATCAAAAACCAGTAATGCAAAACAAATGTAGCCATGTTAAACGTCTCATTGCTTAAAATAATCCCCGTTTTTGATACGTTTATATTCTATGTTGGTTTGGTGCTGCAAAAATGGCAATCCCTAATGTGTCCAGAAAAACAGCGCCTCCTGCAGGCACACTTGTTTTATTCAAATTTAAGTTATTTGAATAAGTCACTTTGTCCACTTCTTGCTGCCTGTGAATTTTTCTATTATTTTGCACATAATATAAACATAAAGCCCCTCAACCCAAAGTACTTAAAACAAGATTTGTGATAGCAGTTCAATTCCTTAAAATTATATTAATTACTTACTTTAATTAAATTATTGAATGGTATTGCAGCATGAGATGTAGTTTTAACAAAATACCATTCAATAATTTAACCCTCACATTTGGAACAAACTCTATAAAGTCTTGATTGTAGCTAATATGTTTTTAAATAAATGTTGAGAATATATGTTTTTAGTTAGGTTCCTATTTAACTTTAGTTCTAATTTATTATTTCAATGATCTGTCAAAACATTTTAGTAAGATTTGTCTTTGTTTGATTCCATTGCATGTCTAACTTGATCTCAACTTGATCTTTTGATGTAGTTTTTAACTACATCAAAATAAATTAATGCCTTTTTATGTCATACAATTTAACAAAATAGCAGATATTATTATTAGTAGTAATAGTAGTTGTATTCATCCATTTCTTTCAAGCTATTTGTCCAAATAGAATCAGTTTCTTACATTTATATTTAGATTATTCTTTAGTTGTTAAAATCAGAAATACTTTAAGGTACTTTACTAAACAAACAAACTCAATTCATACTCAATATTTGCTCCGTTATTTCCTCTAAGAGTCTATAAAAATGGTTCCGATGCTTTCTCCAACAAGTTTTCTGTTTTATTCTTAGTTTATCTTTTATGTTCGTTACGGTAATGTAATCCATGCATGCCGTCACGTTTGCAGTTTGGATTGTGGTTCCGAGGCTTGTTTTTGGGTGGACTGAGCGCCAGATGGGGAAAAAGAAATGGCTTTAATTATGGCCTGTTGTTGAAGGTCCTACTCGTTTCTGCTGTGCTATTTAAATCTCTATAATCTGGATTCTGTGCTGGTGGAACCAGCAGGAGACAAGATCACCACGAATAAAGAAGATTTGATATCAAGGCCTATAATTTAAAGTAGCTTGATTGCAAGGCAATGATAACTGCTTTGTAAAAGCTTTTTATTGTGACTTGGGAGAGGCTGAGATATCCTCTGGTTACTGTTGAATATGAAACATTTTAGATGCAATTGCATAAAAGCAACACAGTTTCCAAAAGCAACATTTTTAATTGAAGCTTCCTTTCCATGGATCTTATAGTGAATAACTTTATTCACTTATAAACTTCACCACACATTAAATTACCAATGCATACAGATTTTAAACATGTTCGATATATTCAAGTATATTTAGTTTTAAAAGTTAGGATTTTTGATTTTGAAGCGTAAACAGTTTCAATGCAAACATCCATGATGCTAAAAATAGCATTTAACAATCAGGTGTCTGGACATAGTTTGACCAGTAGGTGTCACTGTTGGTTTTTACATCCTAACCCAGCAGGCATTTGTGAAAATAGAAAGCAACATAGAAGTTGAATGCAATTAAAGATGTATTCATCATAAATACATATTTTATGATGTATTTATCTCAAAAACCAAAGAGATTTTGAAATAAACTCTTTTTTTTTTGTCTTGTTATTCTGACATTTGCTTTATTTATGTGACCTCTCCCTCACTATGTTAGTAGGCATTAGTCATCAAAAAAGGCAAATTCACAAAATTTGCCACATATTAATACATTAGAATGATATTTATGTTCTGAATTCAGATTCCTTTTTTTGGTTTGTTCAGATGTTTCTTAAAATCCTACACCAGCCCTTTAGTAACTGCTTTGGCTCGGTGCCTCAATAAGGATGAGTTTTATTTTCTTCCCTTTATTACTGGACCATTTAGCACTGTCTGGTCTTGGCCTTACATACTTGTCAGGGTTACCTGTCATCATCTTCTTAGTGTTTCCACAGCAGAGACAATATAATTAGTGTCTACTCAGGTCTGGAACATCCAATAAACTCAGATTTGCAAAAACTGTTTTCCACTTTAAAATATACTGGATGCATTGTTTGTTCCAACTTTATAGAAGTGAGAACCTTGTTTTTGTCTGAATTGTGACTGTTTTTGCTCTTTCACTGGGTACAGTCATGTGGAAAATTCTTCTCCTTCATTTTAGGAAGAACAAAAAGACAGAAGGAGATGAAGACCCCCCAACCCGGAGAAGGCACTCTATCCTTTTCTGGCTCAAGACCATGGCCTCGGATTTGGAGGCACTAATCCTCATTTCGCCCGCTTCACACTCAGCTGCAAACTGCACCAGCAAGAGCTGCAGATCACAACCCGATGAAGCAAATTGGACCACATCATCCGCAAAAAGCAGAGATGCAATCCTAAGGCCACCAGAACGGATCTCCTCACCAACTTGGCTGCGCCTAGAAATTCTGTCCATAAAAGTAATGAACAGAATCTTTGTCACAGGCGGAGTCCAACCCTCACCAGAAACGAGCCTGACTTATTGCCGGCAATGCAGACCAGACTCTGACACCGGTCATACAGGGACCTGACGGCCCTTATCAAAGGGACTGGTACCCCATACTCCCAGGGCTTCCCAAGGGACACGGTTGAATGCCTTCTCCAAGTCCACAAAACACATGTAGACTGGTGGGGCAAACTCCCATGCGCACTCCAGGACCCTGCTGAGGGTGTAGAGTGGGGATGAAAACCAGGAAAAAAAGGACGCCTCCCCTGGCATCCTTTTTGGATATCGATATTGCAACATCATTATCAAAATATCTATGTCCATGCGATATTGCAGAGTTGCGTCATCCAATACAACCCTACGACATCCAGAACTTTAAGAAACTCTGGGTGAATCTCATCCACCCCCAGGGCCCTGCCACTGAGGAGCTTCTTAACCACCTGGAGAGCCCGACCCAGAGTCCCCTGAGATTTAAGAGCCCGACCCAGAGTCCCCAGGCTCAGCTTCCTTAATGGAAGGCATGTCGGTGGGATTGAGGAGGTCTTCAAAGTATTCTGCCCACTGGCCCACAACGTCCTGTGTCGAGGTCAACAGCACACCATCCCCACTGTAAACATGTGCTGCAACTCTGTGTTGGTGCTGCACTGCTTCCCTCTCCTGCGACACCGGATGGTGGACCAGAATTGTCTCAAAGCCGTGCGGAAATCTTTTTCCATGGCCTCTCCGAACTCCTCCCACACCCGTGTTTTTGCCTCAGCAACCACCCGAGCCCGCCAGTACCCATCAGCTGCCTCCGGAGTCTCAGAGGCCAAAAAGGCCCGATAGGACTCCTTCTTCAGGACTCCTTCTTCAGCCTGACAGCATACCTCACCGAAGGTGTCCACCAACGGGTTCAAGGGTTGCCGCCACGACAGGCACCTCGATAATGGAGGTATGGAACATGGTCCACTCAGACTCAATGTCCCCAACCACCCCTGGAATGTGTTCGAAGTTCTGCCGGACATGGGAGTTAAAGCTTCATTTCATAGGGGATTCTGCTAGACGTTCCCAGCAGATCCTCACAACATGTTTGGGCCTGCCAGGTCTGACCTGCATCCTCTGCCACCGGAGCCAACTCACCACCAGGTAGTGGTCGGTGGACAACTCCGCACCTCTCTTCATCCGAGTGTCCAAGACATACGGCCGCAGAGCCGATGGAACAATGACAAAATCGATCATCGAACTGCTGCTAGGGTGTCCTGGTGCCAAGTGCACATACGGACATCCTTATGCCTGAACACGGTGTTTGTTATGGACAATCCAAGACGAGCACAGAAGTCCAACAACAGAACACCACTAGAGTTCAGATTGGGGGGAGGGTTCTTCCCAACCACGACCCTCCAGATCTCACTGTCATTGCCCACATGAGCGTTGAAGTCCCCCAGCAGAACGAGGGAGTCCCCAGCAGGGGCAATCTCCAGTACCTCCTCCAAGGACTCCAAAAAGGGTGGGCAATCTGAACTGTTGTTCAGCCCGTAGGCACAAACAACAGTCACAACCCGTCTCCCCACCTGTAGGTGGAGGGAGGCTACCCTCTCGTTTAATGGGGTAAACCCCAACGTACAGGCGCCGAGATGGGGAGCAACAAGTCTGCCCATTCCTGCCCGGCACCTCTCACCAAGGGCAACTGCAGAGTGGAAGAATGTCCAGCCCCTCTCAAGGAGACTGATTCCAGAACCAGAGCCATGCGTAGAGGTGAGACCGACTATTTCTAGCCGGAACCTCTCAGACTCAAACACTAACTCCCACTCTTTCCCCACCAGATAGGTGACATTCCATGTCCCAAGAGCCAGCTTCTGCAACCAAGGGTCGGACAGCCAGGACCTCCTCCCTTGGCCGCCACCCAACACACATTGCAGACGATCCCTTTGGCCCCTCTCATAGGTGGTGGGCCCACGTCTCCTCTTCGGGCTAAGCCCAGCCGGGCTCCATGGGTAAAAGCCTGGCCACCAGACGCTTGCCAATGTGCCCCACCTCCAGGCCTGACTCCAGGGTGGGAGTCAGGAGTCAACGGAGCACAATAACAACAAGGTAAGATGCAGGAGCCAGAGTTTGTATTCACATTCTTATAGTCAGTTCAGTTCATTTAAAATGACCCTGAGCAATAATCTGTGTAAACATTGTGTAATTCAAGGGTTTGTCTCATCATCGGGCACTTGTATTACTCGTACAACAATATTATGCTGCTGTTGTTAATGTCATTTAAATATTTTTACCTGTTTTTAAACAGGTGGTGCAAAACATGAGCAGAGTTTAATTTTCTGCTTTAAAAGAAAAGTTACATGAAGAAAACAAGAAAAGTATAAAATGCATTATTTAATAGAAAAGCTAACAGAGAAAATTCACTCGTCTCTATGGCTATTAATTTGAAAGTATTCACCGGAAGTGAATGTGATATGTAAACTATCGACTTTTATCAAGTAGCTGTAGATACCATCTGTGTCCACTAAGGGGCAATAACAGTCCTGGTCTGATATTTACGCAGCTAAAATATCGACATCAATCTGACTGTTTCCAGAATAATTTAACTTTTCATAAATATTTTCCTATCTTCAGACCGGAAGCTCAGCATCTTAACGTCTAAACCAGAGTTGTAGAGCTTTGTTTCAGCTGTTTGGAGCTAACGCTCCAGGTTAGGAGCCACAGCTCCTCTGAAGCTGCTGCTGGAGTTTGTTAGCACCGCTAGCTCCGCTCAGAGTCTCTGCGGGCTGTTTTCAACTCTGTGGAGCTGCTTCCAGTTCACACTGACAGAGAAAACATTGAGGTGAACTCAAGAGAAGAATCTGGCTTCATTCATTTCACTGGGAACAAGTTAGCTACAGCGCTACAGACTCGTATCATTATATCCCCTCTGGTGGCTAAAAGTTGTAACTGCAATTGCTATAAAGCTGGAAATACGCTTCCTGTGAGGTATTTCAAAATAAAACATTGGAAAGAACAATAATATTGCAGCTATAGTTTGAAGCAGCTAAACTAATAAACTTGGAGGAAAAACAGTGTTGCACATACTATATTTGTACACAATCAGCTGCATAGAAACCCACAAGTATTATTAAAAACTTTATTGACTCATCGTTAAATACCCACGAACCCATATCACATAAGAAATATAAAAAAACAATCATGAACCAATCAGCAATTCATTCCAGTGATTCTGTGAGGACTGACTAAATCAGTAAATTACAGTAAAGAGCCTGATGTAACATCAGGCTCGGAAATTTTCACACGATGTGCCACAATGATGCACTACACACAGGAAAGTACACTGGATTTGGAGTTTGGTCCTCAAAAACAAAAAAAAAAGATAAGAGTTACACAGAGGGACTGATCTTTTCATGCTGAAGTTCTCTAGAAAACTCAAAACATGAAATATGGAGTTGAAAAAGTAAAAACCAAAACAAAGTGAGAAAACTTAAAGCTGAGAATCAATGATGATGCAAAATGTCATTATTTAGATTTTAGAATGAACATAAAAAGATAAAAACATGTAAAGTCTTTTTTTTTATTTATCCAGATAAATGATGGATGTTCCTGAAAACTGGTCCCGAAAGCTGATTGATGTCCCACAAGAAAGGTCAGTTTCTGTGGGACATACAGTTCTAAACTGGTAAACTGATTTCTGTGATGGAAGCTGAAGTTTCTCTGCAGTTTCCAGTAAAGCATCTTTTTATCTGTGGAGCTTTGAGAAACATTTTCATGTCAACAGAAGGAAGAAGCAGCAGAGAAAAGAGATTTGAAGTGTCTTTCATGACTTCAAACCTGAACTGAAAATGACTCCCATGTTTCCATTCTTAGACCATTTCTGGTTCCAGGACGAAAATAAACCCGAGAGAAAAAAGATAAACTTTCCAGTTGAATCTAGTTCAGATCAAAACTCCATGAAGCCTCTAAATCAGGGTTGTCAAACTCCAGTCGTTAAGGGCCAGTGTCCTGCAACGTTTAGATGTGCCTCTGCTGCATCATACCTGAATAATTAGGTCATTAGCAGGACTCTGGAGAATTTAGCTACACAAAGAGGAGGTAATTAAGCCTTTTCATGCCAGTGTTTTGTACCTATGGCACATCTAAAAACTGCAGGACACCTTGAGGTCTGTACTTTGACACCTGTGCTCTAAATGGAGCCCCATTTGAATTGGATCTTTATTGATTCAAAGAGACAAACAATATCAGACACTAAATGACAGACATAAGAAAATAAACAGGAGGGACATCTTTGAGGTCAGAGGTCATTATCAAGATCCAGTCAGAGTCTCTTTAGATTCAAACTGCTGCAGCCTCAACCTCTGAGGATCAGCAGGACACAGAGACCATTCTCTACTTTACAGAGATCATCAGTCCCACCTGTCAGAATCATCAGGATCATTAGGATCATCAGAATAATCATGATCCACAAAATCATCAGGATCATTAGGATCATCAGAATAATCATGATCCACAAAATCATCAGGATCATTAGGATCATCAGAATAATCAGGATCATTAGAATCATCAGGATCATTAGAATCATCAGGATCATTAGAATCATCAGGATCATTAGGATCATCAGGATCCTCAAAATCATCAGGTTCATAGGGATCATCAGGATCCTCAAAATCATCAGGTTCATAGGGATCATCAGGATCATCAGGATCCTCAAAATCATCAGGTTCATAGGGATCATCAGGATCATCAGGATCCTCAAAATCATCAGGTTCATAGGGATCATCAGGATAATCAGGATCCTCAAAATCATCAGAATCATCAAGATTGTCAAAATCGCTGTAAGGAGCTATATAGGAGATGATGATGGAATTCCACCTGCAGAGAGAAGAAGGATGAAGAGAGCAGATGAGTGAGTGTTTCCAGCTTCTCTCCAGCAGCAGTCAGTGACACAGCACATCCACTAGACGGTTTCCAGGCTGCAGTAAGACTGATCTCAGAGCTGTGACCAAGATGAACCTAGGTCACAGCTCAGTTCAACAGTTGTTTCCTGTTGAACAGAGAACAAGCAGATTTACTCTGGACCCTGGAGTCCAGCTGGACTTCCTGGAGACATGGACACAGCAACAACACTCATCTTCACACCAACACAAACACAGCAAGCCGATGCTCCTCTGATTTGCTGATTGCTGTCTCTGTGTCCAATCAGGAAGCCTGAACCATTCTCCTCTCACTGAGATGCTGCAACTTTACTGGGAACACTGTTGCTTTGATGCTAACTGGGTTTAGTTCAATATGCTGAGAGCAGCTGGTCTCACTACAAATATTTACTTACTTTACAGTATTTACAAGATCCTTCAGCTGCTGAACATCTGAATCCTTTAGGCCGTTTCCTCTCAGGTCCAGTTCTGTCAGATGGGTCGGGTTGGACTTCAGAGTTGAAGCCAAATAATCACAGCTGCTCTTTGACAAACTGCAGATTATCAATCTGAATAAAAGATAAAAGATGTGAGCTGAAGCCAACAGGATGCAGGTTTACCAGTCCAATAGAACCAGTTAAAGATTCTCATGAATATTAATGCCAACATGCTGTTGCTTCAAAAAAGACCTGCTGACTTCAGAAGCAGAAGCAGAACCAGAACCAGGTACTGGGTCATGTTGTGTTGGAGGATTTTAGTCAGTAAAATCATTCCAGGTTTTTCATTGATTATCGATTTGTTCCTGTCAGATTCCAGGAGCTGGAATTCACTTTTCTAGACTGGGCTGAATGACCTTTGACCTGCTTTACATGAGGAGAATTTCTACACACTGGGGGTCCAAAATGCTTGACCTGAGATCAGCGGGTCCAACTCAGTTACACAGAGGGACTAAATTAAACTCTGGATCCAAGTCCATGAACAAACTCAGAAAATATTTATTAGCAGCTCCTGACCCCTAGTGGGTCAGGAGTTGCTGGTACCTATCTCCAGCTACGTTCCAGGCGAGAGGCAGGGTCACCTGTTGTTTCTGTCGCAGAGCAACACAGAAACAAACAGGACAAACAATCATGCACACACACACTCACACCTAGGGAGAATTTAGAAAGGACTGCCTCTAGACTGTCAATTGACCTGACAGTCATGTTTTTAGACTGTGGGAGGAAGGCGGAGAACCCAGAGAGAATGCACAGGGAGAACATGCAGACTCCATGCAGAAAGACCCAGGACCTTCTTGCTGCAAGGCAACTGTAGGAGCCAATTGTTGTCACCACCAGAGGGCGTATTGTTTTGTTTTCTGAGTGTCTGAGGGGGATGGGTTATTTAAGGTCGATTGTAATGGTGTTCAGGTGTTGAGCATTGGGAAGAGGACACAGTTTTTTACTGTGTTTGGTTTGACGGGTAGAAACGAACTTTATGTATGTAAATGGAAATTATAATAAAAGACTTTCATACTAAAGAAGAGCACTACTCTGAAACTTAATCCGAACGCACGTAAAAACGAACTACACCCAGAGGCAACCACTAGTAGCGCTAAAGTAAAGGATTTTGGACGCTACAGCAACAGTGCTAACCAACTGCACCACTGTGCAGCCCTTGATTTATAATCAATTATATATAATTATTCACAGAACTATCAATAATTATATAATTACATACTGCAATGTCTCCAGTCTGCAGCCTTCATTCTGTAGAAAACTACAGAGCTCCTTCAGTCCAGAATCTTTCAAGTTGGTTCTACTCAGGTTCAGTCCAGTCAGATGGGTCGGGTTGGACTTCAGAGCTGAGAACAGAGACGTCCAGCTGGTCTCTGATAAACTGCAGCCATTCAATCTGAATAAAGAATAAAAGATGTGAACCAACAGGATGCAGTTAAAACTGAAATATGAACAAATAAATAATAAAAATGTAGAAAATAAATTTTCCTGAACGTAAAAGAAACATGATGAACTGATTCTAACATCTGATCCAGTCAAACTGGTTTAAAGAGTCCAAACCAGCAGAACCAGAACATTTTATCAAATAAGAAACTCAAAGTTTTCTATCAGTCTGGATGAGTTGAGCTATTTCTGCTGGTTCCTGATCATCAAACCCAACTTGGTAACTGGATCAGAACCAGTCAGGTTCTTCATTAATGGCCTTTGGGTTCCTGTTAAAGCTGCTGAAAGCCAATTGAGGCCATTATTTCCTCAGGAGACGTGACCCGATGAAGCGTCGTCACAGAGACGAGACTCCAACCGACCGACAGCTGTCAGACTGAAGAGGACGGTTCCTCTCTGACCCGGCCCAACAGAACCACAGTCTCAGGACAAAGCTGAGGAACCTGCTGCTGCTGTAACCCTCACTTTCATTCATTTCATCTAGATTTGCTTTTCTACAAACAGTCGTTTCTTAGATGTGTCATTAGTGAGGATTTGAACTTGTCAGTGTTTGTGGCTCGACTCTGGAGGATCAACATTACATTCTGGATGTAGAGATGAGAATCAGAAATAAAACAATCTGAATATTTACCAAACCAAACTGAAACATCTCCATTAATAACATCATCTGAATTATTTTACTCATTTTCTTCATCAGTCAGAAACATTTTAAAGTGAAAAACTGAAAAACAAAGTTCAATAATCTCAAAGTCTGAAATAAGAAAATAATTCATTTATAAAGTAAAATATTTCAGAGCTTTTATTCCGACATTTAAACAGGTTGTTTTGAAATAAAATATATTATTAATTAATGATTAAAGTATCAATAAATGATTTTATTGAATAAATAGAGAAAACAAACCTCAGATTCTTCACTTTACTGACTGAATTCTCCAGGATCTCGAGCAGATGCTTCATATCAGAGTCTTCACCATTCAGCATGAAGATCTCACTGATTTCCAGTTCAGTCAGATCTGGGTTGGATTTCAGAGCCGAGGCCAAAACTTCACATTCAGCCTTGTAGAGCTCACAGCCACCAAGTCTGTGATTAGAGGAGAAATAAATTCAGTTCTGATGAAATCAGTCTGGATCATAAACAGACTAAAATATGATAACAGTGATGTCATCATCTGATCATCATCTGATCAATATCTACTGAGTTTGACCCCACAGAGAATCTGTGCAGTTCCTGATTAAAGTCCAGGTTCAAGTTCTGGTTCTGGTCCAGGTTCTGGTTCTGGTTCTGGTCCAGGCTTCATGTCCTCAGACCTTCAGTTGCAGTCAGATCATCATCAGTGAAGAAAAAGTTTTCTCTGCAGCAGGTGATGAAGAGATGAATGAGCTGAGCTCTACTGGCAGCAGATGGAGATGTGAAGAGTTCAGAGCAGGTGATGAGAGGACTGAGCTGAATGACAGAAACTACTGGAGATGATGGAGAGGAGGAGGAACTGCTCACAGCTCTGACTTGGACTAGACGGTTTGGGTCCTTAAGATCTTCCATCAAGCAGGAAGTGAGTTATAAATGAAGTGAGCAGAACAGGAAGTCCAGCTGCTGTGGACCCCTGGCATCTCTGGGTTTGTTGAGCCAATATCTGCTGCATCATCATTAATAATAGTAATATATTGTATAGAAACATGTTTCCCAGCAGCAGGTTATTAAATGCTGCCACAGAGGAAACTGGGAGCAGAACAAACACATGATGCTCCAGTTCTGTCTCAGTTCATCTGCTGGATTTGATGCTTTAACAAAGTAGAAAGTGGACAGTCGTCAACCTGCTGCAGCTAAAAGCTTCAGATTGTTCTGGTCGTCCTGCAGAGCAACAGCAGAACCGGTTGTTACGCCTTTGTTTTGTTTGTATTACATGTCCACCCACTAGGGGCACTGTTATGCCAGGAGCATATGTTATGGGTTTGTGTTCTTCGGGGCTCTCTGTCTGTCTGTTCGGGGGATGCACATGGCGGAATAAAGTTGAGCAAAGAAACAAGTTATTTTTATTGACTAACATTGGTAGCAGAGGATGGTTAGTAACTACAGAGTTCCGCCAACGTTTGAGGAAGGAAAGCCTTACGAAAGCTGGAAGAATGAAGTCAACATTTGGACGAGAGTTACAGATTTGGAGAAGAAAAAGCAAGCACTGGCTGTCACCCTGGCTCTGTCTGGAAGAGCGCGGGACACGGCGATTGAAATTCCGGTAGATGATCTAAATAAAGACACTGGCCCACGTTGCCCTTTTCCTGTTGTGGGCAACGGGGCCCGGCGAATACCCGTGGTTAAACGGACAGCGGAGTTCGGCGGTAACAGGCGCTTAAATTCCGTGACAAAGGGAAGGGGGAAGAAAGGGAAGGAAAAGGGAAAAAAAAAAAAAAAAAAAAAAACCTTGGTATTTTATTCTATGTTGCATGCCTTTGTGTTTTGTGTTTATGATGTAAAGCACTTTGAAATGCCTTGTAGCTGAAATGTGCTATACAAATAAAATTTGATTGATTGATTGATTGATTGATTGGAATGACCACATTGTTCGCTAAACTAGATGACTTGTTCTTAAAAGAGGACAAGGACAGAATCTATGAATCATACTCGGATTTTGACCGGATGATAAAAGAAGTTAACATGTCGATGGCGAACTATATTATTGATTTCGAGCAGCGTTACTCGCGGATGAAGAAATACAACATGGAGCTACCTGACGCTGTTTTGGCTTTTAAGCTTTTGGACACTGCGTGTTTGGACAGACAGTTGGCTTTAACGGTATGCTCAGATGTAACATTTGCTTCTATGAAGTCCGCTTTGAAGAGAATATTTGGCGAGAAAAGAGGTGCGGCAGCAGAAGGCATTAGCCAAGAGTCCGTGTTTGCAACGGAGCATTACATTGTATTACATGTCCACCCACTAGGGGCACTGTTATACCAGGAGCATATGTTATGGGTTTATGTTCTTCTTCGGGGCTCTCTGTCTGTCTGTTCGGGGGATGCACATGGCGGAATAAAGTTGAGCAAAGAAACAAGTTATTTTTATTGACCAACACCGGTCCCGCTGCTCCTTCAAGTCTAAATCAGATATTGATATGACACTGAAACATTCACTAAAGTCATTTTCTGGTTTCCTCCAGCAAAATTGAAAAGTCTCAGACAGAAACAATTTTAATGTTTAATGTATCAGGGTTGGTGGAGGGACTCGAACCCTCAGGACAAAAGTTAAAAAAAATTATTCTCATCAGTTAATATAATATTTCTTTATATCAAATGTTGATAAATACAGAATAATAGAAGGTCACAGATGAGAGACGTCTGATCATGCAGAGTGTTTATGACTCCATTTGGGTCATGAACCAAAGAAACCCTGTGGAGGCTCAACAATAATAATAGTTTATTAAATGACACTAAATTTAACAGCTTTGAGGAAAAACAGCTCAAAGATGATATGAACTGGAACAACACAGAGGATATTTCTCCCTGGATTTTATGGGATGAAGCAAAGACTTTATTTATCTAGTCCTCTAAAAAAATAGAGAAATATTTAAAAGATATCATTGGAAAACTGAAATCTCTACAAATATGACGTATGGAAAATAATAATGATCACATTTTACTACAATCAGAGAAACAAGCCCAAACTGTTTTCATGAAACTAGATGGAAGAAAATGATCATTTTATTAAACTGAACTATTATGAAAACAGCCCAAAAGCAAAGAAACTGAGAGCAGACTAATAGATTTATCATTAAATAAAAAATCCAACAGATAAAGACACCGTTCTCTAAAAGACATAAAAGTCTTTTGAATGATCCTCCACTCAGTTCTGCTCTCAGCCTCATGCAGTGCCATCGTCCTCTTGAGGGTTTTTCCTGCTGCTCTGGATTTACCATTGATAGAAACAGATCAAAATAATCCACTAATAACTGAGGAGGAGATCAATAAAAACAATTAAAAACTGAAAGGGAACCATACGCCAGGTGAGGACGGCGACCCGGCGGAGCGGCTGCTTAAGGATTGATTTAATCAGAACTTTGTGGAAGGGAAACACCGCCATCTTGGATCAGAGCAGAGATCTCAGTGATTCCTAAACCTGGTAAAGATAAAACTGAAAGTGGTTCATAAAGACCAACATCAGTTTGAAACATTGAGGACAGGATATTTGCAGCATCACTGTATAAATATTTATAATCCCAGGAATTACAGACACAGATCAGATTTAATCTGATTTTATAATCAACATTCAAACCCATGACAACGTGAGACGGGCTTTTCACCTCACAGGTCAAAGAAAAAACAGAATCAGTAAACTCAGTTCAGATGCTGAAAAGGCTTTTGATTCAATGTGTTGGAAATATTTTTATTCAGCTCTGGACAGATTTAACTTTAATAATCAGATTATTGGTTGCTTTCAGTCTGTATGAATCACATTCTGCCAGGATTAAGATTAATGTGGATTATCAGATACAACAGAAAATTTGATAATCCACAGAAAAGGGCCACAGAAAAGGGTCTGTGGCCGAGGCTAAACCCTCAGCCCCACCTTGCTGTTTTTATTGATCCATCAGAGAACAAAAACATTACAGGTGGAACTATTAAAGCACATGTGTCAAACTCAAGGCCCGGGGGCCAAATCCGGACCGCCATAGCTTTTTATGTGGCCCTCCACAGACTAGACTAAACACTAAGTGTGATTAAATATTATATTATCAATCATATCAATGCAGTTTTTATCTGTTTACTGCTAATGTATATCAATCAATCCCTCCAGTTTCTTGAGAATTTAGTTGATATATGATTATAGTCCGTGATTTATACAGCGAGTAGATAAACAGTCGCATTTATTAGTAGTTCCTGATGGGACTGAAAAGATCTTCAATAATATCATGTAATTTTAAGAATTCATTGACATATTAACAGTTTGTGAACAGGTTTTATCAACACATTCTGGCACAACTGGCCCTTTAAGAGCCTTCATGAACTTGATTTGGCCCAAAACGAAAATGAGTTTGACACACCTGTATTAAAGGAACAAGACCTGACGATGAGCTGCTAATGCTAACTGACTCGGTGTCAGCCTACCTACCCTGATAGCACATGATGCTAAGTCAACGTTGAATTATAGTCAGAATGGCTGATTTTTAGTTGTCTACAAATGGGGAGAAAATTTAAAACAACATACATTAAAGCTAAACAAAAGAATCCGAAATAACAATAACTGACTATGTTTGGTCATTTGCAATTCTGTGATTCACAGCTCAAGTTCAGGTCTGTTGAAGAAATTTTATTGGAAAAACTTAGTGAGTTTTTTAATTTCCTCCAACATTAAGAGTAAATGATGTAACAACCCTGAAAATGCAACACGTTGGAGGAACGGGCTCTTTGCACCTGCCGCACTGATGTCACAACTGCATGCCCAAATGCGGCTCTCTTTTTTCCACTTCCAGTTACTATAACTGCTATAAAAGACAAAGTCATACTTAAGACACAAATAAGACCCACCAAACAAGGAAAAGGCGAGAGAATCCCGAGGGAGACGCCCGACGCTATTGGACGGAGGTTGAGAGCGAAGACAGGAAAGTTTGGATTTGAGTTTTGACAGATAAATGGGACTTAAATTAAAGTATGGATGAGATGGATTTGGGGAAAACTGGCGGAAATAATGTAGATTGTAGTGAAGAGGAAAGGATGGATGATCAAAATGAAGGGAAAGAGTGGGAAAAGGTGCAGAAGGGTGGAAAGAAGCAACGAGCTGCTGAAAGAAAGAGGAAAAAGCGAAATTAAGAAAGTACGGAAGGCACTGAGAGTGAAGGATCTGAGAAAAAAGTAGAAGAATCAAAAAACCCAAATATGAACATTATTATAAGATTTGATGAAGAAGAAGGGGTTAAGAAGATGGATCCACTGAAATTAACAAAAGCACTTAAAGCGCATATTGGGGATATCAAACATGCTAAAGTTTTGAGAGACGGAAATCTGTTGATTGGGTGTAATTCGGAAGATCAGGTGGTAAAAGCGAAGAAATTAGGTTGGGTATGTAAAGTAAAAGTTAGAACAGTTGTTAGAGTGGGGGAAAAGAGAAATATTGGAAGTAAAGGAGTTATCACTGGAGAGCCTTTCAGTGTAAATATGAAAGATTTGGACATTTAAAAGAAAGAAATAGGGAAGTAAAAGGAGCACAAAGAATGACAAAAGGTCCAGAGAAAGTTGAAACAGAAACTGTCCTAGTGGAGTTTGAAATGAAAGAGGTACCAAAGGAGGTTTTCTTTGGTTTGATAAGATTTAGTGTCAGGGAGTTTGTGCCTAAACCAGTAAGATGTTTCAATTGTCAAGAGTTTGGACATGTTGCAAAAATGTGTAAAGGAAAAAGGAGATGTGCCCGATGTTCTGGAGATCATGAATATGGAAAATGTGGAGTTGGAGTAAAGCCAAAGTGCTGTAGTTGTGGAGGAGAACATAGTGTTGCTTTTTGGGGATGTGAAGTGATGAAACAGCAAGTAGCGATACAGAAAACGTTTGTGCAGAAAGTAACATATGCAGAAGCATGTAAAATGGTTGGGAAAGAGGAACAAAATGGGAAATCTTTGACAGGGGAAAAATCTATAATCCAAAAGGTTATGGAAAAGGTTGATAGGATAATAGAGGAGGAGAAAAAGAAAATGGTGACGTTTATTGCAGGAGTGATAAATGCAACCTCAGATGTGAGATCAAAGACAGAAAGGATTCAGATTATTGTTAAGGCGGCATGCCATAGTTTAGGGTTGAGAAATATTAGATGGGAAGATATAAGAGGAGAACTATGTAGTCAAAAGAGTCAGGAAGGATAATTTTAATCTTACAATGGAATGCAAGGAGTCTATTGTCAAACGGTCAAGGTTTTAAACAGTTTATTTATGAGCAGAAAGTTAAACCTGATATAATTTGTACACAGGAAACGTGGCTGAAGCCTTTTTTGGATTTCAGAGTGAACGGATATATTGTAGTAAGGTATAATAGAACAGAAGGAAATGGGGGAGGGTGTCTTTCTCTGATTAAGGAAGGTATTCCTTATAAAATAGTTGAAAAGAAAGGGAAATTGGAGTATGTAGAAATTGAAATATGGATAGAAAAGAAGGTAATTTTGATTATAAACTTTTATAATACATGTAAAAAGCTTGAAATAAGTAAACTTGATGAGATGGGTATGAAAGGAAATATTTGGTGTGGAGATTTTAATGCTCAGCACTCTTTATGGGGAAGTACAAAAGTTGATTATAATGGTAAGGTTTTAGAGGAATTTCTAGATAATAATAACCTTGTATGTTTGAATAATGGTGACAAGACAAGAATTGATATTAATTCAGGTAAGGAATCTGTAGTGGATTTAACATTTGTTTCCAGTTGTTTAGCTCCATTATGTGATTGGCAAGTTAAAAATAAATCCTTTGGTAGTGATCATTACATTATAGTCAGCAAAATAAGGATGGGTCAGGTGCAGAATCTTGAAATGTTAGGAGGGAAGTGGATATTTAGGAAACGAATTGGGAAAAAATTAATAACTTATGTGAGAGTAAGATATCAAATATAAAAAATGATTTGAGTATAGAAAATATGAGTCGTGAGATTAGTCAGGGTATATTAGAAGCTGCTGAAAGGTCTATTCCAAAAACATCAGGGAAGAATAGAAGGACATTAGTTCCATGGTGGAATGATGAGTGTAGAACAGTGGTTAAAGAAAGAAATAAAGCATTTAAACTGGTTAAAAAGTCTCATAATTTTCAACATTTGATCGAATATAAAAAATCACAGGCTAAAGTAAGGAAAACAATAAGAACAGCAAAAAGGGTATATTGGAGAAATTTTTGTGACAAAATTGGTAATAGTACAAAGATTGGGGAAGTTTTGGGGATTATCAAAAAAATGGGGGGAGATAGAAGAGAATGGAGTTATCCAATATAAAATAGAAACAGTATAATAGCAATAAATGACAGGAAAAAAGCTGATATTTTAGTAAGCACATTTGTGGAGATTCATAGTGGGAAAAAATTATCAGATAAGGAAATAAAGGGTAGAGAGAAAACTAAAAGAGAAAATGGTGGAATTTTAAGAAGAAAGGAAATTATTAAGGATGAATTGATGAACGATCCTTTCTCTACTGGAGAATTGAAAAGAGCTTCGGGTAGAACAAGAAATAGTGCTCCAGGTAAAGATGAAGTATGCTATATTATGCTAAGGCATGTGAGTGATGATGTTTTGAAGAAGATATTAAATTTGTATAATAAGATTTGGAAAGAGGGAAGAATACCTAGTGAATGGAAAAAAGCGATTGTTATTCCGATAAAGAAACCTGGGAAAGATCATAGTAATCCTGAAAACTATAGGCCGATTGCTTTAACATCTAATATATGTAAGCTGATAGAAAGGATGGTGAATGAGAGGCTAGTACAATATTTGGAATCAAGGAATATAATTGCTCCGTATCAGAGTGGCTTTCGTAGAGGGAGAGGAACAATGGATCCTGTATTGTGTTTAGAAGATGATATTAGAAAAGCTCAAATTAATAAGGAAACTGTTGTGGCTGTGTTTTTTGATGTGGAAAAAGAATATGACATGTTATGGAGAGAAGGATTAATGATTAAACTACACCAGATAGGAATAGGAGGGAGTATGTTTAACTGGATATGGGATTTTTTGTGTGATAGAAATATACAAGTTAAAATAGATTGTCATGTTTCAAAATTGTGTCAAATAGAAAATGGAACTCCTCAAGGAAGTGTGATAAGTCCAACGTTATTCTCGGTGATGATAAATGATATTTTTAATGAAATACCAGTTAGTTTTGGGAAATCACTATTTGCTGATGATGAAGCATTATGGAAAAGGGGAAGAAATATAGAACATCTTATTTTGAAACTTCAGGAAGGTATAGATTAGGGGTCACCAACCTGGTGCCCGAGGGCAGCCGGTCGCCCGCAGGGCCCTTTTCAGGAGCCTGCGGAGCCACTTCTAAAAATAGCCATTATCATTAGGGAGCACTACCAAAAAATAATTTAATTAAATGTTTTTACATTTAAGTAATGACGTTTGTTTATATTTAGAGTTCAAAAGAGGGAAATGATAAAAACGTTTAAAATGAATTGCTTTACGTATAAAACTCTTTCCTGCTGTTAAAGTTCAGAACTGCGCGCAGGCGCCTGCAGGAAACTATCGGAGCACAGCAGCGCCTGCAGCTGCACTCTGCATACCTGGACATTTTCCGTTAAGTAAAGAAAGAAAAGAATAACTTCTGGATTTTTTATTATTTAACCCTATTTACTATTAACAAAATTGTGAAGAAAAAAATAAATAAATTGTGTCAAAACATCTTATTCGTAGCGCACACCTGGGAATCAACACAACCTCTTTCCGTGAACCACATGAGGAGGCTTCGCTTCCATGTCTTTATTATTTAGCATCGTCTGGAAAAAAGTCTGCTGCTCTTTGTTTGAGTTTGTGCTGATTTTTGCGCATTGGAGAGGTGCTTGTGCTCTTGCAGGTCAGGTGCAGTGATAGTTTTGTGTCGGACCTTTATTTTTTCCACATCTGCTGGTGTCAGCCAGCGGGTGACCTGTCCGTCAGCTGTTCGGTTCGCGAAACCAAGAAAAAAGCGAATAAACCGGCGACCCGCCAGAACCGCGCAGACTGTCAGAAGCTCAGGCTGAACGTAGAACAACAGGAGGTTCAAACCCAACTCGTTCATTTTTAGCTTGCAGAAAAACGCAAAGCCGTGAAATAAACAAAAGCAAACTGACCAATAAGACTGACAGCTGTGTGTGTATAATATGTTTTGACACAAAAGATATTTTATTTTCCACAATTTTGCTAATAGAACAGATGGTTAGATAATAAAACAATAACACTTCTTTTCTTTTTTATTTAAAGGAAAATTTAAAGGTACTCAGTGCTGTACAGCTGCAGGTGTTACTGCAACAATCCATCAGTTTGCTTTTGTTCATTTCAGTCACTTGTGGCCAGAATCACAAAGAAAAACTCCAAAAGGGAATCAAACTTAAAACTCTGAGCTAAAAACTTCGAATCACATAATAACAATTAACCATAGCTGCCATGGTAAATTATTACTGATAACTATTGTTAGTGGTCCTGACATTAATATGATCAGGCAGTTTTATTATATATATATATAAAGTTATATATATATATATATAAAATTCCCTTCTCACCCACCGCGGGTGGTTCTTATCCTCTGAGCTCGGGTCCTCTACCAGAGGCCTGGGAGCTTGAGGGTTCTGCGCAGTATCTTGGCTGTGCCAAAGACTGGACATTTCTGGACTGAGATGTCTGATGTTGTTCCTGGGATCTGTTGGAGCCACTGCTCCAGTTTGGGGGTTACTGCCCCGAGGGCCCCAATGACCACAGGCACCACTGTGGTCTTCACCTTCCAGACCCTCTCCAGTTCTTCCCTGAGGCCCTGGTATTTCTCCAGTTTCTCCTTTTTCCTGATGTTGCAGTCGCTTGGTATTGCTACTTCTACCACAACGGCTTTCTTCTGTTGTTAGCCACTATGACAATGTCTGGTTGGTTCGCCATTACCATTTTGTCTGTCTGGATCTGGAAGTCCCACAGGATCTTAGCTCTGGCGTTCTCCACCACCTTTGGGGGTGTTTCCCACTTTGATCTCGGGGTTTCCAGTCCATATTCTGCACAGATGTTTCTGTACACAATGCCTGCCACTTGGTTATGTCGTTCCATGTACGCTTTCCCTGCCAGTATCTTGCACCCTGCTGTGATGTGCTGGACTGTCTCAGGGGCCTCCTTGCACAACCTACACCTTGGGTCTTGTCTGGTGTGGTAGATCTGGGCCTCTATTGCTCTGGTGTTTAGGACCTGTTCCTGGGCGGCCAGGATGAGGGCCTCTGTGCTGTCCTTGAGTCCAGCTTTTTCCAGCCATTGGTAGGATTT
This sequence comes from Poeciliopsis prolifica, assembly GCF_027474105.1. Classification (NCBI taxonomy): domain Eukaryota; kingdom Metazoa; phylum Chordata; class Actinopteri; order Cyprinodontiformes; family Poeciliidae; genus Poeciliopsis; species Poeciliopsis prolifica. The sequence goes on along the minus strand of NW_026562408.1, from coordinate 1,880,384 downwards.
ACTGATATCAGCCACTTGGGTTATTTGCTGGTACATCCCATGTAGGGGCTTGTCCTCCCATGATGGTATCTCTGGCACCTCAACCTCCGTTCCCTGTTGTCTGAGACATTCACTGAGCACATTGTCTGTTGAGGCTTTGTCCCTGATGTATTTATGGATCTTAGTTGTTTCGTCCTGGACAGTGGTTCTCACACTCACTAGTCCTCTGCCTCCTTCCTTGCGGCTCGTGTACAGTCTCAGGGTGCTGGATTTGGGATGGAACCCTCCATGCATGGTTAGTAGCTTTCTAGTCTTAATATCTGTGGCTTTTATCTCCTCGTTTGGCCAGCTACTTATTCCAGCAGGGTATCTGATTACTGGCAGGGCATAGCTGTTTATCGCACGGATTTTGTTCTTGCCACTGAGCTGGCTTCTCAGGACTTGCCTTATTCGTTGGAGGTATTTAGCTGTCCAACGAATAAGGCAATAAGAAACAAACTTGGGAAAGTCATATAGATCACACTATGGAAAAAAGTAAAAAGGTTCTTAACACTATGAGGTGCTTGACAAGATTGACATGGGGTGCAAACTTTGAATCACTTAAAAATATTTATGTGTCATTAATTCGATCTAGAATAGACTATGGGAGTGTGGTGTATGGATCAGCAAGCAAAACTAGGTTAGACAAATTGGATATTATTCAAGCCAGAGCTTTGAGAATTTCCTTAGGGGCAGTTAAATCTACTCCAATATGTGCATTACAAGTAGAGTCAGGAGAGATGCCATTATGTATTAGAAGACAGCAGATCATGGTAAATTATTGGATAAGTTTAAAAGGACAAAATGAAGATCATCCAGTTAAGAAAGTGCTACAAAATTGTTGGGAGAGAGGAAAGGGGAAAAGTAATAGTTTTGGGTGGGTGGGAGATGATAGAGCAAAAACATTTAATGTATTTGACAAAGAATTCAGTCAAACAGTAGTATGGCCTGTGAGACCAGCATGGTCATGGAAATATATTAATGTAGATAAGTCACTATTAGATAGTCAGGGGAAAAAGATGATAGATATGTGCCAAGAGTTTTATCATCAAATACAAAATAAATATGATTATGTACAGATTTATACTGATGGTTCAAAAGATCCTAAAAACGAAGTAACTAGTATAGCAGTAGTGATTCTAGATTTATATACAAAGATTTCAAAAAGAACATCTGATTACTTGAGTATCTATGCAGTAGAATTGTGTGCTATATTATTAGCTTTAGAATGGGTGGAGGATAGTAAAGGAAATAAATTTATAATTTGTAGTGATTCATTATCAGCATTGATGAGTATTGAAAAGGGATGTTCAAGTAATCATCAAAATATATTATATGAGGTTATGGCTGTTCATCATAGAATATGTGAACAAAATAAAACTAATATTATTTTGGACTCCTGCTCATGTAGGTATTTTAGGTAATGAAAGAGCAGATAGGTTGGCTAAAGAGGCTAGTGAAAAAGAAGAAATTGATATGTTAGTAAAGCTATCGAAATCAGAGGGGAAAAGTATAGCTTGGAGAGAAAGTAAAAAGATATGGAAAATTAGGTGGGATAGTGAAATTAATGGAAGGCATTTATACAGGTTTCAAAATACAGTTGATGTAGAAAGGGTTAGAGGATTAAATAGAAAGGTAGAGGTAATTATAACTCGAATAAGAACCGGGCATAGTTTATTAAATGGAACTCTTTATAAGATGGGGAAACATCCTACTGGTTTAAGTAGTTGGTGTGATTCTGTAGAAACAATGGAACATGTTTTTATTAGTTGTAGGAATTAGGCTGTACTGAGGAATTGAAGTTTGAAAAAGTGGTTGATCAGTTAAATAGTAGTGAGGTGAGGAAGAAAATTTTTCGTTTTTTTAAAAAACAGTGGGATTATTTTGAGAATTTGAGAGATAGATATTAGGATCCAATAGATGGCAGTAGTGCAACAAAAATGGAAGCAAGCTGCCGTTAAACCTAAAGAAGAAGACACAAATAAAACAATACTATGTACTTTGTTTAAGTTTCGTGGATTTCCAAGTGATCCTGAATTAAGACGGCTTGTAAATATTAATCACTACCAGTTAAAGCTACCATTTAAAGCTAACACTGCACAACAAAGTTTGCAGCCTTCACTTTACTCCAGATCAGCTTCTTCAGCCTAAAGACGAAGGTAAAGGATCCGTCCTGTGTTATTTCCATTAAATTGCTTCTGTATTCACCCTGAAAGAGAGAGTGTTTGGGAACGAGAGAGCAGAGCCGGACAGCCGAGCCACTGATCCGCCTGTACACACCGCTGTAAGCACCGTCCTAATGAGCCTGGGCTCGTTGCGCTTCGTCAGGCTGGAAGCAAAAAGCCTGAACTGTAATCTGTCCCCCCCTCCCCGCCCGCGTTTGTTGTGGTTAACAATAAATACATATAATATACTTGAGAATAAGGTACACACATTGGCCATTAGAATGGATGAGAAATGTTTAGATATCTAAATAGCAGATTTTTTACAAAAAAATGTCTGAAAATATTGCCTACTAGCATAAGCTAAAGCTAATGTTAGTCACAAAGTTTAAAGAAAGTAAAACTCACCTTCGTATCTGTGAATGTATAACGAGGCGAACATCTTAAAACCTTTCTCCGACTTACTTGTTGGGGCTTCGGATCGATGAACATTATTAATTATTACATTGGAAAAGCCCTACAGATACCCGGTGTAAAGCACCGTTTTCAATAGATCGGAAACATTTGAGCCGTTTTTCCCGAACGCGGAAGCTCAGGTGCAACGAGCCCTCTGTATTTTCATGTCATATTAGGAATGTACTGAGATCGCCCCCTACTTGTCGGAGCTGATAAAGGAAATTAATGCATGAAGGACTAAAATTTAACTTGTGATTTTACTGAGGTGTACTCAGGTAGTTTACCTCAAAGACTGAAGAAGTCAGAATGACATCTAATATTAATATTACTAACAGCACAAAGAAAGCTGTAACTCACAAGTGGCTTGATGTGAAACAATCATCATCTTTGGACTGGAAGGAAATAATTCAGGAAAGTCATCCAATGGAGAGACTGACTTTCATTAAAACTTTCGGTTGATAAACAAAACATATTGGAAGAAATAAAATGTCCGCCTGAACCTGGCACCAAATGTAGGGTCAATGTAATTATCTCTTTTTTATTGTGAATGTTCTCACATTGGGTTTTACTCTTTTATTATTTAATTTTCTTTGTCCAACACGATACTTTCCATTGATACTTTGCAGTTTTCGAGGCACAGAATACCGGGAGTTGAACAGACAGCTCAGTACAGAGGATCAGGGCAGAGGGAAACCTCTGCTCGCGTCTGTAAGTAGCGCTCCATTACGATCAGAGAGTATCAGCAGGAAATACGTCTTCTGACAGATTTTTGGTTGCGGGGACGCTGGCTCTTTCCTGTTTCTTTCTTTTAGCTGGATTGGGCTGAGGATCCCAAAAAGTGGAGCAGCACTGGAGCGTCACGCAGTCAGCTGTGGGTCGGCAAGAGAGTGCGCTGCAGACGGATCGCCTCCATCAGAAGCAGCATACTAAGCAGAGCCTAACCTGTGGGCTCTAATTGCTGACTTTTATTTCAGGACAATTGTTAAATCCTGGATTTTATTGAGAAAAAGAGGAATGTTTTATTGTGTCACTAGTGAAGTGACTTCCTTGTAATAAAATTCCTTGCACCTGATTGCTTTGCTGTTTGGGTGTTTAGAATTGCTTGCTCCTCCTTGTGCTAAAGACAGAGTGTGGGGCCATATTGGCCACATATTTATATTTCTGAAACTGCAAAAATAACAAAATATTAAATAAAATTATTCAAAGGATGAAGGAAGTGGTTAAAGACCAAAAAATCCAGAAACAACTTGAAGAAACAGGAAGATAATAGTGCTTGAATCAGCATTCACACAATGAAAACATCTGGACTCACCGAGCCTTTCTGCAGTTCCTCACAGCTGGAAGCAGTCTCAGTCGTCCATCATATGACGCGTTATACTTCTCCAGGTCCAACTCATCCAGAACCTCTGACATCTGCAGCATGAAGGCCAGAGTTGAACAGTCAGTCTCTGAGAGCTTCTTCCCTGAATCCAGCAGCCTTTGGATCTCCTGATAAAATGAGACGTCGTTCATCTCCACCAGACAGTAGAAGATGTTGATTCTTCTATCAGGAGAGATTCTATCAGTGTTCATCTTCTTCAGGTTGGTGATGATTCTCTGGATGGTTTCTGGACTGGTCTCTGTCTGACCCAACGGATCTTCTAAGACTCTCTGGTTGGACTCCACAGTGAGACCATGAAGGAAGCGGACAAACAGGTCCAGGTGGCCATTTTCACTGCTTAGGGATTTCTCCATGACTTTCTTCATGAACTCATCCAGAGATGTTTCATTGTATTCTTCTCCCAGGAACGTCTTGATCTCCTCTGACTTCCTGCTGGTGAAGCAGTGGAGCATGTAGACTGCAGCCAGAAACTCCTGGATGCTCAGATGAACAAAGGAGTAGACTGATTTGTTGCCCACCCGACTCTCCTTTTCAAACATTTCAGTGAACACTCCAGAGAACAACGCAGCATCTTCTATGTTGATGCCGCACTGTTTGAGGTCTTTGTCAATGAAGATCAAGTTTTCCTTCAGCAGCTGCTCAAAAGCCAGTTTTCCTAGAGACTCAATCAACTTTCTGTTCTCTGGACTCCAGATAGATTTTGTTTTTCGTCGTCCATCAAACTTTTTCTTCTTGATTGCGAAGTGAACTTCCAGGAACTCTATGTACATCTCAGTGAGAGTCTTGGGTAGTTTCTCTCTCTCTCTGGTCTTCATCACATCCTCCAGAACTTTAGCAGTGATCCAACAGAAGACGGGGATGTGACACATGATGTAGAGACTTTTTGATTTCTGGATGTGGGAGATGATCCTGCTGGCCTTCTCTTCATCATTTATAAATTTCTTCCTGAAGTATTCGTCCTTCTGGGGGTCAGTGAACCCTCTGACCTCTGTTACCATGCCGACACATTCAGCAGGGATCTGATTGGCTGCTCCAGGTCGTGTGGTTATCCAGAGGAGAGCAGAGGGAAGCAATTTCCCCATGATGAGGTTTGTCAGCAGAACATCCACTGAGGTGGACTTTTTAACATCAGTCAGGATCAAATTATCATCAAAATTGAGAGGAAGTCGACACTCATCCAGACCATCGAAGATAAAGAGAACCTGAAACTTTTTAAAGCTGCAGATTCCTCCATCTTTAATATCCTCAAAGTGATAATGAATCAGTTCCACCAAACTGAACTTTTCTTCTTGCAAGTTATTCAGTTCTCTGAAAGTGAATGGAAATATGAAATCTATGTTCTGGTTGGTTTTGCCTTCAGCCCAGTCCAGAGTGAACTTCTGTGTTAACAGTGTTTTCCCAATGCCAGCCACTCCCATGGTCATCACTGTTCTGATTGGTTGTTCACTTCCAGGTGGTACTTTAAAGATGTCTTCTCGTCTGATTGTTTCTTGTTTCCTGGATTCTGTTTCAATGCGTCTGACTTCATGTTCCTGGTTGACCTCTCTAGTTAACCCCTCTGTGATGTGGAGCTCAGTGTAGATCTGGTTCAGAACGGTTTTATTTCCATGTTCTGCGACACCTTCAGAGAGACTTTGGAGTTTCTTCTTCAGATGGTTTTTAAGCTTCTGTTGACACTGAACATCAAAATCTGAAAAAAACAATCAAACCATTTCAGTCATTCAGAAAATCTAGGTTTTTTTTTAAATAAAACTCAGTCTTGTGCTCACTGAGGTAACAGATAGAAGAAAAAAGCAAATAAATAAAGGTTCTTGCTGCACAAAGATGATGAGAATTAGTTTTGTTCATTTAAAACTCTCATGGTTTTCTCAAGAAGGACCTCGCTGTAGCAAACAGAAAGGGGTGGGGATGGACACCTGTCAGTCTCATACATTATATGGAAATGGGACTGTTGCACTGCGGAAGTGAAGAGGGCGCTGTTTCCTATAATATCCGCAGTCTCCCGTTTTTATTTTCTTTCGAAATATGTGATATATTTTCACCTTTAGGAAGGAGTTTCCCTTTCATCTATTTTAACTTTTCTCTTTTATTTACTTCAGAGAAGCTCACAGTTTTTAACAAATTCTTTAGCTTTTGGTCCACTTCTAAATCTGCTCCTGAGTCTCATTTTTTGTCCCTGCTATTGCCTCTGGTGGTGTGGGGAGGTAACACAACTAATCTAATTACATTACTAAATCAGAATACTACAAAGTCTTTATTATTTACTATTAATTTTGGCATTAATTAAAAAATTTATTATCTTATTTAACACCATATATTTCTATTTCTTTAAAGATGTAGAGCTAATTAAATGACCTAAAAAAAATAAATAAAAAGACACCCTCACACGTCTAGAGGCAGTAGCAGGGATGAAAAGATGAGACTCAGGAGAAGATTTAAAAGTAGACTGAAAGCTATGGAATTTGTTAAAAACTCTGAGCTTCTCTGAAGTAAATAAAAGAGAAAAGTTCAAATAGCTGAAAGGGAAACTCCTTCATAAAGGTGAAAATATATCACAGATTTCAAAAGAAAATAAAAACGGGAGACCGTGAATAATATAGGAAACAGCGCCCCCTTCACTTAATATATTAAATGTTTTCTCTGTGGTGGCAAATTTCGAAATCTTGTCAAAACAGACTGTGTCTCACCTGGACCAAGGAAGTCAGAGGACAAACCCAGCTGCTTGGACAGAGTCGGATCCATTTGATGAAGACGTTTGATCATCACTCTGCAGGCTCTCTGTCCTTTCTTCATCACAGCATCTATGGTGTCACGAGCCTTGTCTGCTCTGGTTTGGTTCTTCTGCAGTACATCCTCTATCTCTGAAAACGTAAAGATCCCATCTGATAGAAGGTCATCGAGAAGCTGTTTCAGGATTTCCTCAGAAACTCTCTTCACAAACTTAGGGCGAACCTTGGAAAGTTTTTTCTCTGCAGAAAAAATCAGAAACAGGATTAATTTACATCTGAGAGAAAAACATGATGAAGATCACCTATTCATGTTGCTCCATCCAGAGATTCCCCTCAGAGTCTGCTGATCAGCTCCTCAGGTCTAAAACTCTTGTTGTGTTTTTGCCTCATATCTGAGTGACGACCACTGATTCTGTTTACATGAGAACAAATGAAGCTTCTGGTTCATCATTTCTCTAAGCTTTAGCATCTCTGTCACCAAATGTTGGAAAAAAAGACACAGCAAGTCTTTGCATCTGAGATAATAAATTAGTCATATGTCATCCTGTATTGAAATTCACAAATCAAATATGTTTCAAAAAATTTAAATATTATGCAATTAAGACACAACTAAGAGACTACAGCAAGTATAAAGTCTAAGTATTTTAGTTTTTGAAGTAGAACAGTTTAAAAATGCTCAAGATAGTGAGAAATTGTGTGGAACTGCCCTTTAGTCATTTTCTGAAAACACATAAAACACTTGAATAATATATTAATTGCTTAAAAGATTAAATGTCAAAATTAAAACCTGGATTTGCCCACAAATAATTAATTATTGCCCAACCATTATCTGATTGATGCTCTCTTTTTCCATCCTGTCTGCATTTTATTCCTCTTAATTCTCTGATGTCTCGTCATATTGATCCTATGAAGTGTTTGACTAGAGCTGGTGGCATAGGTTATGGTGCAAAGCGACCGTTAAGAATAAGTGATAAATTGTTTATTTTTCTGAACAGGCTCCAATTCAATGATGACTATGTTAGCCAGAGTTACCAACACACAAGTTCCAGTTACACTAGCTGAAATAATTGATCACAAAAAACTTTTAAACCTTGAATTTCCAAATCTAAAGATGTCGATCTGGTCCAACAGGAGGAAGGATGAAGCTCTGATTCCTCCTGTTGTTCAGTTCAGTCTCACCTGGAACACGGCTGCTCTGTTTGGCTGTCAGCCGTTCAGCTCCTGTTCTGGATCTTTCCCCAAACTTCCTCCTCCTGTGAAGACATTTCTTCATCAGTAAAATATTTCACTATGAAGATGCTGGAGCTGTCCTACTGAAACTGTTCATGAAGGCCCACCACTAACTAGAGACCAGAAATTGGGTCAGAACAGAACCTCAGAGCATTGATGATCTCCGGTTTGAAGTTCTGCTTCGTATTATATCTGATTTCATGACTGATACCGTGTTCCCAGTCTTGAAGCTTCTGTGCTTCCCTGGGTTTACAAACAATCTGAGTCGTTGCTCCTCACGTTGTTGGTTGTTTTTGTTTTCATGCAACATTTTCATAATTTCTCATTCAGACTTTCATTCAATCTCTGATTTACTGACTGACATCCTTCATGGCTAACTTTAAATTAAAATACCAGAAAATTAAGTTGCTGTTTCCTGAAATACTGAAGATCAACCAGTTCATATAATTTATTTTTTCTCTCTGTAGAGTCACATGAATCAGTTAGAAAATGTTTTCCTACGTTCTGTCTGAGGCACCAAGTTCAGTCCTGAAGTCTGGAGGTTCTGCACTGTTCTTTTCCCAATGCCGATCTTCCATCTTCTGGCCTTTTGGAGAGAGAAACCAGAACCAGTCAGTCCAGTGATCCAATTCACTGGACAGTTACCATTCACCAATAGTAACTGTTCTGTGAAGCAAAAAGGTGGTTCCCATCATGTGTTCAGAGGATCAGAGTGAATTATATGAATGAATGACTGAACATTTCCTATGAACTAGTGAACTTATTTAGCTCCCACAGCAGACTTGAACGCATCATGATTCTGTTGTAGCTCTGTATGGAGGGAGTCAGTGTGCAGAAGGTTCTGAGGGAGCAGCAGCTCAGGTTGGGTCCACAGCTCTCCTCCAGACAACCGGGTCCAACAACATGTCAGCCTCTGTGTGCAGCTCAGCAGGATTTCCTCTCAGCAAAAAAGACACATAGCAGCTTTCAGGAACCACAGCATCCAGCTGAGGTATCAGCTGGACCCTGTCATGATAAAAATTACAATGAAATCACATCTGCTAGTCAGGTCATATGAAATGTTTGTGAACTCTCACCAAAAGAATGATTTGGGTTACTTGTACGAGGTTGGAAGGTTGCTTTCCACAGCTGCGTCAGGACTAGATTGTTTTTTATTCCTTATCATTGTTTTAAAACTTACACGCTCCCTCGGCCTGGAGAGCTTTGTGAGCTGGGGGAGCCTTGCATCTAGACTGGCTTGATTATTGATTGTCTTATGAGCTCTCTGTATTGTGCACAATGCATGAATAAACCTGATTGAGTGATTCTACCTGGACCAGGGGTGTCAAACTCCAGTCCTCAAGGGCCACTGTCCTACAGTTTTTCGATGTGCTACAGGTACAAAACACTGGAATGAAATGGCTTAATTACCTCCTCCTTGTTCTCCAGAGCCTTAATGACCTAATTATTCTATTCAGGTGTGGTGCAGCAGAGGCTCATCTAAAAGTTGCAGGACACTGGCCCTCGAGGACTGGAGTTTGACACCTGTGACCTGGACAGTGCTTGGAAAGAGATTTTTTCCACGACAACCCACTGCAAGGAATTATGGGTAAACAGTTGCTTCAATAGGGAGATGAAGCCCCCCTCACTTAATGAGGCCTGAAACATATTTAGTCTATTGATCTGATTGAACTTCAAAATAAAGCGACACATTAACACAACTTATTTTAGTTAGGAACCAGTTTGTTACAACTGATTTAAAATGTTTGTAAAATTATTTATCCATCCAGCCATCCATTTTCCGGTCACCCTTCTCCCTAACGGGGTTGGGAGGTGCTGGTGCCTCTCCAGCTGCGTTCCAGGCGAGAGGCAGGGTACACTCTGGACAGGTCGCCAGTCTGTCGCAGGGCAACACAGAGACAAACAAGACAAACAACCATGCACACACACACTCACACCTAAGGAGAATCTGGAAAGACCAATTAACCTGACAGTCATGTTTTTGGACTGTGGGAGCAAGCTGGAGAACCCGGAGAGAACCCACCATGCACAGGGAGAACATGCAAACTCCGTGCAGAAAGACCCCGGGCCGGGAATCGAACCCAGGACCTTCTTGCTGCAAGGCAACAGTGCTACCATGTGCGCCACTGTGCAACCCCTAAAATTATTTATTTTATTATTTTTCCATTTATAAGTATAGTTAATTTTAGGGGTGAACAGATTGAAGTTTTCTGGCTTCCTGCTACAAGGAGGAACAAGAAGAAAACCTGGAAAAAGACAAAACTCTGTGAGGACGAAGAGAGGAAATCTGTGGACTGCTTAAAGCCGGTTCTGATCCACAGACAAGAGAAACATCAGTTTCTGATGAACCCCAGATTGATGAGGGACGGAGTGATGTGATTCACTTCCTGTTGATTTCAACAAGCAGAGAAACTAGTTTACAATGTTTTAGTTCTGGTTTTTAGGTTAAAACACCAGAGAGTCACTGCAGCAAGAACATTGATGGACTGTAAAAGTTACATTAAGTTCTCAGTTTACTTAAATGTGAAAATGTCATTATTGATCCACACAAACAGATCAACTTTAGATGCTGCTGTCTTGGTAGATCATAGCTGATCATTCACCAGGTTAACTTCGCAGTAACTGAGCTTTGTGTTTATAGTTTGTTCAATATTTCTCTCATTGTTACTTATATTTGCATAATGTAACCTCACTTAGCATCACAATAAAGTTTTTCATTTTATCTATTTTCTTTCTTCAATAAAGTAAATAGAGCGCTGCTGCGGGGACCACGCCTTATGACAGCCGAGCAACCCAGGTCGAGGTGTCTGAAACCCATGTCTCTTGGAGCTCCCGGTCCAAGAGACATGGAGATGGACATGGAGCGGCAACACTTACCTCTGTTAACAACTCAGCAGTCTTATGTCTGTCCTCCGCTCAAAATGTAGGCTGATCTGAAGAAACTGAACAAAGTTAGTTTCAGTTTCTGTATCCACAGGAAGTCAAGTAACTTGTGTTTGCTTCTAGAATCAAAGTTTAAGTGATATGAATAAATATTAACAGTTCAGTTAGATTTAAAAAGGTGAAATAAAACTAGAATGAAGATGGAAAACCTTCAGTATTTCTGTTTTGTTGTTAGTGAAGCAGATCTGAAGATGAACAGCTTTTTTCAGCCGAACAAACTGCAGTAAATATGTATTTAAGGAGGATTATGAGCGCCCTCTGGTGGTGAACTATCCGAACTATAGACATTCCTCTTCATTTATTTGTTGGACTTTATTTGTTCTCATTTACTTTTATCAGGTCAAATAAAACCAGCTTACTTTAATGTTGTTAAATAAGAGTCACTGCAGGGTTAATAAATGAAAATGAAAACAAAACTGTTCTTCAGTAAAAATCCTCCAAAAAAGATTAACTGAGGGTAATTTTGAGAATAAAAGGCTGAAAAAATGTAAATAAGTTAATATAAAGTTTAAATTATTAGTACTTAATGTTACTTAGTTCATTTTGTATCACTGAATTGATCTGTGAATAAATGTATTACACTTTCCATCCATCGTCTACCGCTTATCCAGGGTCGGGTCACGGGGTTAGCAGCTTAAGAAGGGAGGTCCAGAGTTCCCTCTCCCCAGCCACTTCTTCCAGCTCCTCTGGGGGAACCCCAAGGGGTTTCCAGGCCAGCCCGAGACATAGTTCCTCCATTGTGTCCTCTCGATGTGGAGGAGCAGCGGCTCTACTCTGAGTCCCTCCCGGATGACTGAACTTCTCACCCTAACTCTTAAGGGAGAGCCCAGCCACCCTACGGAGAATTCCCATTTCGGCCACTTCTATCCGACATCTTGTTCTTTCGGGCATGACCCAAAGTTCATGACCATAGATGACGGTAAAAATGTAGATCGACCAGTAAATTGAGAGCTTCGTTGTTTGGCTCAGCTCTTTCTTCACCACGACGGACCAGCACAGTGCCCGCTTCACGGCAGATGCTACGCCAATCCGCCTGTTGATCTCCCGCTCCCTTCCTCCCTCATTCATGAGGGAATACTTGAACTCCTCCAATAGAGGAGGAGTTCTTTATTGAAGACCCCCCGACCCGGAGAAGTGACTCTACCCTTTTCTGGCTCAAGACCCTGGCCTTGGATTTGGAGACACTGATCCTCATCTCGGCCGCTTCACACTCGGCTGCGAACTGCTCCAGCAAGAGTTGCAAATCACAACCCGATGAAGCCAATTGGACCACATCATCCGCAAAAAGCAGAGATGCAATCCTAAGGCCACCAGAACGGATCCCCCCCCCACCAACTTGGCTGCGCCTAGAAATTCTGTCCATAAAAGTAACGAATAGAATCTGTGACAAAGGGCAGCCCTGGCAGAGTCCAACCCTCACCAGAAACGAGCCCGATTTATTGCCGGCAATGCAGACCAGACTCTGACACCGGTCATACAGGGACCTGACAGCCCGCATCAAAGGTGGACCAGAATTGCCTTGAAGCCGTGCGGAAGTCTTTTTCCATGGCCTCTCCGAACTCCTCCCACACCCAAGTTTTTGCCTCAGCAACCACCCGAGCCCGCCGGTACCCATCAGCTGCTTTCGAAGTCTCAGAGGCCAAAAAGGTCCGATAGGACTCCTTCTTCAGCCTCACCGAAGGTGTCCACCAACGGGTTCGAGGGTTGACGCCACGACAGGCACCGACAACCTTTCGGCCACAGCTCTGGTGAGCCGCCTCGACAATGGAGGTATGGAACATGGTCCACTCAGACTCAATGTCCCCAACCACCCCTGGAATGTGTTCGAAGTTCTGCCGGACATGGGAGTTAAAGCTTCATTTCATAGGGGATTCTGCTAGACGTTCTCAGCATATCCTCACAACATGTTTGGGCCTGCCAGGTCTGACCTGCATCCTCTGCCACCGGAGCCAACTCACCACCAGGTAGTGGTCGGTGGACAACTCCGCACCTCTCTTCATCCGAGTGTCCAAGACATACGGCCGCAGAGCCGATGGAACAATGACAAAATCGATCATCGAACTGCTGCTAGGGTGTCCTGGTGCCAAGTGCACATACGGACATCCTTATGCCTGAACACGGTGTTTGTTATGGACAATCCAAGACGAGCACAGAAGTCCAACAACAGAACACCACTAGAGTTCAGATTGGGGGGAGGGTTCTTCCCAACCACGACCCTCCAGATCTCACTGTCATTGCCCACATGAGCGTTGAAGTCCCCCAGCAGAACGAGGGAGTCCCCAGCAGGGGCAATCTCCAGTACCTCCTCCAAGGACTCCAAAAAGGGTGGGCAATCTGAACTGTTGTTCAGCCCGTAGGCACAAACAACAGTCAGAACCCGTCTCCCCACCTGTAGGTGGAGGGAGGCTACCCTCTCGTTTAATGGGGTAAACCCCAACGTACAGGCGCCGAGATGGGGAGCAACAAACTTAACAAGGGTTAAGTGCTACAACGCACATTATTTTACAAAAATAGTGATAAAACTACCACTTATTACACTTAACATGCACTTATTAAACACAAAAACGAAACTTCATACCTTCTCCCACGGAATCTGAACAGAAAGAGCGCGAGGGAGAGTGTGGGAAAACCCTTCACAGATTACAATGGTATGATCCACTAATTTATATTTTTAAACTCCAAACTGACACTAGAAACAACAATCCATGAACTAAATATATTCAACAGTGACAATAATAATTCCCATTTTTATTTACAACACATGTAATTTTTAATAAAAATAATAATTTTGAGACAGGAAGTTACAATGGGCCTGTCGTCCTTTCAAAATAAAACTGCCGGTGCTCAGAATTTCCTATCAGAAAATCTTTTCACTTAACAATCTAGTGCAGAGGTCGGCAACCCAACATGTTGAAAGAGCCATATTGGACCCAAAAAACGAAAAACAAATCTGTTTGGAGCCGCAAAAAAGTAAAAGCCTTATATAAGGCTTATAATGAAGGAAAAACAGGCTCTATGTGTTTATATTAGCGTATTATCAAAATGACTAAGTGTATACATAACTAGTATTCATGATTAAATGTTTATTTTTCCTGCAGTGCATCCCGGAAGGAATAACGCACCACGTGACTCTTCTGTTACAATATGAATGCATTTACAAAATTAAAGAAACGCAATAAAGAAATCAGATTTTTGATATCATTTTTATTATGAAGAGCGACAGGGAAAGTGTGATTTTTTCCCTTTTTGGAACACGGAAAATCTGCCCCGAAATGCAGTTTGCATAACGACGATCGCTCTTTGTAAATAATCACCGTTAAGTGTGTGATTAAAAAAAAAACAAAAACAAACGGAGTGTAATAAAACGGCAGCCTTTTGAAAACGTAAAGTATATAAAATTAAATTAATATTGTTTAAGTTCAATTTCTGTGCAAATGCCAAGCAAGTCAGTGCAATAGTAACACATAGCAGCCATGAGCAACACGACCTGAGCAACGAAACAAAATAATATCGCTGTCATTCTAAAAGTATACTGATGAAAATTACTGTATCCCTTATTTATGTAAATCCGTAGGTTCAGCTTTTATTAAGGTGCGCTCCGGAAAGTACGATACTCTTTTAGATATTTGACAACTTATCGCTGCAGAGCGAACATTCAGACAATCCTTCCACACTGGCAACGAATGCAGAGGATTCGGTCCAAGAATTGTAAAATTTAATATTTCTTCTACACATTTTTATAGCACTGGAAAACATCAAGAATGATTGTGTTGTGTCTGTCCTCCTACAGAAACCATATTAAAACACAAAATATATTTCCCACCCCAATCTTTTTCCATTTTCAAACATTTTTGATGAAGCTCCAAAGAGCCACTAGGGCGGTGCTAAAGAGCCGCAGTTTCCCGACCCCGGATCTAGTGTAATAACATCACACTGCTACATTAGTCAGCATCAGTCATCAGGAGTCATCACAAAAGGCAAATTCAAAAAATGTGCCACGTATTAATACATTAGAATAATATTTATGTTCTGAATTCAGATTCCTTTTTTTGGTTTGTTCAGATGTTTCTTAAAATCCTACACCAGCCCTTTAGTAACTGCTTTGGCTCGGTGCCTCAATAAGGATGAGTTTTATTTTCTTCCCTTTATTACTGGACCATTTAGCACTGTCTGGTCTTGGCCTTACATACTTGTCAGGGTTACCTGTCATCATCTTCTTAGTGTTTCCACAGCAGAGACAATATAATTAGTCTCTGCTCATGTCTGGAACATCCAATAAACTCAGATTTGCAAAAACTGTTTTCCACTTTAAAATATACTGGATGCATTGTTTGTTCCAACTTTATAGAAGTAAGAACCTTGTTTTTGTCTGTTTTTTGACTGTTTTTGCTCTTTCACTGGGTACAGTCATGTGAAAAATTCTCCTTCATTTTAGGAAGAACAAAAAAACAGAAGGAGATTCAATAAACACAAATAATGTTAATGACTAAGGTCGAAGTGGAAGAAAACAGTCTCTTTCAAGATGTTGTGATTAAATGCTTTATGAAACTTGTGTTATGAAACAAAATAAAGGTTGATAGGAGAATGACAAGAGGAGAGCAAACCACAAGATGAGTCAAGACCACCATCAACTCTGGAGGAGATCAAATCCCTTCCAGATGGCGCGACGAGTTATTGTTAGCAAGAGACTAGAGACAAACCCACTCTACTTCAGTTAAAAAACAATCTCAGATGATTAATTTGGTAAATGAACTGAATTAATGTAGCATTATCTAGTCAAACTAAAAAACTAAAAATACATTCAAATATTCCAAAAAGGCAAAATTAAATAAAAGAAATGAATGAAAGCTATTCAAAAGGCAGCAGGAAGAAACATTTAAGAAGCAAATTTGTTATAATTTGACATGTAATATAATAGACAAAAATATTCAACTTTATAATAGTGAATTTTATTGAAAAAGGGACAACTTACAGAAAATATTAATTCAGTCTCAAAACTGGATAAACAATACACCAATAAACAAAACAAACACACACAGTTTATGTTCACATACCTGAGAGTTTTAAACAATATGTATAAGATATAAAAACCTTTGGGAGCTGCAGCTCCTCAGATCAGAGAATTGATTAGTAGCCTTTACAGAAACAGCCGATCGATCGCCTGGCGTCAGTAGGGCGAAATGAGATGGTGCAGTGAGTTTAGTTAGAAATGAATTTATAAGGCTTCAGAGTTGCACAGAGCAGCAATATCCACAAGGTGTCAGTAGTTCTCAATGGCTAGAAACTTTTCACTGCCTGAAACCTTCAGCAACACCAAGAAACTTTATCAAGTCTCTCTGTCACTGATTAATAATTAGAACAAATATTTTAATGCTTCTTTCCATCAGTTGCTTGTTTTTATGTAGTTTTTGTTCATGTCTGTTAGAAATATTTCTCTTTCCTCTAGAAATGAATTAATTACTTTTTTATAGAGCTACAGTTGGAAGTACTGTTGCTTTGCAGCAAGAAAGTCCCAGGTTCTGGAGCTTGGGTGCATGACCCCAGCTTCCGCCCTCAATCCAAAAACACTACTGTTATGTTGATTGGTCTCTCTAAATTGTCCCCAGGTGTGTGTGTGTGTGTGTGTGTGTGTGTGTGTGTGTGTGTGTGTGTGTGTGTGTGTGTGTGTGTGTGTGTGTGTGTGGGTGTGTGTGTGTGTGTGTGTGTGTGTGTGTGTAGGTGTGTGTGTGTATTGCCCTGTGATGGACCAGTGAACTGGACAGAGGTACCAGCAACTCTTCAAGAAATACTGGGTATAGACAATGGATGGATTTCTAAAAAACATTCATCAAAGGAGAAAGTCTATTTTCATGCACCTCTTTGGAATCAGAGCCAAAATTGCATCAGTGTCAAATTGCTACACAAAAACCACATATCTTCTTCCACCTATTTATTTAGCCAGAGTTAAAAAGTTCCAGATGTTCCAACTGCTCATTTTGGTTAAATTCATCCCACACTTTGCTCTGGGTGCTAAACTGGCCAATTCAAGGGTCACAGGGTGAACAATGGCCCCCGCCCCCTATGGGGCAGCAATGATTTAGTGAGGACATATATATGGACAGACAGTGTTGCACATGTGTGTCGTCATGCATGCTTTTACTCTGGTGGTCGTCTGCTTGTGCTTTGGCCTTAAGCGTTGAAAGTGAACACAGGGACTGAGGTTTGGATTTCAGCTGCTTTAATCAAAACCTCATCAGCTGAGTTCAGAAGCATGACAGGAAGGCCAGTCTCTGATTTTAATTCTTCCCTGGTGAGAGTCCAACAAACACTGAAACACACAGAGAAAACACACTGGTGTCTTAGTCAGTAACTGCAGCAAAATAATGAGGCTGAAAAAAAGACAAAGTGCAGAAAGATTTAGAATTCCCACGACCGTCTTTCTGTCTGGTTTCTATTCCATCTGTGCCAAAGAAAGATTTGCTATAATCCATGTCAACTATTTATTTATCAAACACATTTTTCTTCTGTACACACAGTATTTTAGTTGTAGTTTGTAGAAATCTGGTGCCAAACAGTGATTCACGGCTGATTGGGATCCACAGTCTGTCTTTCAGCGCTGACAAGGACGAGGAGCATCAGGGTGCTGTTCACACAACACTGATCTCAAATGCTGTTTGGAAGTGATCCATAACATTTGTTGGAACGATCCAAATGTCCCACATGGGTGATGCCTGGCCCACAGAAATCACAGGAGGCTAAAAGTGAAGTTTGCTTACAGGCAGTTTTGTGACATCATGTGAATCCATCCACTTGAGTGTTTGAGGTTTCAAGAATCCTCCCTGGATGAGACTTACACTCAGATCAAACTAGAATAAACAAACTGTTAGATTCACAGTTTATCTTCATTTTTCTTCTGTTTGTCTGTATTTAGCTGCTACGTTACTGCAAAACACAATCTGAGTTTAGACTAATTGAGGAATGTAGCAGCTACAAGAGTATGTACAACAAAATGAATAAACATGCAAGCATAAGTACAACATTTCTGGTAAAAAAAAAAAATCATGTCTGGTGCTTAATTTTAAAGCACAATAAATAATAACAGTCATTAAAAAGTTAGTGAAAGACAAACTCTAAGGTCCGGCAGTTCGCTTTACAGTTATGTTTATGAGAAATACAAATAAATATATTGGAAAAACATGATGAAACTGAACTGATGAGATATATGCCAACCTTCATGGACAGCTGTAGCAAAACAAAATATTTTAGTTCTGATTTAAAGAAGCTAACAATCTTATTTATTCCCTGACATTATGGAAACAGTCACTCAGTGACAGTAAAGGAATGTTGTCATTTGTGGTCATGTGGTGACACACAAATGGAAAGCTTTGTCATCAACTCACATATGGAAAGTAATTTGAACATATTATAGTCTGAGCTAGGGGGAGCATTTGGATATTAAATAAACAATGTCTGAAAACTGAGCCCTGAGGAATCCCACAAGCTACTTCATTAGTTCTCTCAGAATATTCCAAACTAGGAGCAATAGTAAATAATCCTGTGAAATCAAAGAGTTTAAAGGTTAATTTAGTATAACTGGGGTTTCTGGTTACATCCAGGTTATTTGACTACTTAACAATGATAAAACATGTTCAGCTGCACATGTTTTGTGCAGCTGAACAAATGAAATCCTTCATTTCCACATTTGTCAGTTTGCTTCCTTCTTCCTTCTTAACTGTCTTTATGGCGGCTCTCCTGTATGAGCCTGAACGTGTTTATTTGTGATTGAAGTGTTCAATCACGCCTAAAATATCCTTTGACCGAAGCGTTATTGGGCTATTCAATGAATCAGGGAGTTACGACTTGACAAATATTGACTCGGCTCCTCTTGGTGACGAAACAAGCAGCTCCAGCAGATGCACAAACAAGTCGTCGACCATTCCGGTTGCGAAATGCAGAAAGAGGGATGAGGATGAGTGAGTTCACGCTTCGACCTTCCTAAGACCCACCACACAGCCAGCACAAGGTACAAGCAGGTCAAAGCTGAGGGCCTGCAAAGCGTCGGGGGCCTTCCAAGAAGACTTGACAATCAATGAAAGCTGGATTCTTCCTTCAGCTAAACATAAATCTATTTTATTAGTGGTAGCAGGAGGGAGATAAGCTTAACTGGATGTGACCACAAAATGAAATTCAGCTCAAGGCTCTTTACAGTTCAGGTCTTGTTCTGTCACAGCAGGTGATTTGTTTGGAAAACACCAAATTCAATATACTTATTTATCAACCAGTGTTCATTAAGAATGTTGTGTCTATTTATCACATGCTCCTTGAATCTATTTTTGATTTATTTCATCTTTCTATAATTGGTTATAATGCTTTAATTGAAGCCTTGCTGTAACTTGGTTTCATTCACTATCCCCGGTTTGTTTGTGCTAGCATTATGTTGCTAACACAAACACTTTAAATAAAATGTTAGCTTCATTTAAAGCTAACACTTATAAACCATTAGATGAACATAAATGTTTCTGTTGTTTTAAGGAACATTTCTGGTGAATTATTTCCACTTCAGCAGCTTCCAAGTTTTTAATTTGATCTTTTTTTAACTTTAGCTGTAAATTTAGGCTACCTTAGCAATTAAAATCATTCACTTCCTTCTTTTTAAATGGAAGTTCTTTATCTGCACTGCAAATACGCTGCATCCCTGGCAATGTCACCATGCCTGTATTAATCATGTCTCATGATCTGCTGACACAAACCAACAGATCCTTCTCTTTACAAACTGGTGCCAAGTTGGTTTATGGCATAAACAGAAAAACCGTCACCCCAGAGAAAACCAAGAGGAGCTCCAAACATGACCTGAAGGTTGGGTCTCCAGAGAGCAGCAGCCCTGGTGCACAGAGGGGCTGGACTGCTGGTGGACTTCATACCGTAGAGGGATTGGAAACCTCCCCTCTGTCTGCTTTGCTAGAAGTTCCCACAGCAATAAAACAAGTAAATGAGAAAGGCAGATTAACAGATGCTGAAGGGCAGTTTGTTTTTTGCCTCTTGTGCTGGAAGGGTTGGCGCTCCATGACCCAGTTGGCTGCATTGCTTTGTCTTACCTGAGCAGACAGCCATTACTGTCTGTAATTTTCATTTGTATGTAGTTTGAGACGTGTGAGCCTGACCTGAACATTGAACCTGAACTGGTGTTGTGAGGAAGTCAAATCATCTTCGCCGTGTAAGTTATGAGCACACTAAATCTTTAGAAATCCCCTTTACGCATGGCCCCGGATTTTCTGCCCATCACATTACACCGACACGCAGCGCCTCCGCAGTCACTCCAGAAGGGTGGTGGAATGATAACAGCATAGGGAGGAATAAAAAAAACTCCCTCACACATGTGGTGAAGCAATATAAGAGTGAGGGAAGGATGGCAACTTTTCAACTGAAAGATATGGAGCAGGGCCACAGGTTACTATAGCATTTTATTACACAACTGATCACTTTAGTTCTGCTTCCTGTTGGGAGATGTGAGACAGATCCCTCAGTGCCAGGGAGAGACAGAAAAACTGCTCTAACTGTGCCAATCAGATAGCTCACACTTCGGTGCTTTCCTCTTATCTCATTTTTTTTCATCTCAATCATTTAAAGCAAAACTGAAAATCATCCCTGGTAAGAATCTAAAAATGTTCAGACTTATCACAATATGCAAAAACATCAGCATCTTAAGAACAGCAGAAAAGCCAAAACTCTAAGTTTTGGGTTTTGATGCCAGAACGAAAACACATTTAGTCATAATGGTGACATCAAACTGGAAGTCTGTAATGGCAAGTCAGCTCCTGACAGGGTTTCTAAACCTTTTCAGTCTGTGTCATTTGTTTTGTGATCCTGTCACTGCTGTTTGTAGAGACAAGTGACAAATTAAAGGGAAAACCTGAACATTTCTCTCACTATGAGGTGAGGTGAGCAGGAGTCACAGTTATGTTGAGCCACACTCACTGCCAACACCAGAACATGTCCGTCATGATGATGATGATGAAAAGGTGTCTTATATAAACCACTGAACTCCAAGCAGACAAAGTCCAGAGCAGAAGAAGAAAAATGAGACAATGAGAAAAGCAGGGTTCCTACACTGCAGAAAACAAACTGCCAACTATTTTTGACCTAGTTTCTAGTGCAACATCTTAGTACACTTGAAATGAGACAAAGCAAACAGGCAACTGTTCAGGAGCTTGTTTTAAGTCAGTCATTTATTAATATTGATGAAAACATATTAGTTCCACTGGCAGATTATTTCCCTTCAGGGAAAAATTTTTGTCCTTAGAATCAGAAATGTCTTCTATGATTATTTATTCACTAATAACTAGTGGTAAAATATATAGCTTTATGCTTTTCCTGATATATGACTTGAAATGTGCAGTTACAGTCTTCATAACATACTGTCTTGTTCCTCTTGCTAAAAGTTCAGATGTAGCTGTTGCTAGCAGTGCCAGGCTAACACTTTGTCCAGAAATAATTTGTTGATAATTCCATTTGTATGTATTTTATTGCAACTCCAGTTAGTCATGTGGGTCTGCTTCATAGACAAAAACATTTATATTGAATTCAATGTCAGACTTTTTTATTCACTCACCACCATTGAGTGGTGAGTGAATCAGTTTGTACATTTAAGCACAACAGATCACATGACATAAACAGGAAGGTGCAGCAGTCAGTACTGTCTCTCTTGTACTGTAAATGTCATTAAAAATGTTGAACAGACTGTGAGCGTTTAGGGAAACTCCAAATTCTTGTGAACTCAAATTACAGTTTTTCATGTCCGGCACTTAAGTTAATAACTCTATGAGACACAAAAAACACAAGATCCCAACAGCAGCCAGGAATTGAGTACAGATCAGGTGATGGTTTAAAAATGCCTCAGTCTGGACCTTGATCCCGTCCTGACAAACACACTGGGACATTAACATCAACACATTCACATATCATTAAAAACAACAAAAACTCTACACCTCACACACCTTTTGATTAGTTGTTAGCTAGTGCTGAATTTGCAAACACAAAAACTGAGTCACATTTCCCAATTTAGCTTTTACCTTCCTTGAAACTGTACATGATTATGTTTCTCTTCATCTGAAGTTGTAGGTACCAGTTCCATTAAGGGGAGGAGGATTTTTTTTACTATCAGCTGGAGGCTGTGTTAACTTTTTATTTGTGAAGCTTGGTTTGAAATGAGGTGAAAGATTCTAAACACATAAAATTCTCCTATATTATCCCCACTGAGACAGATTTCCAGAGCTAATTTCATTTTTACGTGCAGTGATTTATGAATGTCTAATTCTAAAAAATGCACAGCCTTAGAGATAGCCACAGAAGATTGTTGTTTTTATTGCTTAAATCTATCACTGACTGTCAGTGATCCTGATCCACGACGAAAATATCAGCAATAAAAGTTGCAAATGGATTTGTGAGACTTTGCTCTTTACT
The DNA here is from genome assembly GCF_027474105.1 of Poeciliopsis prolifica. NCBI lineage: Eukaryota > Metazoa > Chordata > Actinopteri > Cyprinodontiformes > Poeciliidae > Poeciliopsis > Poeciliopsis prolifica. The sequence continues at coordinate 1,858,026 of NW_026562408.1, read as the reverse complement.
GGGCCAAATACATGTGACATATAAATCAGCCAAACCTTAAATCGGTGCCGTAAAACGTTTGTCTCACAGTGGGATCAACTCAATGATGGACCCTGACAGGAGAATGTGGAATGAAAGGGAAGCAACACGCGATAGCCTGGAAGTCATTATGCAAAAGAGGTTTCTCTCTCTCTGCTTCAGTTTCCTGAAAGCGATGTATTCCCTGCAGCCCCAGGAGGCCATAAACAGGTTTGGAGAGCATTTTCCAGGGATGTCTGAGATTTGTGTGTCCAAACAGTGGACACACAAACACACATTCAGAACGCATCCAGCAAAAGATTTAAAATGATTGGAAGAGATCTGGTGATTCCTAAATTATAATATTCTTTGTCAAATGGTTGCCAAGAGTAAAGTAAATGTGGCTTCATAGTCAGAATTTAAGGCAAACAGATTTGTTCCCCTTCAATCCCAGGCTCCTCAGTGTGACATACATTTGACTCCACACTGTCTGTCTTGGTTCAGCCAATGCCTGAGCTGGAAATAAAAGACAGAAGGTAAACACGGTTTCAAGGAATAAAATGAAACAAATAGACACCTGATTACTTCCTGTTTGAAGATATCTGTAGCAGAAAGTTGAAGTTCTGCATGGTGGGCCTTTTGGGAGTTTCTTTTCCACAACCGCTGTTTGACCTTTCAGTTCAGGATAAACTTATAAGATTAACTTTATTTTGATTTTGGTACTCTATAAATAAAGTCTATAAATGAACTAGATTGAATTCAATTTTCTAAAAAGGTGGAGGCAATAAGGCAACAGCTTGAGTAAAGTGGTTTGGATGGTTCTCTGCATGTAATCCAATTTTTGTCCTCAAACCCAAACAGATTCTTTCTTTTATCTTCTCACATTTTCATCTGGATGTTCTGCAGACAAAACCTCTAAACAAAACCTTGCTCAGGTTTTATTAAACGGCTGTCTTCAACATTTTTCTTTATCTGTGTTGTGAAAGTGGCTGACCAGTTGCTGTAATTCTTCCCATGTTTCTGTACTCCTGCAGCTCGGAAATAATGATTGAAAAACCTCATATTTGGAGAAGTTGTTTGTCAGCTTTGTGGGAAACACGCATACTGAATCCTACTGAAGGGTCAAAAAAGGTCAGACGACATAGTAAGAATGAAAAAGGCTCTTTCAAAAGTTCAACTGTCTGAAACTTTCTTCCTCTTCAGTCTAAATCTATTGGTTGATTTGATGTTTTCCTTTGTTAACAGGTTCTTTGGTTCAATAGTTCGTTGGTTTTTATCATCACAAAGTTCATTTGGTTTATTGTTCAAATTTCTTACAAATCTATCTTTTCAAGTTTACACAGACTGATAATCTGATATGGTTGAACTTCATCACCTCTGTTGTTTATAATATATATATATGTATATTTCACTTAGAATCTAAATATTGAGATCAAATACACATTCCTGTTTTGGGATGTGTTTAGATATTGGAGGCTGGAGGCAGTTATGAGATTAATCATTTAGATAAGAAGATAGAAAACATTACAAATGAATCATCCACATCGATGCTGAGAGTGTTGAGAATGTGCTCAGTCATTTTATTACCCATATATCTGACACTGAGAAAAATGCAATTACTTCTCAAATGTAGCCTCAACTCACTCAACCTGTGATGCTTATGGCTTTATGCTGCATGTATTGTTGGAACCTTTTTGTTTCAGTTGATGGGATTTGGTGCTTCTGCCCTCATCCAAACCTCTGTGGTGCGAGTATCAGTAAGTTACCTTTAGTGAGACTGAGACATTAAGTACTCAGAGAAGCACCGTCGAGATTGAAAGTTCAAAAAAACTTGAAATATTTCAAGTCCTTCACATGCAATGTAGAGCTAAGAAGACAGCTGTGGAACATTTAAAGGGGCGGTACACCTGGAGTGTTGCTTTGACTCTTTCAGGCGTTTTGTGAGATTTTTAATCTCCATGGCAACCATTCAGCTTTTCTAAGCACCTGGGTGAATTTAGTGCCACCTTACAGGCGTTGCTCTGAGCTTCAGTTTTACGTAAAAAAACAACAACCTACAAGGCCTCAGAGCAGAGCAGCCTTCCCCTGCAGCTCTCCCATTCCTCTCCTTCACACCAGCCTATTAGCAAACACCTGGTAGAAATACGCATTTGCTGAGCTTATTACAGGAGCTACTTCTCAGAGTAAAGCTGATTAAAACATTAAAGGGTTAATAGAGGAGCCATGTTGTGATGACTTCCTGAAGGAGGAGTTTCAGAAAGAGCAGGAGTTTTTAAATAGACTGAGGCCTAAGTTTCAAGGGATTAAATTAGAAAGTCAACATTTTTGCAAGTCATATTTGATGTATATATATATATATATATATATATATATATATATATATATATATATATATATATATATATATATATATATATATATACACAAAGCGTTTTTATAACAGCTGAAGTTAACATGGTTACTTGATTGTGCTATAAAATGGCACTATGTGCCTGGAAAACACATAATACTGCCTCTTTAAAAAAAACACTTGCACCACAATTGACAAAGAGGCAGATCACAGAGCACTGCAGTTGTAAACTTGCTTAAGAGTCATTCACAAGAACACACAGAAATTGGTGAGTACCTTATATAGTCCCTTCCACTGTGTAAACAGCCTAAAAGGTTGTATTTTGTCTGTAGGAAAACAGAAGTGAAAAATTAAGCTCTTTAAAATTAACTCAATGTTGGAAAAGCAAAAATGAGAAAAACTGTGCATAAAGTCCACTGAAAGTAAGAAGCAGGATCTATTTGTGCTCAATTTTGAGGGGATTTTTATGTTTACATCACAAACATGTGATTGTATAGGACAGATCGCCAAACACAGATAAATGCTAACAGGCAGCCACTTTGGCAGGTTTACCAGCTGGCATCATCGGTGGCGGCCTTCGGCTCGCTCTGCGGGATCGAACAGCCGTAAACACAAACAAAGCAGTGAATGTGCTGAGATCAGTTGTCAACAGTGGGAAACATTTGTGTGTTTTTCCCAGGTCACAAAAGCCTCCCTCAGAGGACAAAGAATGTTTTGTTCCACTGCTGATCTACTTTAGAATCGGTGTGCTGCCATTTGAGGCTGATGATTTGGAAAGATTTGCATCCTGATCAGGTCTTTCATTACAAACCTCAACGCTTACAGCCAAATGTTCCTCACTTTATGACATCCACTGGGGCTCAAAGTACTTATTCCAGTCAACTCAGGCAAACCTCAAAGACCTAAAATGGCATCTCAAGTACAAAAAATATTGTGTGGCTGGGTAGTTCCTAACCAGCTTAAGCAAACTTTTTTATCTACTAATCAAACAAATGTCCAAATTGTAACCACCTTCTATATGTCTTTATTTATAGGTTGATGAAATGGGTAGATATTTATATTGTAAGCAAGACTTTGTATATAAAACTGACATCCTGTGTTGTAAAGAAGGAAGAACTGCAAACTTATCTTAAAACCTAAAATATAAATTTCACATAAAATATGGTATAAGTTTTTATTCAAGTTCCCAACATCATTAAACTATTATGTTATTGTGTGTTATGCTTTGTTTTGCTTTTTTCTAGAGGAAAAGAAAAAATTGAAATACTTTTAAATACCTTTGAAAAACTACTTCCTTACTTATATAGGGAACATGTGATGGTTTTGTGTGTTGCAAGAACTGTCACAACAACTCATCTATTCTAACTATATCCAAAATGTGATAGAAAACTGATTCTTTTACTACTATAGTATATTTTAATACTGACAAATAAATACAAAAAATGTCATGTTAAATCCTAATTTAATTTAATTTCGTCAGAAAGAAGAGTCAAATTTCACAAAATCAAAAATCTAAAAGTGCAATTTGTTTACATTGAAACTAAGTAAAGATTTCAAGCTTAGAGTTTATGAGTGAAAAATATCTAATAATTTGTTTTGAAAATCTTTTATTTTGGAAAATCTTAAATTTTACCTCCATTTTACTTATTTCCTGTAACAGATTCTGCACACACATTTGGATTCTTTTGTGAAGCAATTGAAAACCAACAGTATCCAAACTTGTGAACCCAAAATAAAAATTGTTTAGTGTAACATCATCCTGACATTTCTAAACTGACCTTGTTTATGATCTCCTGGATTCTGCTTTAATATGATCTGTTTGAGAACAAATTTTCGGACTGTTTTCCTGTAGCTGCATATTTAGCAAAAAAAAAGTTTGAGTTTCAAGGCTCCAATATGCATAAATACAAGCAAAGACATAAGAGAGAGCAGTGAGTTTTATACCCATTCATGTCTCTGACTGATTTGTTTTGACTTGAGAATATAAAATCTTCTACACAGTTCCATTTTGACAAAATAAAACCTCCTAAGAGTAAATGTCCTTGCTTTGATGCAAACCAGCTGCCCTGTTGAGAATTTGCTGCAATTCTGTGTACATTCTTAGAAAATCCTTGAGGTTAACACACAATTAAAACAGGCTCATAATCCTCAGCTTACTTCACAAAGGGCCAACTTTAATTACTTCTGCCAGTCTTGTCTGTTGTTGTTTTCTCTCATTTTGGGACCTTGATTGTTTACAAGAAAGCAAGACGTCTGAGATGCAGCCTGAAACCGAATCTGATTGGCTGCTTTGGGAATAATGTGGAGACTAAGAGAGATTTAGACATTTACTTTGTACCACTGGTGGGTGGTTGGAGTGTCTTTTCTAGTTATAGTGGATGTCTTTGTTCAGAAAGCTGAGAGATGATGAGCTTGAACAAAGTGAGAGTCAGCTTAAACTGCAGCAGAGAAAAACTATCAGATGTCTCAATTCAAATACAAGACTTACAGTGGCTGTTGGAAAAAATAATAGGTTTTTATCAAGTAAATTTAAACAGGGGGAAATCTATAGCAGCTTAAGGTTATATGTTCAATAAACAAAATCAGAACTGATGCAGCCTGTAGGCTGTAAGAAAGTTTTATGTCTGTTTTCACAGCTCTCTAATGATGGGATTCTCACACTTGTATGAGATTCAGTAAAAATAGCATGCTGGTCTATTTATGCAACAATTCAAAACTAAAATAATGTGATTTTATCCACTTACTTATAGCAGAGAAGCAGCAGTTATTCATATGCACTTCATTATGATCCATCCTGGCTGATAAACTTCAGTTTTTCAGTCAGTAAATTAACTGGAACAACTTTCTTTTGACTAATGAGTCTAAAACTGACATCAGCGAGCATACGCTTTCAATTATCCACAAAGTAAGAGTTATTGCTGATTTCTGAACATATGAACAGCTGAATATTGAATGTGGTTCTCTAATTTCTTCACGACTGTCAGTCACATCATAGCACACATTAATTTGGCAATAAAAAAATCTTTTTACCACAATAATAATGTCTTTACTACCAGTTGCTACTCAAAATGCTGACATTTCTATTTTCATTGTCTATCATTACCATGGTCTATTTTCAGACCATTCTTAGTTTATGATCGATTACAAATAATAATTGCAGTTTTTGCCAACATGTGACCAGAGGAGCAGTTGGTTATCATGGATACCGGTTAGAGGAAAAGCATCACCACAGAGTCGCATATAAATCTAAAGAAAGTCTTTCAGTTTCATTCATGAAATGGCAGATAGTTATTTCTTAAAGCCAGTTTGCTGCTGGCTTTAAGCGAGTTGGAACTCCTCACACCTGAAGAAGACATTATTTTCAGCATCCTGCAACACCAGTTTCACATCTGTGTTAATTTATAGGAAAACAAGAACTGAAACATTTAACTTGCTATTTTAGCTTTTCTAAAATTTCACTCCTGCACATTGCTGCAACATAAAATAATTCTTACACTTCTCAGCTGTGTCTTCCTTGTAAACACCAAAAGTCTCCTTCACATCCATTAGTTACTCTAACAACAGTTGGGAAGCACCACCACATTAAACAATAATGACTAACATCTGGTGGATGTGCATGTGTGCACCCAGGACATGTAGTTAAGCTCAAAATGCCACAAATCATTTGCAACACAAGATAATGCAATAGTATGTTTTCTCTATACTCCATTATCAGCTTGGCAAAAACTATGAATGTCTTATTTACTTTGATTAAATGTTATTTTTTTACCTGTATAAATACAGGGTTAGTCTTGTGTCAGGCTCACCATTTGTTAATTCACAGTAGTCAGTAAAACAATCTCAGCAAGCACATCACTATTTGGATGTTAAAAACTATTCAAAAGGAATAAAATCTTGTGCTTCAAATTAAGTTTATTTCAAATTTAAAAGGTTTTTCCCATGAAACAGCAAGAATGATATAAACTTGTTAATCTTAAATGTGCATGTCTCTGTTTTAGCTCTGGATTTCTTGTGAGCTTGAATTATATTTGTCTGTTCTCCATTTCTGAATATTGCAACCACATGAATTAAGCTTTATGATTTCCCTTCCATTATTTGCTTCCCCACAAGCTGCTTTAGGCTCAGTAGTACACATGGCAGCATTGTTTCCAGCATGTGCTGTTTGAACTAGGGGAGACATTTGAGGGTTTCTTGTTATCGAGATAAATCTGTTACTAATCAAAAAAAAATGTCAGCAAGATTTTCCTTCTGCTTCTTAACTTTGTCACAATAAAACCTTTGTTTGGTCTTAGCTTTGTTGCTATTTAACTTGTTCACCTGAAATATTTGTAGAACATTTTTGTGACTAACTAATTCACAAAAAATATGCAATAGACAAGGTTATCATTTGTATCTTCTTAAGAAGTGATATTATGCTGATACTTTGCAGTTTAACCCTCATGGGTTTGGTTTTCTTTAGTGTATCATAGCAGCTATTTCTTGGTGGTTCATTTATTCTTTTTTTGTATTTGAAAAAATAGCATGATTTTAAGCAATATTACATGTTTTAAAGATGGCAATAAAACATGGAGTAATATTTCTTAAAACTACATGTTATAATAAAAATATTATAGGCATGACACAGCTGCAGCTCTGCTATCTAAGTTGACCGGTAGTGCAATGGGAGTTTTATTGAGAAAAGCTTTCTTCTTCCAGAGTCTTTTGTTTAAGAATGACTAACAAAAACCAGTTCTTGGAAAAACAAACAACAAAAAAGACAGTTAAAGTTTAATTTGCAGCTTTCCACAAGTGGGGAACACAGCAAACAATTGAGACAAAAATGTTCATTTTTGGTCTATATTCAAAGTACCTCATGCTCAGCAACTAACACTGGACATCGCAAAATTCTCAGCACAATGGCCCAATCAAAGTTCAGAGGAATCTAATTGAACATTTTGGGCAAAACTTGAAAAAATGTGTTAACAGACAAATTGTCTGAGCTTAAGCTATTTAGACATAGAGACAAAGCCTAAAATTGTATACAAATGTAAAATGAGGATAAATGCACTCCAGCTATTTTATACTTTAACAGCTAAACTCTTCATAAAATATCACATCGGTGAAGAGCAGGGAGAGGCAGAGGGTAGGTTGTTAAACAATGAACTGGTCCATCAGGAGGCAGGCTGGACAGCTGATTACTGAACAAGGACCAGAAGGTTGATTAGAAAGTGGGTGCAGCTGTGAGGGAAGGCAAGTCACTGAAACTGAAATGAGAAAATGGAAGAAAAGTCTGATAGAAAACACAGGAGAAGAAGGAGCAGAAAATAAACTAAACCTTAAGACAAAACCAAAGCCCCAAAAATCATGACAGCCATATTTTTTCACTCAGTTAAAAATTAAAATCCAATTGTGGTTTTAACATCCGTAACGGTAGTTAGAACATTTTTTAGAATGATTTCCAGTTTAGGAACATTTGTATCATTAAAAAAGTTGTTTCAGATTTACGTGACAACTTGTCAGAAGCACAGCTTGTGTCTGCCTTGCGTTTGGCAGTGGGCACAGTGGACACATTTTTATCTAGAAAACAGCTGTATCCTGCTGGAATCATATGTTTATGAGAAAGGAGAAACTGAGCCAAAAGAACTGTCTTACACTGACAGAGTGAAAAATAATAAAATAATAATAATATTAAAATCAAACTTTAATTGTGTTTCAAAATTACAATAATTTCAATCTAGTAACAATTAGGGTTCTGATTTTTTACAGATATCTACGTTTTTAAGAAAAAACTTTGTTTTTGTTTGACATAATTTTTAATACGGTATCATTTACAAAACTTATTTATTTGCCTGTTTGGGTGAATAAAAATATTAAAACAATGTCATTAGAAATTAATTAATTTGATTGTGTTTTATACATGACTGCACTAAACAAAACTTTTCTGGCTGGTTTGATGCCAGGATTTGTGCAACTGAAGAGATGACATAATTCTTTCCAACAAGTAACAAAAACCCAGACAGGCAGACAGCTCATGACTACATTTTGTCTTACCTGCTTCCGCTCGCATTCTTCAAGTCTATGCAACACGGAGGTAAAACCAGGATAAGTATATTTGCCGTGCATTAAAAGGACCTTAGTTTCTGTTGAAGGTACGCTAAATTATGATCATCAAGAAAAAGAGAACAGAACAGAAAAAGGAGAGGTTCAACTAGATTTACTGCAAACAGGCTTTTGAAGAAGATGTTGACGTCCCAATAAATCTTCAACACAGACAGCTGTCCTCAAAGGCTTTCTTCTTCTCTGGTTAGTCATCCTTTGATGAAGCCAGGGCTGCAAGCAGATGAGCCGTCTGCTCACAACAGTCTGAGGACAATCTCTGGTGATGTAACTGTTTGCTTTATTTACAGGCCTGTAAAGATTGTGCACATATTGTTTTTACTACTTTTGCTTTGCTTAGATGAAACTCAAAATCCAGAGGAACATGACAAGATTTATCTCTTTGGATGATTGCATATGATTTCCCAAAAGGATGAGTGTATAAAGTTAAGTATCTACACCTGCAAGCTGTTTCTACAGATCTTTGAGAAACATTGTCCTCTTAGGAGGAAGAAAAAAATCTTTTATTAATTGTTATGTTTCCATAAAGTGAATGGAGTAAAACTTTTTGGAAATTATGTCTGTCTAAACACAAACCAAAACCATTTAGAAAACACATCAGTGCTCTGTCTGTGCTGCACCTCTTCAGATCGTTTTCTGAACTAAACACAGCTACTTTGTGTCCATGCAGTTTACAGTTTGACTTGAGAGAAATGTCAGCATATATAGTGTATGACTTTCATTATGCAGTGTGCTCTGAAATTTTCTCATTAGCTGCTCATTGTGGAGTCTGGATTGAGAGGCTGGCATCGATTCAGTGCTGATTCACCTGATGTTGACGTCCAGCTTAAATGGAAGCACACCCTCTTAACTTTACAGATGCATTTATTCGTTAGTGTCTGATTCAAACTGACTCAGATCTCAAGATAGGACTCCACATGTGTGCCACCTACTAAAGGTCACACACCTATGAGGTCATTCCCTCTGCATTAGAGAAAAAGAAAAAGAAATCTGCTCAAACCCACTGACTCTCTCCATAAGTGGCTGGATCAAATAAAGAATCAGGCAGTGAGGATAATAACGGGAGAGGCGTCCTCTGCTACTAGGCATCCATATTACAACACTAACACTTGATCATTCCTTTCTCTGTCTTATTCATCATGACTTTAAACTGAAGGCCCTGGTCAGTGACTAAGGTGCTGAATTTAGGTTTAGAATATTTTCATCATATTGCCGACAGTCTATTAAATATTTGGGGGCATGAATGCAAAATACCCCAAGACTAAATATTGCCTGTCAATATTTAGTATTTTCTGAAGTTAACTTAATACTCAATACTACCAAACCAACAACATCATAATATGCACTGAGAATATTAATTTGGTGGCGTTCCAAAATGCCTCCATTAGCTTGCCAAGACATCTCAACTTTCAGCTTGAGGTCTTAATTGACTGCAGCTGGAAGCTTTTTTGTGCCAGTCTAACAGCGTTTGTTTGACAGAACTCATTTCATAGAGTACCTCACAGGAAACGTATCCAAAAACTTCTTGTCGATTTAACTGTCAACATCATTTATGTGGATGGCCAAGTTGAACCCAATGATATCCAGGACAACAACAACAACAACAAAGAAACAATCACCTGCTAAAACACCACTATTACTGAAGCTGATGTTCCTGTGGATGAAGAGACTTTGAATCTGATGCCAGAATGTTTTAATCTGAAACATGGATCACTGAATTATCTCATCTTAATGATCAGCACTTGATGGAAGTATAAAGTCCTGATGGTCAGCTCTGAGGACATTAATAGTCACCATTTTAATCCAATTGGAGGCATGAATGCTTTATTCATTTTAAAAAAATCTTTATTGATTTAAAAATATCAAAGCTACCTTCTTCTTCAAACAGAACTGGACTTCAGTTCTAAACAAAGCTGTGTTGGCTGATGAATAAAAAAGATTTGTGATGGACAGTAAAACATTGACTGTGTTGTTCTTAAACCACATCTTAACTAATTTGTCTGCATTTGTAAGAGTCAGCAGTCATTTGACAAACTGTTAACTTTAACTTCCTGGTTCTTAAGATGTTGTTTTGATATTTCCACAAAATGTTCTTTCCTTTAGATGCCCTCATCTTATGAAGTTCACAAATCCCCAATCCATCCATCCATCCTTCCTTCCATCCATTCATCAACATAAGATACACAGGACAAACAGTCATTCACACATATGATCATTCCTAAAGGCTATTTGGAGAACCTAATTAAGCTCATATAAATATTTTTGGACTCCTGAAGTGAGCAGGAGAGCCTGGAGAGAACCCCGCATGCCAGAGGAGATTATGTAAACTCCAGGACCCAAGAGCTGCAGGAGCTTTTTGCTGCAAGGCAGCAGCGTTTCCAACAGCACAGCCCTGCAGCCTGCAGCACTCTGCTCCACAACAAAACCCCCAAACAACCTGATGATGCAACTTTCCCCCTTTTTCTACAAAATGTAATGACTGTCATGTTGGTCAAACACTTACATTTAGAAAAATAATTGGAATCTCTTTTTGTCTCTCAAAATAACTGGAATAGAAACAACTTTTGCAGTAAAAAAATCAGACAGACCAGCAGCAATGTGAAGATTCACAAAAAAATAAATAGAATATAAAAATATAAAGTAGAATATTAGATGCATTCCTTGCATTTTGTCATTTTGGCAAACCTAGGCTACCTAAAATGAATGTAAAAAAAAAAAAAAAAAGTGAGAGGAAAAACAAACAGGTCATTCTTATGCTGATACAAAAGTAGTTTTAATTGTATGTTGATATTTTAATCAAATGAGGGGAAAATATTTTCTTGTCCTATATTTTAGTGAAGACTCGGATCAGAGTCCAGTGGGTCTCCTCCCACTCTCACGCCTTCAGTCGGGGTGAAAGCGGGCGGGACAGCCCGGCCAGTGACGTCACAGGCGGCTCTTTACTTAAAGTTGAATCAGGAGCGGAGCGCAAAGTTTTCAGAGCCAGGACGGCGTTGCCTAGCAGCTGCGGGACGACTGACTGCTTCACGCTCGCTTTTTACCGGACTTCCCCCTTTCCTCCTCCGAACAGCTGAAATCTGATTTATTGAAAGGAATTTGTAAAACAGCAGTCATGTCGTACACCGTGACACTGAAGGGACCCTCTCCGTGGGGCTTCCGCCTGGTGGGAGGACGGGATTTCAGCACACCGTTAACCATCTCCAGGGTACGTCGACTCTTCCTGCTATCAGTCCATCCATTGAACTGTGGAAAAAACACGCACAGCCGCGTGCGTGACCCCATGCGTTTGATATGCAGACATGTTGGGATTGTCAGCATCATTGATTGAATAAAAGTTTTCACAGTTGTATTAATCTTCTGAAAGCTGTGGGGTCATAACGGGAAGATGGTGCTGACTGTTTTCTGGCAGGTGATTTGCTCTCCATGAGAGATCATTTGTTCTCATATCTGCAGTCAGAAAAGGGATGAGAATCTAATAAGTCATATTTTTTTACCGCAGGGAAACAGATCCTGGTTGGTTACCATTAAGAAAAAAACATAATGAGGATCATGATGAAAGAATTGCAGATCAAAATGGAATAAAGTTCATTAATAAGACACTTTATGCTATAAAAATACTGACTTGGCAGCTTTACTTCACAAGCAGTGGTAGAGAGGAAAGATCAGACAGTGAAGCAGGTTCACACAGCCATCATTGCTATCATTGATTTTTATCATTCAAAATATTTATTTTTAAAGGTTTATTTAGATACACACACATAGCACAGCCATTTGAATGGTTGATGGTCCATGGCTCTTTACACAGGGCGGCATCGTGTAGGGGACGCCATGAGTGCAGGTCAAATGAAAAACAAGAAGTGCTTCTGAAGTATGTTATTGTCTAGCTGCTAGTTGTGAGTCTCTAAAGTCCAATTTGAGATTTATAATATTTTAGCCAAGCATTTGCGATGCTTTTTTGCATGAAAGCATAATGTTTATTCGTAAGCCTAGATAAAATTATGCCAGACTCAATACTGGTTCTTTTAAGCATAGTTTGTGATTTATGATATTATTTCACTTGTGAAAATAAATTTTTAAAAAATCCAAAATGTGTCACTTAAAATTGTAGCAGTTTTAGAATTAACTTTTTGAAATTATATTATGCCTTGAAACTAGTAACCAGCCCATGTTGGTTAATGTTAGTTTTGCCATCTTGATGAGTGACTCCACATGAAATGACCCTTTCAAACTGATTCCATGTGCCAGAATCCTTATCTTGTAAGACCACATGATAATGTCAATGCATCATTGTTTGAAATATCGACAAAAGTAGATGAAGCTGTACTTTCAACTCCTCATAAACTTCCCTGACCCTCAAAAGTCACGGTGCTTGCAGTGGATCTGGCAGTAGCCATTAGTTCATCACACACAGCCTGGTGCTCCAGGGCTTACAGGAGGGACAGAGTCAGTGAGAAGGAGGGGGGGGGATCCTGACATTTGTTTTTCATCAGTGCTTATTCGTGCTGCTGAGGGATTCCAGGTGTTGTCCTCAGCTGTATCACCAACCCCTAACCTTCTATGTAACTGCAGGGTGCAAGCATTTCAAACTAGAGGTGTAATTTTTACATTTACAAGCAGAGATTAACAACTTTGAAAGAACAAACAGGAGACCCTCTGGATCAGTTCAGGTGTTTGGTTCCATTAGCACCAAAAAGAGGAAAAAAAGTTTTGATGCCACAATGTAGCTGTTTTGAGTCAAACAGTATGTGCAAAAGTCTTGACAAATGTAAACCACCAGGTTTGTGGGTCCATCATTCTCACATCGGTGAGACGCGCTTGCAGACTTGGTGAATTCAGTTCTCTAAAATGACAGTGAAAGTTAACTGAATTTAACATCCCAAAATCAAAGATATAAACAAAGTGGCTCTTTCATGAAATTTGGGAATTGTTGAAGTGGGTTTCTGTTGGTGTAAAGCTTCCAATCTTTTTAAAATATTTGTAAAATGAAGATCTTTCTCAGTGCAGCCTCGGGGAATCTTACATAGACTTTGGTTTCAGTGCAATAAATCACTTAATTTCTCACCAGTTGAATTTGCGAGTTCTTGCATGATTGCCAAAATAAAACGCATGACATTCACAGCATTCCTTCTGATGCAACAGGTGTTGCAAAACCTAGTTTTCTTGGCAACGTTACAGTTAATTACAGGTTACACTTCACAGATTGTTACAGAAGAGAAATACACACAAACAACCCATAGCAGACATGGAAGAGCTACTTGCTGGAATGAATGGAGGATGTTTGGGTAATTCCAAAATCTTGGATTGAAAGTTAGACAAGGAAGCAGCTGTTGAAAAGGAAGCATATCTAACAAAATGTGTAAGAGGCTTAAATATACGCAGAGTATTTGCAACCAAATCCCTACAACAGTAGTGGTATCCATTACACATCAAATCATTGACCATGTGACATAATAACAGCTCAAACTTTATTTTATTTTTGGTAAATATGTTTAGCACTCAGAAAAAATGAAGGAACCCATGATCCTTAAAATGCATTAAAAGACCTGCATTGAGATCATTGTTTGTTTGTTTTTTTTCCGTTGTCCAGTGCTTGTGTTTGCTGATTTTGATGAGAAATTACTTTTATTTCATCTCAACTAATGAGATGAAATGACTGATATTTTGTGGGGGGAGGAACCAGTTTCTTGGGTTTATGCATATTTTTACAAAACATATTCTTTGTTTTAAAGACACAGACTGTATAATAATTCAATCAAGGTCAGACTAATTCAAATGTACATTTTTATGCTTGTTCTTAGGATTTCTCCAACTCCAGTCCTCAAGAGTCACTGTGTTGTAACTTTTAGCATCATGTACTCCGTCACTCTGGAGTCAAATGGCTGAATTACCTCTCAGCATATCTTCATGTCAAACGGAAGCAGAAACTCCAGTTAATAGGAAAAACAAAATCCACTATTTCCATCTCAATAAAAATCAAAGAGGTTTTATTGCAGAAGTTGGTTCTGGCTGACCTTTGCTGTGTTGGCAAACTAGATTCTAGTTTCTTTTTGATGATTTTGCGACCATACCACCTCTTTGTTTTCTAAAACTTTTTGTGCTGCATCAAGCAAGTGTCACAAATAAATGAGCAACATAGAGAGCCTTAAACAGCTGGGTGACGTTTGATACAGTTCAAACAGTTCTTTACAACATGAATGTTGGCTGTGATACACTATCACATTATCTCCTGTGATACTGTGATTAGGATGAATTTTCAATATGTTGCACAGTCCTAATATTGGTTTAACATGTTTGTAACTATTCATCTGTTACTGTTAGAATTGAATAGTTTTGCCAGAGACAGACCCCACTTTGACCAGTAATATGAAGTTGTAATATAAGATTCATGCAAAGCTTTATTGCTTTTTTGCTGAGCATTAACTTAGCATAATCAAAGTAAGTGCCCAATTTCTCATGTGCTGAAGTGAATGACTGGAAACAACCCCACACTGAGAGGGAAAGTTGTAAATACCAGAAAACAAGTCCTGATGGCATTCTCTGGTTCTTAAGCTAAAGTGTTAACACTCCCAAAAAAGACTTAGTCCCCTGCCAAGCCATTAGAAATGATTCTAGTTGATGGTTAGCTTATTGGACTGGAAATATTTGTCCTGATGGTGTGTTTATGCATGTGGTGTTGTGAGTTATTAAATATCTGTGGGTAAATGAGAACTATGGAGAGGCAGAGCGAGGTAAACATGTAGAAATCCCTGAAATAATAAGTATTTTGTGTGGACTTGCTGAATGTGACACATGTAGGATAAACATCAGAGTCACACCAACATCCAGACAGACGAGGAGGAAACAAATCTCCTCACCAGGTGGCAAACATTCAGCTGCTGAATAGAAATTCAGATGTGGGTGTTGGGTAAATATGGGGCAGATTTCTGCTGTTTCCAACATTCCCCTCCAGCACCCCATGGCGTTATGGCAGACGATGTTTGCATATTCCAGGATCCTGTTTTGTCTAAACTTAAGGTGGTGTTTTTAAATCATGGTTTAATTAAAGTTGTGTTTAAATGAACACCAGCAACATGTCTGGACGCCTTGTTTAAAGAAAAATCAGTGTCACCAAGCATTTGGAAAAATAATTAAATATTATTCAATTAAAAAGCAAAGAAAAAAAAACACATTTAAATTCAATACATTTAATGGAAAACATGCTAAATTCTGGCTGACAAATTCAGTAGCTGACATGTTTGGCTGCAGTTTCACAAAATACAAAGTGTGTAATGATCATTGTCAGTATTTAAGCATACATAATATACATCAGTAGTTTAGCTTGGCATCTATTTCAGGGGTGTGTTGTTTATTTAAATAGTGTTTAAATTTTAACAAACACTATTTGAGGAAACGCTATACAGGGTTGTTTCATCAAGATGTATGGTTAATGATTTATTTTTCAGCACAGACACAATTTAGTGTGCAATATAATTTTTCTTTCTGTCATCATTGAAGCTTTGTGTTTGTTTACTTTTAAATCTAAAATGATACCAAAGTGAGTTTTCTCGATTGCTAATAGTAAATTAAGATTAACCTTAAAGCTGCCCAGTAATGTTTTATGTCTTAAGATGTTGGCCTCCCTCTGTCTCTATTAAATGTGTAATCTACTTGTGTAATCTAAATTCAATGTTATGAAGATGACATGCATGATGTCATCTTTGCTGATTGAAGCAGTGTGCATAATCGTTATTTTAGCCTGGAAGTCAGCTGGTTCTTACAATGACGTAGGGTAAATACGATTCATTTAGGTTTCCCCTGCAGGGTCTGGACCACACCGACCTTAAACATCTGATCGTACAAGCAGTCTCATTTCAGGTCTCCAGTCCAAGATTGTGGACTTACAAATAGATTGCAATATGAGGTCAAACAGAAACTGGTTGCTTCGTGTCTGTAAAATGGCTCCATGTTTGACGATGCGTCTCTGTTCCAAAATAAGAGAACATGACTTAAGCACAACTACAACCATGAGGTGTTTTGCAGTTGCATATCATGGACCCCAGTGTCCTTTGTACCCTGTAATCTCTCAAAGTGTGTTTTTTCATATCTGCCACATACCAGAGATATGACCACTGAAGCCTCGTGGTTCTTTTAGACAGTGATGACTACAATAATTGTCTTCAAGAGTCAAAGCAGGTGATTTCAGATGTTCAGATGTTGCATCTCAACATCTGTTAATGAACAACAGGGGGGTGTTCATGTGGGTTTCTTGTCATTAACTATGTGAAACAATGTCATGTTTGGAACGATGCAAAAATTCTCATCTGATCACTGGATAATTGAAGAATGTAAAAAATGACTGGATTTTTTTTTTAATCAGATTTTGAAGCAGGACAATGACATTATGAAGTCATTGGATGTTCACAAATTAAGTTAAGGCTTAAGTTTTAAAGAAGCAAATGCAAGTCAGTTCTCAAGTCTTTCACCCAAAAGTCAAGTCTATAACTGAAATTAACATTCTCAGACTGCATAAATGCTGAGTAGTTGTTACCTTTATAGCTACATGTACCAGTTACCTGTCATTCTCCATTGCAACATAAATATAGTCCCTGAGACACATGTCCCATAGCTGGAGTCCTAGTCAAATCTGGAGTCTTTAGAGCACAAAGTCCAGTTTGAAATCTTTATTTTTGTGAATTAAGTGTGATTGGATGTTTAGCTGCAGTCTCTTTATCTCTAGGACTACTACAGACTTAGCAAGGACTATTTATATTATCTACACAAGCTAACTTTCCCCCCTGTTTGCCAGATAAAGATTGTTCATGAGTCATAAGTCCCCACAGCTCCAGTCTTTCTTCTTCCTCTTGGCGGATCCAGTCTCTTTGTTTTAGTGTGATTAACCCACTCCAGTCGGAACCTCACACTCAAGGCTCTGTCTTTGCTATTAAAAATGTTGCCAAGGTCATAACCATGGTTTTTATCACACAGCCAGCAAGCAAACAAAGGCGTTGGACTCTTTGTCAGGAATTTCTTACTTTGTCACTGAGAAGTGTAACTTTGCCCTCCCACCCAGTCAAAACATTTCCAAGTCAAATTTATTGAAATAGAGTTTATGTGTCAGAGAAATATTAATGCAGGTAAATTACTGTTAAGTTTCTCTTTATGAACATGGCACATGGAGATGCTGGACTGCCAGTTTTGACTTATGTTTAAATAAAGTATTGCTGCTGTTTCAGGAGTTGGGTTGGCCCATTTCAGCGATGAGCAGGAACATGTTTGATCCATCAAGTCAAACACGGTTAACGATTTAGATCTGGATCTTGATAAAAGAGACAAGAAAGACACATGGTAAAAAGCACTAGTGGCAAGACTTTGCCCCCAGAAAGATGACACACCAGGGTGAAAGTTTTCATCCAGTTTTATTACACGCTCTATTCAGTGTCAACATACAAAAACATTCATGAGCTTTCAGCATTTTTCTTCTCTGGGCTCAAAGCCTGTAATTTACCCTGACATATTCAAAGTGGAACCACATATTCACTAACATTTTCACATGATGACACTGGGTGACATGAGGTTTGCATTTTCTTACCAGACTTTCTGTTTATATTTAACTAAGTATTGTTTTACTTTAGACACATGTTAATTATGAATATGATTTTTCAAATAACTTCAGAACCTGAGCGGTGTATCTAACACCTGAAGTGAGAAATGTACCTGTCATCTTTAATGTGACGCATTTACTGTTGCTTTGTTTGGAAAAGACATATCTTTAGTGATGAAACTGAGGTTGTAAAATATGAACACAATGCTATTGTACTTTAGCCTTTCAAACAAATACTAATATCAGATAAGATAAACTGAATAAATACAGAAAGACATGACTAAACATTCTTTGTCCTCCTGCAACCTGAAGTTATTGATGGCTTTACATGTTCCTCCAAGATAATCTGCTACAGAACAGACTTTGTGGATCCATCAATCACAGCAAGTCATTCTGCTCCTGAAACAACTAAACAGAGAAAAACTGTCTCATCTCCTCCACAATGTTGACTGTAAATATAAAGCCATATTTAAAAGCTCTGTTAGTTTTACGCCAAATTTTACCTTCCAAGATGTAAACCCTCCAAAAAGTTCCACTTTTGTCTCATCGGTTCTCAGAATATTTTTCAAAAAGTCTTGGGATTTATTGGGATGTTTTTTGGCAAATATGTGTCTGGGATTTTATTCTTTTTCCCTGTCATAATTTTGGCCGACCAACTCCCATGGATAAGGTTTTAGCTCTGTCTCTTTATTGAATCATAAACACTGACCCACAGAGGCAAGTGAAGCCGGTGGTGCTTTGATAGAGTTTGGGTTCTTTTAGGATGTCCTTCAGAAGTTTTTGATGTACTCTTAAAGTAATTTTGGTAGACTGGCTTGTCCTGTGACGGATTATTAACTTTCCTTGTTTGCTTGTTAATAATGGCTGTCACAGAGTTGTTTTTGTTTTGTTTTTTAGATGCTTGAGTTTACTTCAGGATGTCAGGCACATTTTATCTAAGGGATTCTTGACTCTACAGTCCTGGAAGCAAACTTCCAGGACTATGAACGACTACTTCACTTAAGAAAACATGGTATATTCTTGTTGACTAATGATTCAAGAAGAGTGGGCAGTAACTTTTCACATAGGGCCAGGTTGGTTCCAACAGCTTTTTGTTCCTAGTAAATGAACAAAGGATTTGAAAATTCTGGTTAATTTACTCTAGTTACCAGAAAAAACCCACAACAAACATTTGAGAGAAAACAACTTGTAACTGACACCGCTGAGACATATGTAATTACTTAACATAGAATGAAAAGTGAACGCATAGCAAACTATAATTTTGTATGCTTG
The DNA here is from genome assembly GCF_027474105.1 of Poeciliopsis prolifica. NCBI lineage: Eukaryota > Metazoa > Chordata > Actinopteri > Cyprinodontiformes > Poeciliidae > Poeciliopsis > Poeciliopsis prolifica. The sequence continues at coordinate 1,838,731 of NW_026562408.1, read as the reverse complement.
CATCACCTTTAGGGCTCTTTGGGGAGACATGTTTGTCCTTTATTGTCTATTTTTGCTATGCTATTGTGGTTATTTGACATACCATCGTGTGTGTCTGTGAATCATGCTGTGCTGTTCAGGGTCTCAACCTAAAGTGATTTAATCCACTGTGTGTGTGTGTGTGGGGGGGGGGGTGGCGGGGGGTGTTTGTGTGTGTGGGTGTGTGTGTGTGTTGTGGGTGAATGGGCTTTGTTCCACTGTGGCACAATCCTGGCCCAGATCCAATGCTCACACAAATGTTTGAAGGGAATTCTTTCTTGGGAGGCCATGATGATGGAGCAACGAAAACTCTGCCCTCCAACGCTACCCTCAGGTTAGCGTCTCGTCAGCCAACGCTTTACAAACAAAAAAAACCCCGTCACATTTCCCACCCTAAGAGACGTTTATTGCATACGCCTTTTGCAAAGACTCAATCTTTAATTAACAAGTTTATAGTCATGCAGTTGTTTATGCCAAATTTCTGCAAGTGCAGTTTTCCCAGAATTGCTCTTGCGTATACAAATTTATGCAATCTCCCCCCACTGCCCTCTGTGTTTACCGGAACTGAGTTAGTGACATCGATGCGGTCGCAGGCTGCAAATTCACAATTCCTCATCTGAACCACACAATCCAGCTATGGGTGCTTCATGGAGCGTGAACTTGTGTGTCTTTTCCACAAGTGCGAGCCAAATCCTTTTCTTCCTGACTTCTGCTTATTACTGCAGCTCTTTACGTATTATTTACACTGGATTAAATTACTATATCTGTTTTTCAAAGGCAGGTTTTCACTGATCCAGAAGCAACATGTCTCAGAGCAGCTGTCAGAATAAAACCATTAGAGTTGGTGTGGAGTTAAGCAGTGGGGGCTCTGCTATGGAGATCAATGAGTTCAGCAAGTGACAAAGATGGATAACCAACACAAGCATAAGGAGTTGATTTAGAAAACATATGTGTAGCTCAGAGACAATTAGCTGGTTTTATCTTTCTGTGTTTCAATGTATCCAATGTAATGAATGTAATACGAACTTTGTGATCAAATTACTATGAATTGAGTTAAACAATGACTATTTTGTGCCATTATTGTGCAAACATTCCTCAAATGTTGGTAATCTGCTCATCTCAAAGCAGATCAATTGTGTTTTTTGTAGTGTTAAAAAGATCTAAAAGTAAAAAATAAAAACATAATTAAAAAAGGACAGTCAGATGTTATTTCTCAGCAGTTTATTCCTGGTACAGAAAGTAAATGAATAAATTTAATCCATTATTTTGAACTGTAATCACATCCTGTTCCACTCCTTATTGCAGCAGAGCTGTGAAAGTTTTAAATAACGGTCGTCTTTCCCCCGGTTAAGTAGGAAATTGAGCCGAAGATGTAAATCTTTTTCAGAAATGTTCAGCAGCCCGTAAAATATTACTCTTTAGGAGTCATGTTTTGGTTATGCTATAGTGTCTATGAAAATCAATGTTCACATACCCACTAACCAGCTAAATGTCATGGTGTTTTCGGTTTCAAAAAACAAATCTGTCGTCAAATTAGCAAAGGATAATGACTTGTAAAAGTGAAATCACAATATTCTTCATATCTCTCTACGTCCTGTATTTGCCATTTTATTTAAAATTTACCATTTTTTTAGTTCATCAAGACCTTGAGCTTAGCTGTTCCATTTCTGTGTGGCTCTTTCTCTCACAGTTAATCAGGGATTCGAAGTCGAATGTGTGCATGAATGACATGCATGCACATGTCATGCATGTTAGCTTCATGCAATTAGCTTAGCTTCAAGAGATCTGGTCCTGCTTTGATTTATACCAGAGAAAACCTCAGTTGGAACCATTTATGTAGATCTGGGAACTCTGCATAATCTTTGAATAAACTTCAGACCGTCTGGTGATATTCATTTTTCAAGTCGTGAAACTGCAGAATTTTTACATTTAACTTTAGGTAAATCACTAACTGTAATGTGTCATTTTCTAATATTTGGAACATGGAAAAAGACTGGAGACACAATAACACCTTACCTCATGTCATTGTTTTTCTTTCCTTCCTATAACAATAATGATTGGCTCAGATTCATGTGATATAACTGGTTCCATTTCATTATGGAGGAAATAATTAGCAAGTTTTTTCCTTTCAGACAGGCTTGGGAATATAAGTAATGTGAGTATATTAGTAATCATACAAACTGATCTCATGTGTTACTCTGTGTATGAGAAGGTGAAACACACACTGGTTCACTGACCCTCCCCTTTCGTCCGCTCATTCTCACCCCTCTCCTCAAATGTCCTCAGATATGCAGGTTTCAGGAATGTGGGCTCGCAGTGCAAAACCTGCTCTTATGACCTGCTGAAAGAAAATCTTCTAAACTAGAGGAATGTGGAAATATGTCATATGCAAGACCACAGAAAGGCCAAGAAGAAAGAACTTACTGAGCAGATATTTTCAAATCGGTCGCATATGTGAAGGTTACTGGGTCACCTTGAAAATCATTCACTGATGGTTTAGCCTTAAGCAATTTTGTGGTTGATCATGAAATTGCTCATGGTCGTGGTTTTGTACTCAATTTCAAAATACCAGCCATATACAAATGGATTAAAACAAATGCCTAACAATTTCCCTACTGTGTTTGTTTATGAAGATATGAAACTGTCAAAATGACTCCCCTAAAAACAGAGCTGCGTTGGATTTTACTTGTGCTGTCAGACACCCCACAACTCAATTGTTTCATCTTTTGCGGATTTGGGCCAAATGGACAAAATCTGAAAACAGATAAGAGAAAACATAGTTAATCACTATTGAGAATTAATTTAAAAAATGACCACAAATTAACAGGGAGTTTCTATTAAGCATTGTGGGATGTTATGGAGTTAAGATGGTTGGCTAATATACTGATATAAAATACTTAGCACTGTGTACTGGTGCAAATTGGCTTTAGGCACAATTATCATGTAATACAAATAAAGTTTAGACCACTGGTAACACTGGTTGTAAAACTACTTAAACATTGATGAACATGTACTGACTGTCCTCGTGTATTAAATCCAACTTCTAACCTTGTTGTTATTTTCCATTTCCTGATAAAATATCACAATTGTTTTTTGTTTTTTTAAACTGCACTATTCTTTTGTCTTCAGTTCCTGAATAACCTGTTTATGTTTGTCTGTCTGTTCATTGACGTTTGTAGATAACATCCGGCAGCAAGGCGGCCCAGGGTGACCTGTGTCCAGGTGACACCATTTTGGCTATCAATGGTGACAGCACAGAGTTCATGACTCATATGGAGGCTCAGAACAAGATCAAAACATGCACTCAGGAGCTCACACTCATCATCAGCAGGTATGACACTGTTGAACACTCTGCTCTGCCAAATGTAATGATGTCTGAAACCTTTCTAGAACCTAATTTAGAGTCTGGTTGCCTCTCTGTGGCTTGGATTTTCAAATTCTGCCTGCAGCTCAGATTAATCTGGGTTGTTTTGGAGTCCTGTGAAGGTATCATGGAAGGGATGTCATCTGGTGACTTTTAAAATGCCAAGTAATCTGAACCATCAAAGTCTTGTCCGATTTTAATGCCGACAGGAGGAATGATGGTCTAACAAAGGAGCAGCCACTCCATTTTTCTTTTGTTTGCATTTTTTGTGAGGCAGGGTCAGTGTAACATGACCAGACCTTTTGTTCAAGCAAAAGGTGCTTCAGAAGTATTTTTGCTAGAATCCTGCCTTTTGCCAATGATCAGGGAGTTATTATGAAGCTGATGACGGTGTTTCTATTTCTGCTCAGCCTGTTGAGTCTGGGTCTGGTACAGTTGAGTCACAGTGAAAGATGACGGCTTTACAACAGCTTAAAATGATCTGGTCGGTCTTCCTATAAAGTACTATCAGATTAAAAGAGGCTTCTTCATGCAGTGAGTCAGACTCTTGGCCTTTACAAATACATTTCAGTGGTGACATTTTCCATTTTGCTATCTAATGAGCTAAAGCTAAAAATCTTTGGTTCTTCTGGCTGTTGAAATACTAAAGCTAGGATTTAGTGATGTAAGGTTGGATAAAAAGATTTGTAAAAAACAGTAAAACTTGTAAATTCTAAACTATAAATAGGGAAAAATTAATTTCCATGTGGTATAAAGTTATTAGGTCTTGTCTTGGTGAAATTTTTGTTTGCTTAGCCTTAATACAATAGTCACATTTTTAATATCTTACACCAATAGCAAGCAGTAGATTTCAAGTGTATTTTGGATCATTGCCTGTTGCATAACCCAGCATGGGTGAAGCTTCTGCTGTCGGACACATTTCCACATATTTCACTCAATAATATTTTGGTATAAACAGCTGTTTATGGTCAACCTAATGGGTGGAGATACTTGAACCCTGTGTCTGCAATACAAGGCCAAGTCATGAACCTTGATCATGCCTGACAGTCGGTGTGAGACATTGGTGCTGATTTGGTTTTCATCAAACCTGATGACAAAGATCTGTGCCCTGGCTCCTTCAGTTCATGTGGCATGCTTACAGACATCAAGCAGATTGCTGGAATGCAGAAGTTGTACATTTATGCTCTCTTCTTTTTTTTCTTCTTTTTTTGTAAGAAGTCTTTCTCATAATATTTGTTCAAAACAAACAATTTTAAAAACAACCCTCCGTCTTTTTTTCTTACCATCCTGTGAGGAACTGATATGTAATTCGAGGTTCTTGTATGATTTTTCCATCAGGTGAATTTACTGGATAAATAATTATTGGGAGGCGACTGAGTGCCACACTGTTGTGGCTTAGCTGTATGTTAAGCAGCTTAGCATTTCTATTCATTGTTCTCCTCTTGTGAAAAGACATTTTTAGCTTATCTACAGCTGAGAGGAATTGGTTAGATAAGTTAATCAAGAAGTCCAGTTCTATGCCAGGATTCCCCTGTGACCAGGTGCAGGTGGAGGGAGAAACAAGCACTCAGGATAAAATAAGGTCACTGATGTCCCTCATCCAATTCCGTAAGTTGTTGCAGAAATGGAAAAAAAAGATTGTGATTTATTTTTTACTTGTTAGGAAATTATCAAGTCTCTACAAACTTTTAATCAGTTATCCATTTACTAATAGTGATTAGTAAATCCATAGTTACTAATCCATATTTGGATTAGTAAACGTCATATTTTCATGGGGTAAAAATATGATAGGACACGGTTTCCTTAAGCCATCTTTTCAAAATAGGAACATTTATGGCAGGTTTATTTGGATAACTTTTGAAAATGCTACATCAATAACAGGTAGTGAAAAAGATTATTGTTATGGATCTGTTTCTTTTTCAAAGGCTTCCTGAGATGTGTAACGCTTAAAATGTTAAAGGGAAGGACTAATGTGTTGACCTGTTGGCAAAAGAGGGTTGTTACATTTTATCACATCAACTCTACTAATATGTTTGAAGCACAACTTTGTCTAAATAAAATTATTTCAAACTGTATTTACTGGAGAAGCAATAATTGTTTAAGTACATGTGCACTTACTATTTAAACCCTTCAAATGAAATTTGTTACATAAAGCTATGACACAATGTATTAGGTCACATTTTTTTCTCTTTTGATGTTTTTAACTGCAGTTTCCACCTTTTAAATAGACTAGATAGGATTTTCATTGCACCCTAATTCAGATCCGTCTAATTAAAAGAGGTGTTGTTACCATGCCGCTCTGGTTTGAACTTTAGAGGAGGACAGAGACAACATGTTTCTGGAATTAAAATCATCAGTCTAAACGGTTAATGACAGAGGGGGGTGAAGGTGGTTGGAAGGTTGCAACCAAGGAAAAACTGAAATGTCAGTTGCTTCCCACATGTCTATTAGATGGTTACTTGGGCTGCTGGCGTACTGGAAAGTGCGGAGTGATTCTGGCAACCTACGAACATCGTCGTCTTAGATGAAGAACATAATGTGGTTTCAGCCTTAGTTACGAGTGACATCTGCCAAGCTGGTTCTCTGGCTCTCTCTTTTTAGTGCTGCAGAGAACAAAGTTTTTCTCTGTCTGCCAAAGAAAGCTCAAAATATAAAGTTGACACAGTCATGAGAGCAATCAGATGGGAAGAAATGTATATGGTCAGAAAAATGTTATTTTTTTCTAATGTATTCGGTGCACAATGCGACTACCTCTTGGGAATACTCCAGCCATACATCAGGCTGAAGCTGTGGAGCATTAAGTGGTTTTTCACATGGGGATTGTAAATTTATCGAACCATACATGAAGTAAGTCAGTGGATTGACATGAGAAGCTCCTTCACAGTTGCTAAGGAAAACGAACATTCCAGCATTTCACTGCTTAAATGTCAAAAATCTGGTAATTTTATCACTTACTGCAAGATGAAAAACATCTTGCACTAAGTCAACAATGCTCATATATCTATACTGGAGAAGAACAGTTTGCTTAGAACTTATCTACATCACCCTTAAATATTGCAGCAAAAAACAAAGTATTTGTCTAAGCAATAAGACTAAATAAGAGTTTAAATAGATCCACAATAGTATTCACAATTTCTCCTGATATCCCTTCCAAAATGTCAGGATATGTACCAAGAGGTAGAACAGGAAGAGCTCCTGGAATGTGACCTTTCTGCACAATGTTGGTTAAATAATTACAGAGTGAACTGCCCTGTTCTGCTGGACAAAAAAAGGATAAGCCACCTCTGAAAGATAGGCATGCACATTTGGCTTAATTGGACAGCCGATAAAGTGGAGGAAGAGAAAGAGAGACGCATATGATTGGAAAAACATGTTTTAAAATTCATTTGAAGAGATACTTGCAGATAGTACTAAGAGAGCAGGAGTGTTGAAACATGTTAGAGAGTGGAATTATGAGAAAGAACAACAGGACAGATGTAACACCAAGGAGCCATGAATCACTGAAGCTGAAGAGAAAGGCACATGGGGTCTGAATATTTGTTTCTGGAAATTTAATTCAGTGAACACAGTGAAACTCAGACAGAGCAGATACATAATCATAATACATAGAAAGAAGAGTGAGAGGGAAAATGTCTTATTTAAGAAAACTCATAAATTGCCTCATTACTCAGATGATGCCTCACAGCAAATATACACAATCAAAACTTTTCTATGGAAGCATCATGCGATATTATAAGTATCAATATCTTCAGTCTTACAGTGTTGGGTGGTCCCAAAGCCACAGCAGTCTTGGTAAGGCTGTTTGAGTGTTTTCAAAAACAGAGTCAAAGTTTTCTAAATATTGTGCTCTGTTTTAAAAATGTGTTCAATTATCCAGACAAAGTTCCAGCGGTCTCAGTATGCAGCACAGTCTCATTAAAAAACACGACATAGTTCTTTTGTTTGGGTTTACATTAGGCTCCAAAACAGATGATAACATTAGTATTATTAGCAGCTAATGCTTAACCAGTTGCTATATTCTTATCCTGACTATAAATAGTTAGTTTGCTGGTTCAGAAGACTTAAAGTGGTTTCAGATGAATCATTTTAAAGTGGTGGAGGCTTCTCTATGTTTCTGCACATAAGGATTGTCACATGGCCTCATAAGAAGTACTTATTAGCCTAATCAAGACTGAAACATCGGTACAACCCTGCGCCGCTCAAACCTCGTCTTAGGTGCAACCCATGTTTGAGAGTATAAGGGATTTAAGGTTTAAGAAGCGAAAGAGGGGATGGTTGTAGGAGTTCAATCATTGGGCAAGACATTTCACCTGCCTGACTTCTGTCAGACTGCCCCAGAGCAGCTCTGACTACCAGTCACTCACTACCATCACTGTATGAATGTGTATATGAACTGAATGAAGAGCTTTGCAGTTCGCTGGACTTGATAAACTGCCATACAAGTCCAGACCATTCGCCATACAGCATGTCAGTGTTAAACACCTTCATATCATAGTAGCACACAGTTGCTTTACCAGTAAAAATCAAATGTTGGCACCTTTTTTTTCTTCTGCTACGTGATCTCACTAGATCCCTACTGAGTTGTGAAAATCAACCATGTCAAGCATGTCCTCACGCTGCTGAGGCTTGGAGGTAATGTTCATCCTGGAAGGATTTTTATCATGAAGGAAAGAGGAAAAAAAATCAAATGAGTTACCCATTCTGTAGACGTGATGTTTGGGACTTAAGGGATTGGAAATTGTCCTCAGCTGTGGGCCACAGAAGTAAGTGAGGAGTATTTAACTGCAACCATTGATTCCAAAGTCAAATAAAATGGAAGTGACTGAAAGCACACATGCTGACTCACTAGAAAATAATATTTTAAGGACAAGCAGTTCTCAGCCCTTATTAAAAGACCATGTCATGAAATACTGCAAAGAGTCACAAGAAATAGGAGACCTGTAATTTTGTGCAGCAGCTCATCGACAAAATATATGAGTCTTCACGATTGCTGGGAACCAAAATTACAGTACACTGGGTGCAGCTGAACTTGAGGTCTTGAGTAACTTAAGAATGTTTCTTTGTAATGGGTTCACATGTTTAACTTTCATAACCCACATTTTTTTATGTCTTTTATGGGGCTTTTTAAAGAGTGTCCAGCACCATGAGGTTTCTGCCTAGATGCTCCAGGAAACTTAGGAACGCTAAGTAAGACATAAAAAGGCAACATGTGCGATGTGATGGCAGTTATGTGCGATGTGATGGCAGTTATAGTTATTAATTTGGTTTTTAAATACTTAAAAAAAATAATATGTCATGATTAACTGCTTTGTCGAGACTACTTTTATTAGATGGACACTTTTTAAGTTTCACAAACCATATAAAACAGGAAGTCTCAAGTGCTATCAAAGTCTGCATGGTTTTTGTTTTGCTCTCAAGGTACATTATGCAACACAGTCTCATGAAAACGTATTAGCTACTTTTGTCTGCAAAACAAAAAAGTAGAAATGGAAAAATTAGATTTAGTTTCTTAAAGGGACTGTGGAAACCCAGCTCCAGGCTAATATTTAATTTAAACTGTTAAAGTATTTTTTAAATAAATTCTATAAGTAAACAGAAACTGACAATAAAAAAGAAGTCTGCAGTAATTATGGATATAACAACATCAGTATTCTTAGTGTCCTGCTGTTTTCTTCTGTTTTTTTTTCTTTTTTTGTCACACTTCAATTTTTCAGGTTATCAAACTAATTTTGATAGAATAAATATTTATAGAATTCAATACTGATGTAAGTTGCGATGTGCAAAACATTGACTATAAATTATGAATCTTTTTCTAAAAATCTCCTGACCTGAATGTATTTTAACAACCCTGATAAAAAAAAATGCTGCCCTCATTAGCCTCTTCTATCTGCCCAATTTAAAGAGATTCTGCAAAAACTACTCTAAATGTTAACTTTAGAGTAGTAAAGTTGAACTAAACTTTAGTTCAACTTTAGTTGTTTGGGTTATGCTTAGAAATCTGTTGAGGGAAAAGAAGAATAAAGAATAATTTTGGTTGGAAGAATGGGAAAACAGGAAAGAGAATGAAAAAATTATTCCAGCATCAACAATGAAAATCTTTCCATTTTTCATCATACTTTCCTGCTGACGTGTGCCTGTCTCTCTCTCTCTGTTACTTCATGACCTCAGTCTTTAAATCCGCCTTGTAATTTTGCGAAGGAAAAGTAGAAGAATCCCTCTTCACACGTGTTGTGCCTAAATTTAGTGTGGATTTGTGGACAGACTCGTACTCTGTATATTTTCAGACATTTACTCATCTGAACCAGCTGGAGAGGAAAACCTCTCCTCGTTCTCATCCTCCCTCCTTGTCCTCCACAACCTCTTTGTTCGTGACCTTAACATGTTCTCCCCGCTGTTTCCCCTCCAAACCCAAATCCCATCCGACTGAATTCTTTCTATCTTTTCTTCTTTTTTTATTTCCCATTTCTTTTGTGGTGCCTTCACTTCACTGCAGTGTTGAAGAAAATGTTTTGTCTGAACAGCATGAGAGACAGATTATGGTGGTTGGAATGCAAGTTTCCGCCGCTGGTCAACGTCTTCGGAAAGAGTCGTGTGTGGCGAGTTAATGCGATGAAAAATGAGTCATCATTTCCGCACTGCGTGTGACACCGTCTTGTTCATGTCATCCAAACAGTTATGGTGAAACATGAACAATCATCTGTTCTCATTAAAATTCTACTTGGTGGTTTGGAGGTTTAAACAAAAGTTTGCACCAAATGGCACAAATCCGCTTTCCTCACATGCATTATTTTTCAGCGTTACAATCAGTGAGGTTTGGCTTCTGCAGAGCTGGATTAAAGGAAATTTTGTTTTGGTCTTCAAACCTTTGAAAACTTCCATTTACAAGAAAGCACTGAAGAGTCGCTTTCCAAACCAAAGTCCATAATATTTGGAATCATCAGGAGGTTTCAGTGAAACCGTTTAACAGAAATATAGCAACACAAATGAAATTCTAGTCGCTTCTTTTTTATTGAGAGCAGATGATCCCAGTCGAGGGTAATTATAGTTTAAAATGTCATTCATCTTTGTTTTGGCTATTTACAGGGATATAAACTTGCTGGTAAAATATTACAAATTACCACAAGAAGCCATTAGGTCAACTGGTTCACTTAGTGAATGTTACTGCTTCTCTGTCCAGACCCCTTAAACATTTTCACAGTGTAACCATACACCTCAATGTATTTTATTTGGATTTTCACTTCCTTGCTAAAGAAAAGTATCTCCACCTCATGTTGCTGTCACTGTGGCTGGAATATGTTTATGGTGATGTAAGGTGCTAATTTTCCACCTAACTTAGCCACAAAACAGATGTCTTTATTCTGAGATTAAATTACACAGATGATGAACTCAATGTACTAATTAGTGGTACACAGTCGAGTAAATAGGGCTGAACACAAGATTTTCTTTGTAAACAAAAAACCCTGGATCCTGTTTAGTCCTTTTCACAAGTATGCTCTATTCTGCATTGGTGTATTTTATATTTTACTGAAATAAATGTAAAGGTTATGTTTGTGACCTAGTGGGTTAAAAGAGTAAGATTATTTTGGAAGGTTCTATAATCAGAAGTGTTTCTGTTGCTGTAATACTTGAGTTACATAAACATGAATTAAAACAAAAAATCCAGGATCAGAAGGTTTTAAATGAGGAAAACATATTAAGTTTTACTACATATTAAAAATAAATCTCATCATCTCCAGATTGAAACTAAAACAAGGGAAGCTTCGAAGGATTTGGAAAGAATCATAGAAATTAGAGATGGAGTTAAAGTTCCCCTTGGTGGAGGCTTTGCCCTTTAAGTCTCGCCCTGACTTTGTGACCTGTGAGTCACAGCTGAGGAATTGAGCATGAAAACTGCATGGGAGCGAAGGAGCAACAGACTCCTGCTGGGGCAAAACAAAAAGAAACCTCCAAAGGAACCAGCTCACTCAGAGGTCTGCCAGCGGCGCCGCCTCTGCTGCCCTCCGTCTCAGCTGTACTCTCACGTTTCTCTCTTTCATGTGGTTATGATTTCAGCATTTACTGCACTGGGGGAATCATTGGATAATTTGATCTCGTCATCAACCGCAACCAGATTTTTGTCAAGGAATGTCTGAAACGGTGCATTTAAATGTAGCAGATGTATTTCAGAAAACACTGAAATTCTTTCAGCACAGAAAGTAGCAGCTTCTGTTGTAACCTATAGAGTCCAGAAGGACATTTCTCCTAAATGCTTTTGATCGGAGACAAATACAACTATGAATCTAGTTGAAGCTTGGAACAATCATTGATCAACAATATTCTTATTTAAACACAGTTGGATGTCAGCTGTTTATTCGATATTTTTGTCTGTAATTGTGATACGGTGGGTTTGGTTTTTTACAATTTTTGAAACTTATGGAGTTCATGCAGATTTTTCCACTTTACTCTGACACCTAAATAAAATCCAGTGTAACAAGTCACCCATTTTGTAAATACTCCAACTGGAGGATGTATAATTTAACTTCAGCATAAATAGAGCTGGAATAATATTAGTTGTACAAATTGTTGACAAATGAATGTCACACTTTCCGTTTGTATAGTTCATTGTTTGTAACTGACCACACTTATTTATTGACCTGGTATTACGTGTTTGTTGCTGTCATTTAGAAAAAGAACTGAGTCTATATTTGAGTGGATGAACTAAACTAACTTATCGAGTTCAGCTGTCTTCCAGCTGGACATTTTATTTTTTTTTTTATTTCAAAAGATAAACAACATGTGTCTTTGGAGTAATTCTGGGTTTGGCAGAGCCAACAATGTGAGGTTCAAACTGGTCATCCTGTGATCATTTCCACTTCAGCCTGTTTTTGTTTGACTCTTTAAAAATGTCGGTCCAGCCAGCAGGCTTGAATTTGAACTTTCACATCTCAATAGGCTGCTTGTGTGGTAACCACTGCAACCAAACAAACTGGGGAAAGAATGATGACTTTCTGCTTCTGAATCATGGAGGTCTTAGTGCAAGGGCGGGAGCCTTCTTCCTACGCAGTTCTGGAGCTGCTGCTCATCCAGCAGACACTCGGCGCCTCATAAGAGCACACTTGATAGCAACACCTCCGTGGTTCATATCTGGAGCATTGCCTCAGCCTGAGTAATGCTGTGCCAGCTTGCAACCCACTGATCTCATCTAGTTCGACAAAGCCTCACCCGTCTGTGGGGGTCAGCAACTGCATGCAGACACTCGCATTTGTGTGTTTCGGGGGTAAATATGCTCTTCTTTGGCACATTGGCCCAGTGTTACCCTTAAGAAAGCTTCATTCGTTCCCTTCTTCATATTCAACACTATGGTTCATCTGGATTCATGTTACATAAAATAACCCTCTTCAATCTTGTGACTTTTACACATAACTTGACAGTGAAACAGAACTGAAGAGAGCTCTGAATGAATTACATTGTTTTATCTGGAAAAGGTGACACATTTTTGGTTTCACTGAAGCATTTTTCTGTATGTTTTCTAAAGGAAGAGGTGAATTATGTGAACACCTGCTTATGTGTATGCAGTAGGCCTATTGAGATATGCAATAAATAATCCATCTCACCCTAGCAATCATTCAGTATTTTGTGCACATTTTCATAAGTATTTTCAGCTGCAGTTAATTATTATGCATACAAACAAAAGAACAATCTAACAATCTTAGATAGCAGTCATAGAGTTGTCACTACTTCTGTAAAATAGTAGTAAGAACTGGCTGTGACCCAAACTACATCTCTCATTGAAGTGTTGGATGTTACATTACTATGTTCCTCTGTGTCTGGAGGGATGATGAGAAGTAATTATACTCATTTCCCACAATAAATTTTGCAATGCAACAACCACAAAATGTTATGAATTAATTTAGTTTTATTGAGATTTTTATGAACAAAAGCATGATCACAACAAACATGCCGTCCCCACCATCTTTTACTTTTTGGATCTCTGCAGTCAGTGTTTCCCCACATGTAGCAAAAATGTTGTTTTTTCATTTGACCTGAACAGCTTCCATTCTGTGGGTTGTGGTTAACTGCAGCGGTCACGCTGCCAGATTGGGAAGTTCATGACTGCTGCTTGTCCTGTTGATTTGTGCAGCGCCTCCGGAACTCCTCCTGGCTGGTCAGGTCAAGTAGACAGACGACAGGTGTGTCAGTGTGCAATACGTTTTCCAAGAGTAACTAAAGATTGACTCTACTTAGCAAATGAATTTTACTGACTGCAATTTATTTCAGAGGATTTTATTTATGGATATAAGAGTACAAAGGGTCGATTACAAAAACTTGATGTACTTCTTAAATATTTGTAAAAAAATAAATAAAAAATTGATTTTCTTCACTTCTAACAATTACCCTATGTGTTGATGAGTGGGTTATTTCCTGGCTCAGTCATGTCAGAAAAACAAATAGGAACAGTGTCTACTTTCACTTTTTCTTTGTTAGTTTTTAGTATTTCACTCTCGGAAAAAATGACACTTAATACAGAAGGAATATTGTCAGCAAAAAAAAAGAAAATCCATCCATCTCAGCAGAAATTTTCAGACGCTTCAGCACTACAGTGTATGTTGGCAGAGGATGTATTTAACTCCGTCTCTCATGGGGCTTGTGTTTCAGATCGGGATCTGGAGAGAGAGTGTGGTCACCAACTGTCAGCGAAGATGGAAAGATAAGTCCGTACGCTGAGCCTGATGCACAGGTAACCACCATCTTCTCCGGATTGCGTTTTGTCAGAATGAAATTTGCATAAAACTTGGAAGCAGTCACAACTCATCTCTTTGTTTCACTATGATCAGGCCTTAGTAGGAAACTTCTCATAACATGTCACCATGTTGAATGGAATTCATTAGATAAGACTTTTAAATAGTGGACGTAAGAATATGACACCATAAAAAAGAAAGTGACTGATTTTTACTCCACAACATCAAATCTTTAATCTAGTGAAGCTAAATTTGAGTTATGCTCTAAAATCCGCTGTCAGTGATAGTGTCTTTTATAGCCCTTTGCGTCTCCCACAGGACAAGGTAAGTCATGTCTGCAGCCATAACTGTGACCTTTACAACTTAGTGGTTGAGTGGTTCCAGTTTGTTTTGACAGCAAACAGAATCTATGGAAACGGGCGCAAAACTCGATCCACAAGCTGCATGTACATGGCCATTAACTCCGTTATAAATGGGAGAATGTGTCCCTCTGTTCGCTGGAACCGTGCTGAAATAGTGTCTCGATTGTTCTCCAAATGATCAGCTGCCAAAAGGAGATTCACGGCATGATGAACTCCACCAGATGAGCTTTTTCCCATTTTTTTCCCCAAGTTCTGGCACGGCGGCTTGTTTCTGAGCACATAGAAAATGAGACGTGTGTTGGGTGTAAGCATGTGTGTACATATGTTGTGCGTGAAGAGTTTGTTGGATGGAAACAGACAACGAGAGTATTGTATTTGTGAGAGATGTTGAGTTGTCAAGGATTGTGTTGTAGTAGAATTAAGCCTGACCTGCATTTGCAGCAAAATATACAGAAGGTTAGCACTATTGCTCTTTGTTAAAAAATGTTCACTTTCACTTTTAATATCATTTTTAAAGTTTATTTCTTATCTACATCACATGATTTCTCAGCAGTGACTCTGTCAGTTTTCCAGGGGATTTTTCCGTCATCATGCTGTGATATGTTTAGTATTTATTACTAAACCAGAAAATGAAACGACTTGCTTAAAAGTTGTGCCTAGTTTAGTTGGGGGGTTTTTAGGTTTTATTTGCTCTCATGGCCTTTCCTTTATCGTTGTCAGACAGGAAAGCAGGTTGAGAGAGAGGGAAGACATGAGACAAAGGTCATCCTGGGGGTCACGCTGCGCCGCCTCAGCCCCTCTGTGCAAAATTACTTTTCACTAGCGATTGTTTTCAAAAGTAAAACTTTTCAGCAGTTTATGACGAAGACAGCACAATGAGGGGATTGATATTAAGGCTGTCAAGCATCTTACCTTAGCAATTAGCACAGTTAGCATTCCTAACTGGAAATAGCAGGTTTGCTGCATCCGCTGCTGAGAGATTCCCAAAATCTCCAAATTAAGTTGGGTTAGAAAAGGATGACAGCTCACTGATATTAAAAAGAACTTACTTTTAACCCACTTCTGTCAAAAACAACGTTCACACCAAAGATTATTGTTTTTAGATCAAACTATTAGGCGTTTTGTGACCGTAAATCATGCCAGTCAACCATTTCCAGCCAGCAGATATTTTCTCAACAATAAGTAACACAGCTGTGAAACAGTGACTTCAGTCATTCATATTTTTAGAAGAAACATTGACAAAGGATTCATTAATTCTTTCACATCATTTTGCAGGTGTTATCAGAGCTTAGGGTTATTAATGCAGGATAAATAAATACTATAAACAAGACAGTTCATTTTACTCATTAAATTTTTGCAAAAGTCTTTGTGCATTTTTTCCCCTGGAGCCTTGAGCACTGTTATTAGGTTATGTAACTGCAGTGAGACTCCAGCTGACCCAAGATACTATTTGTATGGAAAATATGAAGCTATGAGCAGCAAATATGACACAGCATATAATCCTTTAAGATATTATAATTTTAATCTGCCTTGATGTCTCAATGAAATTGCATTTTATTATTTTATTTTTTTGAAGATAATGAAAATTGTCCAAATCTTTTTCTATAAAACCAACGGCCCTTCAGCTTTCCTGACTCAAAGTCAGTCCAAGCTGAGGTCCTGCTTTAACATGCAACAGCTAAAGCAAATCCCAGACCAAAGTGAGGCAGACCATCAGCATCAGTTTATACAAACACTGACGAGCATGACTGGTGGAAACATGAGAGGAGAAAATCCTCCCTGTTTCCTTTTCTCTATCTCTGTATCATCTCATCCAGTCCTTCCTTCCTCCTTCAGAAAACTCTAAAAATGCTCTCTGGCGTCTTCTCCAATAAAGTGAACATGAGCAGCTTGAAACCAGCAACTCAGGGCCACTTCAGTGTCACATGCAGGTGGAATCTTCTCAGCGTGAACAGAGGAAACATCCGCTCCCCGAGGCCACTTAAAAGACCACAGCTCTCTCTTTCTTTGTTTCCGGCTGTTTTTTGAAACAGCATCACAATGCTGATTGTTCCTGAGTCTCAGTGGAATAGATATACACATCGTATCCTTTCTCAGGCTGACTCGGACGTTATTTGATATTTTTGGCTCTGATGTTTTATATGCAGTGATGAACTGCTATGGAAGCAGCCAACAGAGACTGGCTGGGCATGACAATTCAGTTAAAAATGTTGTTTTCAGTAACTTAAAGAAAGGTCTGCTATTCAAAACTTGTAATTACAATTTGCTTGTAAAAAATCTGGCTTTATGCTGAGGGTAAACAGTATTTTGTTAGCTGATAGCATTTGAAGGTGGTGCGTTTATTCTTGCAGTCCCAGATTAACAGATGGAATATTTCTTAAACAGTTGGAAATTCCAGTCTGACTTATGGAAATTTACTACTGAGCAGGAAGTGACACATGGAAGGTGTGAGATGTTTCCTTTCACCTTGAGACCCCTGGAGATTCTCGTAAAAGTTTTAGAGGAAATGCTGTAGTTTTTGGCTACCAACCAAGCAACCATATGACTGTTTATATAAAAAAGTAGAACCATATGATGCAGGGTTTTTTCTTAGGAACTGTGCTCATATTTTGGAAAGAGTGACCACAGGCTACCGGATGGCAAATGTAACTTCTTAAAATAGAAATGATTGTGATGAAGCAGAGTAGTAGGTGTCATAGCTTGGCCATCATAAATTGCTTTTGTTTTGAGTGTATTATTCTTTTTGTTTGGTCATCAATGTTGTTTTATTGCAGTAAGTTGGCCAATCGTTTGCCTTTACTTCTTCGCATCAACATGAATCCAAATTACATGTTTGCCATTCACTGGGCATTATGAGAAGCACTTACATAACATCACTGGAAAGTAGACAGCACAAGTTAATACAAAATGTATTTAGTGGGAGCCTTAGCCCAATGAGGGGAAAACAGTTCCTCCAATTCCTCCTGATCAAACCCACAAACATCCTCGCCTGGCTCTCCATGGTGCAGACCAGCAGAGAATCCACTCTAAGCTCCCAGCAGATGATGACACTCTGGATTTTTGTCATCATGATTCCTAATCTCAAGTCTTAAAGGCTCCTAAGGAGAAAACGTTTTGCACCACAGTTCCTCCCCCAACAGTTGCTCAGCATTGCTAATCATCAGACTGAAGCAAATTTCCAACTTATTGACCAGCTAAAATAAATTTCTAATACAGCAGCCATTCTCAGTGCAAGGTCAGGTCAAAACCTGAATCCATTAAGAGTGAGTCTGTTTAATGGATTAAAAAATACCTTTACAAAATATGCATCAGATCTTCTTATAAATGGCTTTAACTGCATGGTTATCAGCTTTTTTCTTGAAACATTTTCATACACCAGTATGGTTACTACTCTATCAGTTACTCATATCTTAAAGCATATTCACTGAAGTTATAAAGTGGCAGCTTCAAGTAAGTGGGAAATTGCTGCTGTCAATGTTTAAGTCAAACAGCAGTTCTTCTGGCTCACAGTTCCTCGGTGTCATTCATGGCAGCTAACCTATCATTATACTGTTAGCTATTGTGGTCAGGAACTATGGTCCTGTGGAAAGAATGGGGCCTCACAATGATGAAGCCGAGGGATCTGGATCACACGTCACTGGAAGCTTCCAGTCTCAGCTCAGGCGTTGGCAACAGAAAGAAAATTCTCCAAGCTAACATTAACAGGAGCTGACAGATGAACTCCTTGCATGACTTGCAGGCCATAATTCCCCCGCTGCCTGGAACTGAATTATGCTTTTAAAACAAAAGTGTGCACATAAAACACATTTGTTTTGTCAAAGGAACAATGCTGTTGTTTTGAAGTACTTGCTGTGAAAGCTCCTGCTCCTTTCAAGATGGGATGTCCAATTATTTAATGGTTTATTGGCCTTAGCAAGCCTGACTGTTTGGTGTACCAAATGCTTCAGTAATTCACTAAATATTCTTCTTTGACATCCCACATGCATCTTGCTTTTATATGAGTGTTTGTGTTCAGTAACTAACCACTAATCTCCTGAAACGTCCACGTCGGTTTCAGGTGCGTAGCTCTCGGCATGTTGTGAAGTAGATGGAGTCATTAAAACCTTTTTTCTTCATGAGGCTCCACCTGTCTGGAATCATTTAGATGCATTTGATTTACACATCTTTCATTTTCATGTGTGCGCAGATTAAAAGGATTCCATTTTGGACTCATTTTGACCTTCTTTCCAATAGCAAACCCACCTGAGAGTATTTAACTCTGATTTAACTGTGAGACAGCTTTGATTTAAAACTTCTTTAGTGAAAAATGGGAACATTGCACGTGGATTAAGAGTGGATTACTGGCCTTTCAGTGACCACAAAACTACTTGGTCCAGGCAATGACACTGGAACAAGCTTTAAAACTATTACACTACCTTTTCTCATAAACAAAAAAATATTTATTGAGGTTCCACCACACACATCTGTGTGGCTGTGCTTGACTTGTGCCAGACATTTGCTGTGCACTGTTGGCAGATGTCTCTGCTTTGGTCTCTTCTGTCCTCAATGAATGACTTTACCGTCAATGTGCAGAGAATCGGAAAAGGGAAATTAAGAATGAGTCTCTTTTAAGGCACCATCAGTAAAGTAATGTCTACAAACAAACCCGCTTTTATGTCCAAAGAAAATTGCAGTCTTGAAGTTGGAATTGTCTTCAGATGCAGCCAACAAACCTCGACTATATTGCCATACAAGCTAAAAAACTTTTTAAAGCAAGGATCCAAATGAAATAAAACACATCTTCAGTCTTTCTTAATTGTAATGCTAAGGCCTGTAGATTATAAGATGGAGCTTTGCCACTTTCTTTCCTGTCCTCTCATTGAAAAATTGACACGTGAAAAATATTTCTTTCTGTACTTTGACCCTCCTTCTATTAATTTGCAGCATCAATTGTTTTTCTACAGTCATCGTATTTTCTTGGAATGTGTTTATGCTTCAGAACAACAAACTTCCAGAAATCCTGTTAGTTAATCTAGTTTCCTGATCAGCAACACCAGGCTGCTACTTTCTCTTTTACCTGTATATTCAGTAAAACTGTTACTAAATCATAAATACATAAGTATGGTTAGGTTATTTACAAAATTTATTAGAATTAACTTTTTCTTTATAAAGTTTGTAAAACATTTTAGATTTTCAGACCAACTTTTCTGCAGCACTCGTTACTCATCGTTGTCTTCAGGCCTTTGCTGTCGCTCTTTCAAACGGGGGTCAGGCCCAGGGAACCGTGAAGCCTCGGTTTGTGTTTGGTTAGTAGTGCAGACTGCTATCTGAAAAGCTTAACTTTGAATGAATTAAACTATGCAGGAGGCAGCAAAGACAGGAAGTGGGTGCATGTTTCAGCATTGTCATGAACTTGTATGTGTGTCTGGTGAAGCAGTTGGGCTTAAGTCTTTGTCTCCCGTTATAAACAAACATGTGCTTTCATTTAAGCTCCTCCACCTTTCAACCCCCAACGTCTGTCCTCTGGTCCCAAATCACCGCTTCTCCTGCAGCCGCCCTGCCACAGTCTGACCCGCTTGTACCTGCACATTGAGACACTCACATGAATCAGATGGACTTTCTGTCAGTGTATTGAGTGAACAAGTTTGTGGCTTAAAATTACCTCAGTAACACGTTTTGAAGTGTGTTTGTACATTCAAAAGGAGACACGCTTTTCTCTGTTTGCCCTCACTCTTCATGGTCCTTTCTGTGTGTATACACTCCCTTTGACGGCAAGTCTTCCTGAAACATTAGCCATGCTTGGTTACAAGTGAAAAGCACGCTGGTGGAATCACGTGGATTCCTCGATTTATGGGAATTGGACAATGCTGAACCTCATAAATAGAGTAGTTCAGTCTGTTTTTGTTTGATAAAGCAGATTGCACCAAATTTTACTGAATTGTAAGAGTAATAAAGGGTTATTTTATTTTCATATAAAAGCCCACATCAACATCTCTAAACTTTCAAAATGAAAATATGCATCTTACTGAGGAAGATTTGGCACAGGTAACTTAAAGACGGCAAACTGCTGCACCGTTCCTGCAGCTCAAAGGCACAAACAGGTTCTGAATGTAACTATACTGGCATTTTTATAAGGCATGCACCAGATGTGCTGCCTTATAAATCTACCATCCATCTAAAGAAAATATCTGTGAAACGGGCGTGGACAGGGAGAGTGGAAAGAGCGCTGCAAGAATGAAAAGACAGAAGGAAAGGATGAAAGGTTTGGCTTGGCTGGTTCAGTCAAAACACACGAAGTCGCCCCGTTTCAGTCAGGTGTGTTCAAAATATCCCAGCTTTTTCTGTATTTCTGCAGGAAAAGCTGGAAAATCAAAGCACATCCTTTGCCTTTATTATTTTTATTCAAAGGATAATAGCATCTAATCTTTAGCAAATTTACAATCATAGGCTAATCAAGCAAACTTTGCGCAGCTCTTCTTGGTCACTTTGCTCTCGGTCTGAAAAACAAAAATTGATTCTTCAACTTTTATCTTTCTTTTGAACATATCATTATATGTTAACAAAGGTTAACAAAGGATTACCTGTCGTTCTCCACTGATGTTTGCATAGATCAGTATCATAAATAAAATGTCTATTAAGTTTCAACTGGAACGTGTAACAAAATCCACTCCCATGGATTTTCCTTCCCTCTTTTCTAAGAGCACAGGCATGACTAAGCTCGCCCGATTGTATCAGTTATTCTTCTGATTGTTATCTGGAGATTTAACCTTGTCTAAGAATGAGAAACGAATAATGAAGACTAAAAGACATGTAGGGACAGCTATTTGTTTTTGAAGAAATTCTGTCTCAGTTTCGGATATACTCTCAGGAAATTGAAAGATTAAAGAGGATAAAGAAAAAGTGCACATGAGGATAGCAGTCAGAAACAGAAATCTTAAAAGTTGAATATTGTCAAAATGTTTTGTTAGAGGAGAAAAGGAGATAACTGGAGGGGAAGGGTTTGGCACAAACTAGTAATAGTAACATCAAATTTCCTGCCAATTCTACATTTTTGGTGGATCTTTTCATTTTAAAACAAAAGTTGATTTCAGAATTTAATTTATTCAAAGAATCTTCACACTCCTAAATTGTTAGGCCAAACCAAAGAACTAATAAAAACATTGAGGCCTTAATGTGGTCGTCATGCAGTCAGCAGCGTAAGAACAAGAATCTAAAGATAACAAGCAGGATCCAGTCTGACCTGTTTGCTTCTATTTTGGTCGTCATTTCTTTATTGTTTCTTTTCTTCTAAACTGCCTCTCAAAAGTAATTCACAGGTAGCTTTTGTGTTAAGAACTTAGTTAGATTAAAACCACAAAATTAAATGTATTTTAGTAGAATTATATGTAATACCACAAAGAAAATAAAAGCCTGTGCTTAACAAATGAAGGACTGTTTTGAAACAATTTAACATAAAAAAATGTGAATTCTCAGTCCTTCATTTTGATACAAAAAATACTATTCAGTGTAGGCTTTAGGTTCTGTTTGATCATTACTAATGGTCCATTAGTGAACAAACGGCAAAATGAAGACCTAGAAACACAGACAGTTTAAACATCATTTTTCAACCTACTGTCTTAAAACAGAAACTGAGTGGCTCACCTAATCTGATTGCTGCAGAGATCCACAGCTCAGGCGGCATGCACAATGCAACAATCCAGGTGATGATGGGATAAGTATTAGTTTTAAACTCCACTCTGGATTTTGTGGAAAAATGGCAAGAAGAAAATGATTGTTGAGATAAGCCATAATGGCTGGTTGCAGCTTGTAACAACCAAGCAGGAGAAAAAGAAAGTGCTTTGGTGAAATGAGACCAAAATAAACCGTTTCACTCTACACCCAAACGCTAAGTCTGAGGTAAACATAATCCTGCATCATTCTGCACACATCAGTCACTCGGGGTAACATGGTGGTGCCAGCATCACACTGCAGGAACACGGAAGCTGATCAGAGTTGATACGAAATTATCATCCTGGAATAACCTGTTGGTTTCTGCAAAACACTTAATACAGACAGAGGTATGTTTTTCCACAGGACAATGACCGCTTAGATCTACACTGGGATTCCAGTGTGGAATGGCCCAGTCAAAGTTCACACCTAAATCCATGTTGGAATCTTTGGAAGGATTTGAAGTGCACCCTTCAGAGGTTCTCCATCCATCCTGACTCAGCTTGAGCTTTATTGCAAAGCAGAACAGGCAAAAATGTCTCCAGATGTATGAAACTGTTGGAGGCAAACCCTAAAGGACTTACAGATGGAGCCCAACTGGTTTCACCTAAATGCAAATTCACAACACAAATTTCAAATACTATAAAAGGAAAAAAAAACACTATCTTGTGTTGGTCTGTCACATAAAATAATACAATTCTTGATGTTTATGATGAAAAATGGAGAAAACTATATTGTAGTTGCTGTATCTCTGAATACAAACTCTTTTCACTAATATTTTAATCAAAGCCTTTTTGTTCAAACTTGCCTGTGTGGTTGAATTTTTAAGGAGCGTTTGTGGTTTTCATATTCTTTAATAGCGTGGGACTTATGGAGGACCGAAACTGACATAATACAAAAATAAAACCAATATTTTATTGCTTAATATTATATTTTTATTATGTCAATTTTGGTCCTCCATAGCTTGAGCTTTATTGCAAGCTATAGGTAATAAAAGATAAAAGCATAAATACATATTTATGCTTTTATTGTTTTTATTTTCCCTCTGGAGTTTTGGTCATCCATAGGGACTGGACAATGGTGGGAAATTTCAAAGCTAAGGCTTGCTGCTGTAGAGGGAAATCCTACTACACTTTGAAAAGCTTTGATTGCACAATTACCATAGACCTGTGTGTGTGTGTGTGTGTGTGTGTGTGTGTGTGTGTGTGTGTGTGTGTGTGTGTGTGTGTGTGTGTGTGTGTGTGTGTGTGTGTGTGTGTGTGTGTGTGTGTGTGTGTGTGTGTGGTCCAGGGGAAAGCTGAGAACAGGAGGACATCCAGCAGATCCATCTGTTGAAATAACAGGCTCTGACTGCAGAGGCGCTGAACCTGCAACACCTGCGGCTGAGGCTCTTTAAACCAGCCCAGAACACACACATGCTCTCACACACACCCATTCCACTGGCTCAGAATGACAGAAATCTGTTTTTCAAGCTGATGCATGGTCAAACTTGTAAACAAGTTTCTCCATCTCAGCTAAAATGTTTAAAAACTCTGAAGCTGTGATAATGTGCAGCCTTGTTCAGTCAGTAAAGCTGCTGGCTATCTCAGAAATTCAAAGGCCTGAAGCGGTATCAGAAGTGGTGACATAAGCGCGAGTGTTGCAGTAAAACCTTATCTGGAAAATTCTGTCTGTGAGACATCCGAGCCCGGCTGCAAAGTGAGCATTATCTCTTAAGTGCGCTGATAGCTGCAGTAAACACCGAGCAGCTCGATGATGTCATCATTGCGTTTGTACAAATGCATGAGGAGGGTGTTGACCTCTGCACAAACTGCAAGGATACAGCAGAGTTATGTAGGTGTCGTGGCAAGGCAAGCTAAATGCAAATATAACAGAAAATAGACAAGAAATCATAAAAACTATTTGACTCCTATTGGAAAACAGTTATTAAAAAAGTTGAATCTTTTAACTTTTTTGTCTAAACATTTTCAACTTTCTTTTCCATAAAATTCTGCAAGCATCATCTCCACTATTATGTTTGGTTTTAATCCAGTTTACATTTAAATATTATAGTCATCCCTTTCTTCCTCTTCTTTTTCTCCTTTGCAGAATTTCCGTCCCATCACCAGCAGTTCTGGGAACTACGGCCGTAAACCTTCGTACACCTCTGACCCGCCGTCGCCTCTCCCTCCTCAGCCCACTCACCTGAATAATGGACACACCAGACCCAACAACGGCCACATCTATGGATATGGGAACGGAAGTGGGCATGCTCAGTACAACAACCCAGCCGGGCTTTATGCTCACAATGGCAGCAACGGGGACAGATCCCTGCCAGGCAAGATGGGAGGTCTCAGCCTGAGTGCCACACACAGGTGAGACAATAAACGAGATTTTCAAACGACATAAGTACCGACAATGAACCATAATTTGCAGGATCAATAGCTCTAGTGGATTAACTGTGTGAGGTTGTTTTTGTGATCTAATTTGCACCTTATTTTTGCTGTTTTAATTAGTCTTCTTCTGCCTTTCGGAGCTTTTCTGAAGAGCTACCTTCTAAATAAGCCCTCATTTTAATGTGTTTGTTCCATATAAAACCCAGATTAAAGAAAGAACAAAGAGATCCAGGTTGTTTTCCTGCTGTAACCTGTATGAGTGGAGAACAGTGAACCATGTCCGTGCAAGCTGTTAAGGCTTGTTGGCTTTCAGAATATCTCTCCGTGAGATTTCCCAGATCAGCCTCATTGCACACCACGGCTGTGAGAAAACCACACAAGGAAATAGGAGCCCGTCTCCAGCGACTGGTTCTGAAATCCATCAAGTTAAAACTCCTCAAAGTAGGATTTCATTTACAGCCGGAGCTGCAGTATGTCATACATGGCAGATGTCGGTATGTGTGGATCCTAACAGAGACACATTTGGACATCCTTCGACACACCTGCAAACATTTTTTGTTGCGTGTTCCCAGCGGGTTGCAAACCTGTGTCTCCTGTTCCCTCATCCTCTGACAAACTCCCAGAGTTCCCTGCGACTGGACTGTTAATCCCATCCAGGTCTCCACCCCAAACCGAACGGAAAACCCAATATTTAAAACTATTTTCCATTGACTTCTGTCACGCTGCTTCTCCAACTTCGCTTATTCCTGTCATTTTTCTCCACCACTCAACTTCACTTCAAACAGAGCTGAGCTTTTTTCTGTCATGTGACTTACTGGTGGTGGAAAAGGAGTCTGGAGACAAACGTCCCATTAAGTGTGTCCAGTCTCCACACATCTGTCAGCAGCTCAGCTCGTCATCTTCCTAAAGCTTGAAGCAAGCATAGGCGTGGCATGGAGCGGCTGATAATCCCAGGCTAATCCCAGCATAAGGAATCACATCTAGAGTAAAGGAACCTCTGGTTCTGGTGCATCCATTCTGATTTTACAAAAACGTTTTTCCACTCTTGCATTGGTGATTCCCAACATCCCCCCACCCTTTTATATTCTTAGTTTTTTCTCAGGTCATTGTTGTATATTGAACCTAAATCCAGTGTTAAAGATATTTTTTCATACCTGATTATGTAGAACATAAATGTGGCTGGTGACCACATGTCAGTTTGTTCTGCTGTTGACATTTCCAACCCTGAGACTGTGACCCAAACAAGGGTCAAAACTTCAATTAATAGAAAAGGTTATAATATACAATCTTATGAAAAAGAGATCAATCAATTTAGTTATTGATGATTGTTTGTCAATCACCTTATTTTACCAAAACATTTTTCTTTGTAGAAAAAGCCCAATAAGTTAAGTTTCCAGGAAATTATTTAAATGTCAAAAAATATTATTCCTGACTGATGCAATTACAGAATTATATATTTAAATATTGCCTCCAAATGCAATTTGAATGTAAGAGACAGTAAACATTAAACTCTGCTGCTGTTTCTCTGTGACGGAAGTAGTAAGCATGTGCATCTACTTTTTATCTGATTGTAACAAAATTCAAAATACATTTTACCATACAGCATTCTGTTTCTTGATGCATTTACAGTCTCCGTGCAGTTTTGGTGCATTTAAGTCGATAAAGATGAACGTTTTTCAGCATTTGACCACCTGGCTGATTGATTGGTGCATCACTAACCAATAACATCTGCACATGTTTGATGTAACTGCAGGTTGTGCAGTGAGTCACAGTGTGTGACTCAAGTTGACCAAGGATAGTGCAGTCATTTAATGTGGGATCTACTCTTTAAGTAAATTGTTTCTTTATTAGCTGTGTTTTGTTCATATAAAAATAATGCTGCATAATCAGAGTTTGTGTGTGTGGGTAAATCGGAATCTGTAGAGATTTATTCTTTTCACCCTCATCCGTTGCTAAACACATGCTGTTCTTCACCCTTCTTCACTGCTAATCGTCATCTGTTGGCTGCCTTGCAAAACCTTTTACTGAGTCATGCTTCTTATGTGGTTTTCAGTCCAGAGCCTCCTCAGTCCCCAGTGAGCCGTAATGGTTTCGACCCCCAGTCAGATGTCTACAAGATGCTTCAGGACTATGAAGAGCCAGTCTCTGCACCCAAACAGTCTGGATCCTTCAAATACCTCCAGGAGATCCTGGACGCTGAGGACGGAGGTACCGGCTCATGTGTTTGTGTCTGATATTAAAGCAACAAATGGAATCGGTCCAAACCTTTGCAGAAATATCAGCATAATCCAAATATTTAGAAAGTCTTCTGATTGTTGAATAGTGGAATTGTAGGTTGAGGAATACAGTTATGCTCCATTAAAGTGTTTTTCTCTCTGCAAAAGTGTGAGGAAGTGGTTCAGAATAGAATAGAATAGCATTTATTGTCATTGAACAGGATTCAACGAAATTTCTATTGCAACTCCCGTGCAAAAAGTCAAATATATACAATATTAAATAAATAAACACACAATAATAATAATAATAATAATATATACAACTAAAATTAACTAAAGGCACTCAACCACACCAAAGAAGAAGCAGCAGGTCCAATTATGGTAAAGTGCAGATGATGTGACAGTGCAAGTGCAGAACCATATGGCTGTGTGGGGGTGGGGGTGTATGTGAGGTTATGATATGTGTGGGAGGGGGCGGCAGGGAGTAATGGCTCTGACGGCTGTGGGGAAGAAACAGTTTCTCAGTCTGTTTGTTGTAGTCCGTATATTCCTGTACCGCTTGCCTGATGGCAGCGGCACAAACAGTCTGTGGCCCGGGTGGCTGGAATCCATGGCTATGGATCCAGCTCTCTTCTTGACGCGGCCCATGTAAATAGAGTCCAGGTCTGGGAGGGGGCATCCCACAATGCCTTGTGCTGTTCTCACCACCCGTGTCAGTTGTTTCCTCTCCAGTGCTGTGCAGCTACCATACCACACAGTCACGTTGAGGCAGAGGACGCTCTCGATCGTCGCCCTGTAAAAGTTCACGAGCAGCCGTGAAGAAAGTCCAGCCGTCTCAGTTTCCTGAGGAAGAAGAGCCTTTGTTGTGCTTTCTTCACCAGGTGGGAGGTGTTGTATTCCAGGAGAGGTCAGACGTGATGTGGAGGCCCAGGAACTTGATGTTGTCCACACGCTCCACCTCTTCTCCATCTATGAGAAGGGGAGTGTGACCCGTCCTCCTGGACCTTCTGTAGTCCACAATGACCTCCTTGGAATGACAAAGAGAATTTTAGAAAGTTGTAGATTTTAATTTGTGGCTTTGTTGAACTTAAAAAAAATACATGTAACATTACCACCAGCTGCCACAATACAGTTAAGTTTACTTCAAAGCAGGCATGGAATAAGCATTCAGTTCTGCTCACAGACATCAGTGCATTTCTTCTAAACAGTCACAGAAACACAAGGCGTTTGGGAATAAATAGTTCCTACTTTGCAGATGTGGCTCGTGATTCTCGGTCAGGCAACCTCTGACTGTTTGAAGCTCCTCTATCTAGTGGCATAGTTTTCCTTTTATAGAAAAACACTGACAACCAAGTTAAAAGACAGATAGGAAGGGGGAGAGACATGAGGATAACCCAAAGAAAAGCAAAGAAAAAGGAAAGAGAAAGTCTAAGAGCTTTAAAATAGATCTTGAATAGAAGAAAATCCGGGAGAGGGAAGTTTTGGTAAAGCAATTTAGAGCAAAAACAACTTCAGTAGACAATAAAAGTGAGAAATACGGCTTTCCTGTCCGACTGCTTGGCATTCCTTGATGTGAGGAGGAGTCATGTGACGCTGACAGCAGCAGAAGCAAGTTAATCCCTGGAACTAAAACCTTCTCTTCATGCTCCATGTTTATCTCTGAAGCTGCACAAAAGCTTAGGGAGTGGGAGAGGTAATTATAAGTTAGTGAGTATTTATACACCAATAACAAAAGATATTCATCATTAATGATTCTCTTAGAATCTAACGTAAAAAGACTCTTCATAATAGTGATTGCACTGAGTGGAGTTTACAACTTTTAACTGCATCAGTAAACTTGTCAACCACTTTTTATATTTTCTAGTATAAAATATTATAAAACCTTTTGATTTTGTTCTCAAGATGAGAATCTAAATCATACCCTGAACTCAAGACTATTTTTGGTTTTGAGTAGGATTTTTGCTTTTGCTGTAAGTTAAATAGTTTCAACCCAAAATTGCATTTATTGAAGTTGCAGCTTGCAACACAAAAGTCTTTTGCTAATTAAAAATACAAACAGAAGAAAAGTATTTGTAAATGTAAGTAAAGTGAACATTCAAAACGATGTAAAAGAGCAGAAAACGTTTATGGTACAGATTTCATTCTCAAGATGAACATCAGCACGTTGCTTGTCTTTC
Organism: Poeciliopsis prolifica; assembly: GCF_027474105.1. Lineage (NCBI taxonomy): Eukaryota > Metazoa > Chordata > Actinopteri > Cyprinodontiformes > Poeciliidae > Poeciliopsis > Poeciliopsis prolifica. The sequence continues at coordinate 1,809,815 of NW_026562408.1, read as the reverse complement.
CCATTTTGGGGAGTGGAGAAGTGAACGGTTCTCCTTCTCACATTGTTAATATTTAGCAGGGAAACAGGACATCATGGATTATAGTTACTGGTTCCTCCACATTCTGGTCAACGGCCACTTTTTGTTGAACCAGGTGATATAATGAATGTTTACTGATAATGAAAGATAATGACGTATTCTTCAAGACATGAGGTGATTGTGACAGAGAAGTGGTTACTGAACAGGAAGGACTATTTAACTGAAGAGAACAAACTGCAAGGAGAAACATGGAAAACAAGGATCAGTGGATCAGTGGAACTATAGCTGAATTCAAGAAAGAAATACTTTAGAAAATGAGACAAAACTAAACCAAAACGCTCATGACTTAAAAATGAAAGTAAAAATTACAAACATGCTTCACTTACATTTATTTGAGATACTTTTGAAGAGTACATTTTTAAAAAATATTTTCTATTCTAATTCAAAAACATTTTTTTGTTCAGTCTTTTTCTCACAGTCTTTTTTTTTTTCTTCTGCATTAGATACTGTCACAACATTTCAGGCTGTAGCTTTGAAGTGAGAGTTGACAGAATAATTCAAAGCACCAGAAACAAAGTAAAGTGCTCCCACAGTGAGGCCCGGGGCAAAGCCAAACCGCACAGCTTCTCTAATTTATCACCTTCATAACACTTAGTGGAGCACAAAAAGCAAGAGCTGAAGAAGGAGACAAACGCTAACGACAGATGAAAGCGTCTGGAGGCAGAGAGAATCGAACACCACTGATGAACTTTACAGATTAAAAGCCGCCTCTCTTGTCTGCTGTCGGTTGTCTTTCTGTTGGGGGAATGAAGGGATGATTGACACTTAAAGCTCTTGTTGAAAAAGAAAGATGCTTCAAGTTTATACAGAGACCCTTTTAAAAGCCCTATGTCTCTTTGTGACTTCTGTGCCTTTAAATCTGAAATCTAACCACAGATGTTTCATGTCTGTTGTTTTTTTTTTTGTTTTTTTTTAAAAAGGTTCCTCATCAAGAAACAAACTGTTGACATGTGACTCCAGTTGAACAGTGCCTTACTTTATTATTGAGCTCTTAAATCTCTTCAGCTGGTTGCCGTCTGAAGCGTTCGCTCCTGCAGAGGTCATGTTGCAGAGGTCATGTTGTGTTTAAGGGGCTTTTAGAGGTAAAACAAACAGTGACAGTTGACCAGAAATCCTACAGGCTCTGGCCTGGTTTACTGGAAATAATAGTCGAGTTGCTGTTATAATTCATATTCTGTGTCGTTAAAGACAACATGGAATTTTTGAACAGATATATTCATAAATGCATCTGTTGTCTTACTGTGGTTGAAAGGTGACTGGGATTGTTTACGTGAGTTAAATAAGCTTTCATTCCAACGTCTTTATTTGGGCTACATTTGGATATAAAAAGTCTGATATTTTGCAAAATATTTGGTTGACTTAACCAAAGTATTGGACGTACTGTGCAACATAAGTGTTAGAGAAAGTGAGGTTTGTGTTGCAAGCAGAGTAAATCAGATGGTGTCGTTCTGTGAATCAGGCTACTGTATGCGGTTCCACCATCTGAACAGAAAACTTGAGCAAGACTAAACAAGCCCTCACTAATTGCACTTGCGTGTGTGTGCGTGTGCGTGTGTGTGTGTGTGCGTGTGTGTGTGTGTGTGCGTGTGTGTGTGTGTGTGTTGTGGGAGAAACCTTTATTAGTTAGCCTAATTAGCAGAAAGTCACTCCAGAGATGTGCAGCACATTAATGTTTTTTTCCATTAAAGCCACATTTAAGAGTGAACGTCGGTGAACACAGCATCGTTCAGTCACGTCTGCAGTTGCTGAGGAATAAAAGGTGCATAACGCCCAGTTCCAGATGAAAGCTGATTAAACTGTGTTCATCATACCAGCCCGGCTGGCTTGAATATCCTCTCCTCTCCTGACACATCATCAGTGATGTTGATCAGTCATACTATGAACTCTTCTGATCTGCTTTACTGCACTTTAAACAACCAAAGTAGCTCAGACATCCAGGGTAAAGCACGACACATTCATACCCACTAAGCAGGCGTAACTAAACACCTGATGATCTAAGCTGACAGCTCTTCATAAAACTCACCATCTGTGGGAACTCATCTGCACTCACCATGATTATCACCCCTATCGCTTATGCATCATTACTTTAACAGATTGTAACAAGATTTGGATTTGAAGTCAATAAAAATGTGAAGAAGCTGACTCCGACTGTTCCTTCCGTTAATTGTAATCACAGCTCATGTGATTGTTGCATAACGGTATGATGATTAAATTGTGGATTTTGCGGCGTTGGATGTTTTCCCTTTATCAGTCGGCTTTGACTGGTGAATTCTGAGCAGGAAATGCTGCTGCAGAAACATGAACAGAGAACACAGTCTGGGAGAAGACAAAACGTAGTCAGAGGAAGAAAAGGGAAATTCAAGACAGTGATGCAAGTTGATGACGAAAGCAGAGAACAAGGAATGTTTATTTATTTCAACACTTTTCTTTTATTGTGCTGCGAAAAGGAGTGCAGTGCTCTGCCTACGCTTGCAGTGGCGACGCATCATTCTGGTCTCATGTTTCAACTTGCCAAGGATCAAAACCAGTCTGCATTCACTGGCTTTACATTTTTAGAAAAGGAAATGTAAGGCTTTATAGTTTAACGATCCAGGTTAAGCTGACGTCATTCATTTTCAAGTAGTTTGAATAAAAAAGTTTAACCTATTCCTAAACCTTAACTCTTTATTTTTGTGCGTGAAAGATCCACTTTCACCACTCTTCCACTAAACCAAACAACTCATAAATATTACTCTTTCTAAAAGCTCTCTTATAAATGTTTTTCAAATGTTTCCAGCATCGGCTCTTATTAGGAGGATTTCTCTGTCTGTTAGTCATTTTGCAACAATATAAGCTCCATAAAGAACAAAAACATGTCACCAAAAAACAAATTAACTCATCAGTGATTTGTAATTTTTGACAATTCCAGTTTGTGATGTTCATTATGGGATATTCACAACAATAAACTCCATCAGATAATAAGCTGATATTGTTCAGTTTAGTCAGTAGCATGTAAGTAGAAATTAGAAATCATTTTAGTTTCATGCATTTATCACATATCTTGCATAAATTGCAATAGTGATTTATACCAAAGTATAATTTATGAAATCTTAATCTCCTGTCATATTTTATCCGTTTCCAGGTTTCTGTTGCTGCAGATGCAGTCAAGTAAAACACAGAAAAAAATATTCTTCTTGCCAAGTCACACAATATTTGTAGCAACTTGTTATAGAGAAACCTGTATCCTTTCTTACAGTAATTAACTCATTTTCAAATATTATTGTACCTGACAGCATGAGAAATTACTCTAATCTTCCTGCATTACACAGAACTGATAGTCATAATTTTCACATCTTTTGAGAAGTTACAGGAACTTTCTGTCTAGTTGAAACACGCATGGAGAATATTTGAATGAATGTCTGAAAGCCATTCATCTTACTGATAAAATAAACAGAATCAAAATTCTATTTATCATTAAATCACATTAACCAAAGCAAATCCAACCTGTGTGTAAGATGAACATTTAGCAGAGACCTGCAGAGAAAGTGTTGATGTTGGAAAACTGTTCCGTGTTTATGCTATGAGAGTCTTGCTTGTGAGATGTCTGAAAGCTGAATATTTCTGGGTTAAAGTTACATTTATTGTTTATTGTTTTGTTGCCAACAGGTTTGTCACCAACAGAAAGAATGAGAAGCTTAAGATCTCCGGTCAGGTCTCCCATACCGAAGCTGGGCAGCCCGATCCCCAGCCCCATGTCTGGCCTGCAGAAGCTGCCGCAGTGCTCACGCTGCTGTAACGGCATCGTGTAAGAAGTACTTTAAGTTCAATACGCAAAGAAACTGTAATACTTTTTCCAACTCAGCTGAAAACGTGTAACGAATTGCATGGTTTAGATATAAGCTTATGACTGCTGAAATGCTCAAACTGCATCTGGAAATCATATTTTCTGCCTGTTTTGTCACGTCGCCTACGGCCGTAAAGTTTTAAGGCCCACACTGTGCTAGGTGAGTCAAGGTTTTACTCTGGCTGGAATCAGAGAGGTTAACTCACACCATTCGACCTGCGCCAACCGGCCACCATTTCTCAGAAAGCTTATTGTAATGATTAATCAAAGACACGCTCCACACCCAGCATCACATAGCTGCATGGTTAGACATAGGTACACAGATGCATACAGTCTGTTTGCCACAGTAACCACCAGCACCAGTAACCCGCATAAAAGCTGCCACAGGTAGGCAGTGATGTCATGCGCTTTACACCAGCAGGAACACATTGGGGGGCTTGCAGGCAGGAACAGCCTGTTATGACCTCTGAGCATTTTACAGCTTTTTGTATGGAGCTTTGTGACAAGAGGTTTTACAGTCAAGCATGAGTGGTTTCATTGTGGCTAAAAAAGAAGCAGGATTTTGATTTAATGTGCTGAACTAAAACATTAAGCTGCTGCCACAGTCCTTCTCATTTTGGCATTTCTGAATGCATGTTTAATGTTCATCTAAAAGTAAGGGGATTATTTTGTGAAAAATTAGGTCTTGTCATTTTTATAAAGTTCTTGTCATGTGCTGCATGTGATTTGGCCACATTCTGTATGTCGCTGTGCTTTGAAGGGTCGCTGTGACGGCACCATGTGCTTTAATCCAGATTGCCTCACCATCTTCTCTGTCTAAACATTTATGGTCTGCGAGGATGAATCTCAATAAATTACACTACCATGGCAACATATTAAACTTTCTGCTGCACTTTTTTCTGCTACTGAAGTTTTTATTGATAGACTTGGATAGAGCAATCCATGAACAGCTTTATTCATTAGCAATGGTTTATTGTCACAGTGGATGATAATAATGACGTTAAAGTCTCTCTGCATTCTTTCACATGACTGGGTGGGTCATCCCACAGTCTTTCTGTATTAACGTCATTTTATGGTCTTTGTCTTATAAAAATCCAAATTCTCTGAAAAACTGATTTGCATTAGTTATAGGCCATAACATTTTTTATAGAATAACTCTAAAAACATATAGCAGAAGCATACAGGATTTTCCCTTTTTAACTGAATTACTGAAACTTGGTGGTATTCTAATTCACTGATATGCATTGGTGCATATTAATAAATGTGCAGTAGTTAAATTAATCAGAAAATTAGTTGGACGTCTTACATGTTGCAGATCTGTCAAGCATGTGGCGTCGTGTCGGAGTGAAGGAATCTTCATGAGTGCAGATAGTGTGTCTGCAGAAGTTAGCATGAGTTAGTAACATTGATATTGAGACAGGATTTTTCAATTGATCCTTAAAATCTGAAGTCTGTTATTTTCTACTTAGATCTATGAAAGTTCTAAGTGAAATAACTTGTTTGTACAGAAGTAATAGAACTTGTTTTTAAAGTTCTGTGACTTTAAAAAGAAAACTCTGTTCTTGTGTGGTAGCCTACCACAGAACATCTCGGTCTGTAAATAGTGTCACTAGAGTTTCACTCAGAGCAGCAATAAACTATTTGGGCAGCCAGTATCGTCGTTAATAGTTTGCCACCAGAATCTGTTTTGCTGCATTCCATGTGAGCTGTGAAGTTGGATTTCCTGTTGCATGTCTTATAAACAAGTTTCATTAAAGATTAAATGCATAAAAAGCACAGAAACCCATATTAATGAGCTTCTCTGCCTAATAAGAGTCAGTCCCTTTGTTAAACACAACAATTAGCAAATTTATCTGTTTTCAACTTGCAGCCTGATGAAGTTGGTTTTCATTTCAACCTTGACTTTCAAGGCAAATAGAGCCAGTTTCCAGGCGTGACAGCTCTGATCCTTCTGCTCATGAACACACTCATAACTTGTCCTTTGATACTTGATAACATGTGGGACACATATATTCAAATCAGCAAAGGGCTATAAATGACTGTATGAGAAGATAATGTCTGATTTGCATAGATATTGTTTAAATAAACAACTCTGTCACTGGACGGTTCATCGTAACTCATTACCTTTTAAAGTGTTAATACCTCGTTGCTGCGATGATGTCATCTTTCTAAAGCAACTCAAACTTTTTGAAAACTGTTTTGTTTGCATATGAATTGCAGCACTCCACAATTATGACTGCATTTAAAAACAACAACCCTGTAATACTTTGAAATAAAAGATGTAGATGTGGCACAATGAGGTTCAAGGTGCGTAAAGTCTGAAATGAATTTATATTGTGCTTATGTAATTATCAAAGCAGCAGCACACACCCATAGACACTGAGGCTCTCCAAAGCTACACACACACCCTTGAAAGATGAACTATGATAAATCATTTTGAAACTGTTTCCACATATGACATCACATTTAAATCCTGTGCAATTCAACGGAAAAACAAACACATCTGTCTAAAAACAACCTGGTTACCTCAGAGTGCACACCTTTCAATGAATGCTTTGTCTAAGCATCTTGTGATGGATTTTAATATTCTGTCCTGTTCAGTAAAATTCTGTCAGCATTTTTCACTCTGAGTAATTAGATGAGTCTCCATTTGATTCCAAAACATAATTTTCCCTCTTATGAAGTTAGAATTATGTGTATTTCTGTGCATGTTTGGACTCAGTGATGCTGCAAATGAAATCTCTCTTTATCTTCAGCTTTCTAGCAGAGGCTTAAAGGTTGCAGGTAAAAACTGACTGTAATCCAAAGCTTACATCCACCTTAAGGAAAAGTAATATGAAAGCATGATGCTTCCCCCGCCGTGCTTGGCAGTGAGGATGGTGTTCATGATGATGTTTCATTACACCATAAAAAATACTTTGTCAAGATTTCATGCCTTTTTCCTGACTGGTACTGTTTTGCAGTTGAATTTGCATTGAAATGAAAATGCTCTTAACATTTTTTACATTTTTGCGCAGTGGCACCATTGTAAAGGCCCGGGATAAACTCTACCACCCAGACTGCTTCATGTGTGACGACTGCGGCATCAACCTGAAGCAGAGAGGCTACTTCTTTATCGAGGACAGTCTGTACTGCGAGACCCACGCCAAGGCTCGCGTCCAGCCGCCTGAGGGCTACGACGTGGTCGCCGTGTATCCAAACTCCAAGGTGGAGCTGGTCTAAGAGGAGGAGACTGGCTTCATCTGTCGTAGAAATGGGAAACCAAAATCTAGTGGCGTGAGGAGCTGAGTGTGGTAGCCAGCTGTGATCAGGCTCTGTCGTCTGACTGCTGATGTTGGATCAGTTTGCCTCCCTTGGTGTGAAATTTTCATGATCCCAGATCAGTACTCTCACTCTGACAGGTTTGATAAATGCGGTGCATATTGAGCATATTGAAATTTGTAAGTTGAGGCCTGGAACCGAAGAATCTTCAAAAACCATTCATTTGGACACTTCATCATTCATCATTCATTGAATCATGTTTTAACCTTCCAAGAAAACCAAATCACTTGCTCTCATGAACTGTGTTCACATGCTTTCAGATCACAGACAGTAGTCTAATATTTAATGTCATTTATGAAACTCACAATGCACATTTAAAAGATGAGACAAAAACTAAAACTGATTTCAAGAAATACTTCTGTTTTCTGCTTATAACAATTTTTTGCTTTGCATATCCATGGGGTCTGCAGTGATCTGTGGTTTAAGTTTTGGTTAAAGGGGTTAAAATGTCACTTAACAGTACTACAGCTAAATATTGTTCTTGTTCTGTTTCTAATTTACTGCCAGTTCATTTTTCACTTTTCAATGCTGCAAATAAGACTTTTTTCCCCCTATTAGTGAACATATCAATAACGTTGATCAGAAGCTCAGATTCAGAAGAAATCATTGAAGAAAATAAATCTGTATGCAGAGTGAACTACATTACCCTGCACTTATTTCCACATTAAAATAGACATATTTTTATACAGCTTTCCATAAACATGTCCATCAACTCTATGGTCATTTTGCAGTAGATTTGTTTGTTTGGCAGTCAGGAGAAGAACTGGATCAATAAAGTTAAATACTTTTATCCTGAATAGATCAAAAGTATGCATGCAATATCAAATATGTACATTCATCCCCCCTCATATTTGGCTAGATATCTCTTAATTTGTACTTTACCTACATGTTTTATTGCTATAATCAAACATCCTATTGGGTGTAAAACCTCAGTGAAAAATCTTGGTTCCTGACGCTGAAACCGTCTGTGAAGCTGAGACCATAGAAACGTCTCAACGTCTCAACATGATCTCTAATCAAAACCAGTTTTGATTAGAGATTCAGATTATTATCCAGTTGGAACCTAAATGGGTTTAAAGTTTCTGACAGTTCTCCTTCATTTATCGTTACACCAAATCGGCACAAGTTTTCTTGGCAGAACAGAACCGCCACCCAGCATGATTCTGCCACTACTGTGCCGATCACACTGATCTTATCTTATCAGTGTTTGTCTTTGCCAGAAAATAAAACTTTTCTGCAGAAGATTTTCTGTGTTCAGATTGTGTAGCTTCAACAAAAGAGGAATTTATTTTAAGGCTTTTTAAATGTTTGTATAGTTATTAAATCAGTTTTAAATCGCTGAAGAACAACTTAAAATGATACTTTCAGTGACATTAAAATATGACATAAAATTGTCAATAAATCTGAGCTTAAAACAAATAAACTTTTTTTCCTGAAGCTTGGAATCCGGCCGTTTGGAGCAGAGAACAGATCTTGTCTGAGGATGTTTTCTTACTTTTGCACCTGACTGGGAGAGGAATTTCAACTATTGCTCTGAAGCATTCCTGCTCACACAAACAAGACTCCCTGGGTGTTTTTAAAGCCTCCTCCGGCTAAAACCAGAACCCCCTTCTTCTCCTGGCAGTTTTAAATATGACTTTATGCATTTGAGACTAGAGGGAACACAATGGAAATGGTTTCTAATAAAATTAAAAACTAGTAAACTTCGGACTTTATGACATGTGGGAGTAATACCTGCAGCCTCGGGTTTTCTTGGTGCCAAAACATCTCATGGGGAGAGAAAAAGAGAGAAATTGGGAATATGCATGTTTCTATCCTTATTAAGAATCCCCCATGTGTCCACTTAGAGCCAAGGTCATGAAGCCAATAACATTTATTCATCCATTTCCTCTGAGGAGACGGGAAAGTGTCAGGAGGGAGAAGACTTGAGATGATATGTAACTTCCTTTCCTGGAAGAATAAAAAACAGCATCAAATTGTGACCATCAGTCTTATCTTATTGTGCATAGTGAAGTGAACTGGATGGAGGAGAGTGATATTATTCTTAATTTTAGGAAAATATCTAACAAAGCTATTTTTTATAATCTGAAAGAATGAATTTCACAGTAGTTCCTCCTTTGTTTTTAGCTTCTTTGCTTGTAATTTCTTTAAATTATGTGAAAAACTTTAACATCACCACATGTTGTCTTTGATCTTGTACATATTTTGTTTCATTGGGATTGGTTTAGAATAACTTCTCACTTATAGACCATTTTTTCCCTCTGTTGTTTAACTTATTGTACTTCCAACACATTTTTCCTGTTTTTGTTTTTGTTTTTTGTATCCTTGTCATTTACTGTTCTTTCTTGGTTTAAATAAAATGAAAACTGTAATTCCATGATATGTTTTCATTCTGGATCTATCTACAGGTTTTTCAGCCACAAAGATTTCTCCAAACAGAGTCCATTCAGTTTATCCTACTTTCACACAACAGTTGTGACTTTTCCGTGCAAAGATCACTGGGCTGCAAAATTTCTGCACAGATGTCATAAATATGATTACATAACTATAGCAGTCTAGTTTTAGAATAGTTACTTATTGTTTTTAAAGATAATTTTTAAAATGGTATGCATGGTACATTATTTCTAGTCTTCAGAGATTCTGAAAAAGTCATTTTTAATCACATTTTAGATCCTATTGACAGGTAGAGGTTTAGAAAATAATAAATAAATAAAAACTCATCACTCTTAGAAACTGGAAAACAAAATTGATGTCAAAAGCAGAATCCATGATTGTCCTGTCAGTTATAATACATATAGTTTCATTTTAAACCACCTTCACTCATGGGTTCAAACCCCATATGGGCCAATTGAAACATAAAGTTTTCAGAAAATCCACTGTTCAAACTATTAGAAGGCTTTGAATTAAACCTTTATGCATGATGATTTTAGAAAAACATTAGAATTTCACTGCTTTTGTCAAGATCCTGTAAGTTCTTCTTAAATCCATGAAAATGAAACATAATGTATGGCCGGTTAGCTCAGCTGGTTAGAGCATGGTGCTAATAATGCCAAGGTCATGGGTTCAAACTCCATACCAGCCAATTAAAACACAAAGTCTTTAGAAAATTAATACTTCATAATAGCAAGAGGCTTTAAATTAAACCAATATGCATGTTGATTTTGAAAAGAATATGTGCATTTTTCTCAAATCTTCATTGTGGTAACATCAAGTAAGTTTTCTTAAATCCATAAAAACTCCCTATTCTGTGTGGCTGGTTAGCTCAGCTGGTCAGAGGGTGGTGCTAATAACGCCAAGGTCATGGGTTCAATCCTCATATCAGCCAATTGAAATCAAAAGTCTTTCTGACATTTGACCCTTCAACATAAAAAAAGGGTGGAGAATAAAATCAACTCTTCAAAATATGGAAAGGCTGGAAAATATACCCTTATGCATGTTGATTTTTTAAAAACAGAATGAGGGTTGGGGTATGTCGAGGGCTGTATTGCACTGCAGAAATCTGCAAACTTTGAGATTCATATGAACAGCGCAATATATGTGAAAATAGCCACAAATTGACATGTCCATAAAGTTGTGCACCCAAACGGCATTATATTTATTAATATTGAGATTAGTGTCACAAATCTGTGCAGCTGGGCGTCTGAGATGAGGAGCAACAGGAGGAGCGATGTGAGCAAACAGGCAGCTGTCTAAAAACAGCAGCTGCTGACAACAGCTGTTGTCAGCAGCTGCTGAAAGAAACTCAAAAAGTAACTTTTAAAGTAACTTAGTTACTTTCCTTGAAGTTACTTCTTCTTCAAGGAGTAATCAGTAATCCAATTAAAGTTTCTTTTTCAAAGTAACTACGTCATTGCTGCTTCCAATTCATTTATTCATTCATCTATGTTCATCCAAATATTTATATTCACTAAATTATAGGACAAAACAAACATATATCATAAATGTGGACAGATTATCAGCTCCCTCGGTTTCTCTTTGCTTTTTGGTGCCAACATCCTGAAAAGTTTTGAATTAATGTGTTGCTGTGTTTGGAAGATCGTCCACTTTTTTCAGGTGTGAAAATGTTTGAGCCAGCACACACAGGCCTGGTTGAAATGCTCAAACATGCAGTGTTCCTGCTAAAGCACAGCACCTTCCAAAAGTAATAACACTTGAATAGTCGCACATTTTGTTGTGTTTTAAGCACTAAGATGGATATATTTTATTGAGATTTTATGTGACAAATCAAGAAAAAGTTCTGCACAGTTGTAAAATGTAATTTATATAATAGGTGTAAGTTTTTATTTTACTTGAAAAGCGTGCACTCAGTTCTGCTGAGTCAATATTTTTTAAAACCACCAAAGACCAGGGCATTTTTTTTTTTATCTCAGTAAAATTGATGGATAATGTCTGTGATATTTAAGTCTTGCTACACGTTCTTCCTAATGAGATTTAGGTCTGGACATTCAATGGGCCCTCTGTCAAATATAAACGCTTTGGTTTAAACCAGTTTATTGTCACTGGTTGTAGGTTTAGCATCACAGACCAGCTGGAGTGGGAATGTTGAGTCAGTTGCAGGTATTCCTCCAGGACTGCTTTGTGTCGAGCTTCAATGATTTTTGAACAAGTAATCTGCATTATCATTTATTAGAGAAGAAAAGCTGAGGTACTGACCAGAGCACAACTCTGACTCCTACATTTTCACAAACTGATTTCCAAAAGTAAATCTAAAATGTTGTGTAGGAATGTTGGCACAGAAATAGACGCCACAGATTCTCTATCTATAAACTCAGTTTGAAAATAAACACTTGAGGTTTCTGAGTGACGAGTCTTCGCTTTGCAAGATGTGACATCACTCACTCACAACTTGTGTAGTTTTGTCAGTAGGATTCAAATTCAAATTTTATCATCTTGAACGCTTTTCAACTCTGTCAAAGTGTTTTTTTCTGTACCTCATTCTTTATGTAAAGAGCATAGTTTTCATTCCAGGTTTGAAGCTCCATTTGGTCCCAATTTGCTGCCATGACTGATTTATATCGTCCAGGTCAAAAAGTTTGCACACAGTTTTCTGATCCATCTCAGATATAAATGCATTCTACAAACAAAAGGTCATAAAAGCAGAAAACCTGAATTCATTAGTTTCTTATCAGGCTGAAATTATCCAGACTTCTGTCATCACATATTTTTCTTTACAAATTTTATGTGTCAAATCAAAAGAAAAGAAAAGCTCTTACAAATAACCCTCATGAGAGAGGATTCTGGAACTGTTCTGTGTTTCCATGCAGATGCAGAATGAGTGTTTGGAGGCTAAAATTGGGCCTTTAAGCCTTGAACAGTCTGGATTGTCCTGGAATGAAAGAGAGGATGAAAAAAACCCGGCATCCTCTGTTTAACATGGTGGAGGGACTATGATGCTGCGGGCCAAAAACGTTTCAGTGAGAAATCAATGGGTCATTCTGTATGAGGCCAGAATGTGCAGCGACTCAGGAGGGATTCATCAGACGTAAAATCATGACGGCCTCTGCTTTCAGAAACACTCAGGACAATAAAAAGAAAGAGTAAAAAAGAAACTGTCAAATATTTATTTGCTCCACTTCTGTAAAATCTAAGTGGTTTCCTACTAAAATGAAAAACTGTGACAGTTTGTGGAAACAATCATAGATTTGTAAAGAAAAAGCTGAACATTTGTGAGTCGTTTACAGGTAGTTTGTAAAATAATCCTTTTGATAGATTACCAGGCCTTCACTTTGTTTCCATGGAGTCTTGCATTCATCTCTGTGGTTCCTTTCAGCTGCTCTCATGGTCCAGTTGACCCTTTGAAGGGATAACACTCAGACTGAACTCTTGTGTGATTCTCCTCTCACAACCAGCAGGCCTTAAAGCGTTTGGAGCCCAGCTCTTGTGGTGGCAGACTCTGCAGGGCACTCGGTGTCCCTGTCCTGGTGACTCACAGCTGCAATGGCAGGATCAACTCAACAACATTTGACACTTTAATGTTGTGGCTGATGAATTTACTATTTTGTGCTGCAGTAAAAATGAATTTCTCAACCAAATGAAATTTCCTTTCACTCTAAAGCAGACTTCAACCAGGCAGCAGTTTAACGTCATTCATGACAATTTAATCCTGACTGGGTTGTATTTCTTGTTCCTGAAGAACTTTCAAGTCTTACCTAAAAGAGCTTTTCTACTTCTGATCATAAATTTGACAAGTCTTTTGCAAGTTATTATTTGGACAGAAAACGCCTGAGAATCCATTCAGTGCACATCATCATTGTCTCATGCTGCATGACTAAATCTATCAGAGCTTATAGTGCAACTGTGTCAGAATTATTTCCCAATAATTCTGAGTTTTCACAGATGTAGTTCCCATCTGACCCCGCTTCGAACTGAATTTGTTTATGCTCAGCGATCCGCCTGAAAAAGAAACAAAACTGGCAAGTCTATAAAAATGATGCGCTTGGACACCATCCTGACAACTTGTCTTTTAGGTTTATTTAACAAATCTTGCACTACTGAAAATGCACAAACATTGGATGAGATTTTTAAAACAAATCTGGAAAAATATTCATTTGGTTTTGGAGATTGTATTTGTTCATTAGACAGTGAGGATATACATTTATCTTCAAGGATCTGTGGAGGTTTTCCATTTACCTTAAAGTAAATAAATATCCAGAGTGACCCGCTTCAGGTCAGCAGACTGACCCGACTAAATTGTCTGCTGGAATTCAAACATATGCAACGCATCTCTGCTCTCTCAAATCTGTTTAAACAAAAGGAGGAAGAATGTGAAAAGCAAACAGATGGCTCATGTTGTGGCACTCTGAGCAAAGACTGGCTCAGGATGTCATGAGTTAACGTGGAAATTAGTTTCTCTCAATTCTGTTAACAATCACTTTGGTTGTTAACCTATTTTATTTATGCCAGGTTTGAGAAATAATCAAAAAATGTAATTATTTCTTTATGTTTATATTGTTTGGCCAAAATGACTTTTCTTTTGTCTTTCACTCCAGAGTGACTTTACCAAAAGACAAATTCAATCCAGAATGTTAGAGGAATTACAAGACCTGTAAGAAATATGTTCTAATTCTGTTTTCATGTTGTTTTCCTTTCTTTTTGTTGCTTTGACAATTTTCTTAAATCTGACAAACTAAGAAGTCTTTGAATATGAAAGCCCATCATAGCCTCACATCATTTTCAATAATTTAGTGGGACGACCAGAGTTACAAAAACACAACAGGAAGTGACAGATTTTCAACTTAGTGAAACTTTTTTTATTTTTTCTGAGCAACTCTTCAGTGGAGTCAGTTCAAGTTTTCACCTCTGTTCTGAAAGTTGGTTCATAGAGTCTCATCGATCTTCCTGCATAGACGACCTCCTGTCCTGTCTCACAGCTGTTGGTTGTAATGATCACACCTGAACCAGTTCAGTCATTATCTGTGTGTATAAATAGTCCAGTTGGCTGCTCTTCTGATGCTGTTTTTATTCCCGTCTTGCTGACCTGTTGTGGTTTTGAACATGTTTTATGGTTCCTTTCCCATCATTTTCAGTCGTTTCTTCTGCCAGTGCAGCACTTTTGTTTACTGTTTTCCAGCAGAATTCCTGCTTTACAAACAAACAGCCAAAGCCTAAAACATGGATAAAAGGCTCAATAAATTTTTAAAAATTAGGTCCGTCTGGTGCGCTCAGGACTGGATCCAAGAGGATTCGGCTGAACGGGCCGGGGCCAGCTTTGGGCTGCCTACCCACACAAGGTTTTATGGGTGGAAATTACCAGGGATTTATAGATACCAGATGAAAATAGTTGGGTTTTTCTTGCTTTTTCTGAAGTTTCTCAATGAACACAATGATTTTTTAAAGAATATTACCCTGTATGAAGACATAAATGCAGAATCACAGTAACTATGTGAGTCTCTCTGTAATCCACCAGAATTAATATAAAAGGTGCAAAGCTGATGTCTAACATACATGGGGTCAAAGGTTAACTATTTTTAAATGGTTGCCTGTTAAAGATTTAGGAAAATAACATTTTCAGCCAACATTTAAAAGTTTACACCAGGTGCTTACAGCACATGTATTGAAGTCCAGTCTGTGATGGATTTCAGTGAAAAGAACCGGACCCTGGAGGTCCAGATGAAAATGTTTGCTGACGATCATCCAAATTTCTCAGGACGCTTCATCTTGTATTGAATTTAGGTGAAACCAAACAAAAAGATTATTGAGACGTGAAATCAGGATGGCAAGGCTCCAACACATTTGAATCATTTCGTTTCATTAACTGCATCATTAAAGCTTGATGGTATCTTTCCTGAACAAAGTAATTTTGTACAGCTTGCTGGGAATGTTCAGTCAATTAATCTTTAAATTACCACGACAACACAGGCTAATGCACAACTTGATGTTTGATTAATGTTAAAAGGCGGTTATCGTTCCGTTTTCTTTTAAACTTCAGATTTTGTTTCCTTGTTTAAATCAGTCATGAGGCTGAGCTTCTCTGGAGCTTTTCGAACAAAGAGCCAAAAACCCTGGAGGCTCGTCGCTCTGCTTTTGTTTGTGCTTCACTGTGGATGTTTCACCAAATGAAGAGAAATGAGGATCACTCCCACACACTTTACAGCTATCGATCTGCAAGGAAATTTTGTGCATTTTACAATTGTAGTTGTTTTAAGATGACATAATGTTGAATGAACTCAGACTTGTGGGAAATAGACTGCATGAAGCCACAGAGCTGCATCATTTCACCCGAACCCATGAGCTCATTTTCATATTTAGTCTTATGACTTAAATTTACAACTTTCAGTCTGATTTATGTGCATTCAAGAGTCCAAATTTTCTGTTGGCTTTCCAATTCAGCAAATCAAATTTAGACTTGCAGCTGGGAAACTCCGCTAACCTACTTGGAGTTAAACATGAGACTCACAAAACCACAAGCCAGATTGTGTCACACATAAAAAAAGTGGAACAAATCATTGTCATATTTAAGCCTCCTTTCACATTTTATTGTTGTATTAAAGGTTTTGTTTGTTTCCAAAGTTTTCACACGTTCTGCATTGCTGTCCAGCAAACACTGAGGTGTGATAGGAGCCTTAAGGAATCAGTAAGAGATCTTCAGTCGAGAGATTTACATTCATTAGTAGAAGTTTAAGATAATGTTATGTTCCACCTTTGCAATCACAAAAAATATCTCCAGACATGGTAGCAGATCAGAATTGGTCTTCGTTGACATTCTGGTCACGACCTGTTTAGGCAAAATCACTGATAATGTTGGAACATTTTATAGCTTCATTTTTATTTACCATGATGAAAAAGGTAAAGGATGGTTTTAAGATGTCATGGTAGCGACTGCAAAAGTGACAGAAATGCTAACAGGCTCAGAACCGTTCCACCTATCGGACCTCATCAGACTAAAATCACGACGTTAAACATTTTACCAGACGTGGATAAACTCCAGGAAGGAAAGGTGTCTGCATTCAGGCCACTGATTTTACGCTTCCCCAGCTGTTTTCTGAAGTTCAGCACTTCCACAGTGAGAGCGGTGATTCACCGTTGTGATGTCAAATCATCCAGGTCCACGATGTCGAGAGGGAGAGCCGAGAGCTGCAGAGCGAATAACGGCTGACCGCGAGCTTCAAGTTCCTGAAGCTCACAAAATTTATTCTGATTTTATTTTCAGTAGTTGCATGTTGACATATACAATATATCAGGCTTAAGATGATTTAAAAAATGATTTTGGATTTTTGAAGATGATTTTTGCTAAATTAGATATTGAGACATTATGGAAAACAAGTTTTAAAATCATCACATTGTTTTGAATTGACAACAGTATCTTGAATCAAACTGTTTGTATAAAGACTTTATACTGCAAAAGCTAAAATTGTTCAGAAATGAGCTACATTCATAACATTTTTATAGAGGCCAGTTAAAGTCCAGCCTTCAAAGTCTTACAGGTTTTCACTTTTGGTCAAAAGTAAATTCTGGCAGTAAATGATGATGAATAAATCAGGATCTGCAGCCCAGATGATTCAGCTTATGCTCCTGCTGATTGATGGCCTGAAAAATAAGAACAGAAACTTTAACTGTGGTCTTGTCTCTCCTTTTCAAGTCAAACTCACTTGAACAGATGATTTATTTGAATACTGAAACTTCCAATTTCCAGTTGAAAGATGATGTCTTGGAAATATTAGAACTAAGTTAAAATGCTGTGTATTAAAGCAGATTAGTGATTAGTATAGATGGTACAGATATAAATCATTCCTGTAAAAGTCCTTTTGTGGTCATCTGTACCCAAACTGCTGCAAAACAATTGTTGTCGTCTCACATGGACATCGATTCACTTGTCATGGTTTTAGGTGATTCCTTTTCTCAAAGCCAGACAGCAATAATTTATCTGCTATAGTTTGTTCATGGCTGGGTGTAACTGGGGTGTAGAACTGAAGAAAAGTTTTTTATTATTATTGTACATTAAGATGAACAGTAAAATAAAATAAAAAAAAGTGTTTATACCCAGAGTTTTTGATCAGGGCTTTGCCTATATATGTATTTGCCCCTTTTCTTTCCCCTTCAGCTGCAGCCTGTAAGCAATCAACCACATGCTTCTTGTTCTCTAATCACCTCCCAAGCAAACAGTTTTTGTTACTCGTCTCATTGGCAGATCAATGCCTGTTCTCTGCTGACTCAGTCATTTTATCAATGGCTTCATCTTGTGTTATTTGTCCTTTTCATGTTTCAGAGTTTGACCATTTTTCCTGCACTGAAAAATATCTAAATTACAAGACTGATCTACAAGTTTCTGGTCTTGGATTCAAAGTGAAAACAATTTTTCAGAAGATAATGGACTCCAATAAAAAGTAATTTCAAATTTCCGAGGTTTTTATTGTCTAACACCTTCGCCTTTTCTAAAAACCAAAAATAATGCTGTAACTCTGGAGAATTGCTCCAAAGTTCTATTTGTCTTTTCCACAAACAATGAGAAAATCTGACATTTTGTTGCAGCCAAGAACATCTAATCAGAAAAGCAAACTGAAAAGCAAACTGAAGCACGTATCGGCCAATAAAACACCAACAAGTTACCCACAGTCAAACCAAGTGAGATCATTTCTCCTCTACACAGTAATGTTAGAATGCTGAAAGTATCTGGGAGGGTTTGTGTTTTACAAACTTCATAAAGCTGCAAAGATTTAAGAGATCAGCATCATTACTTCAGTTAATGTTAAATATATCCAATTTTATTCAACATCAGTGTAAACTACTGTCAGGCAGTAAAGCTGAATGTAACTGAAGCTCCAACATGAAGACGCCAGTTTGCATTTATTTGCTTAGTGCTTCTGTTCCCTATTATTTTATAAAGCTTTAATATTTGTAACTGTTTTTAGTTTTGCTTTTTGACAATGTGATGCAACTTCTCCTTCTTCCAGTTGTCAGAGTGTCACATACTGACCCAGGCTGGTCAGGATTTATTTTAGCTTAAATTGCAAGAAAAAATAAGCCATTTAAGTGTTAATTTCTTATTTTTATCCATTTTTTTTTTCATTGTTAAATTTTTGCTGAAAGGGGAGAAACTTTATCAAATGACGTCAGGATACCTGATGCTTTATAAAAGTTGTTTAGTAACAATAGTATTTATCACTATTGTGTACTAAACTACATTTGTCTCTCAGAAATTCTTAGCTGTGCAGAAAATATCCTGACACATTTATATACCATCATGAGCTGAACTAATTACGTCACGCTGAACACCGAGCTCACTGACCTCAAACATCCTTTAATCTTATTTCCAGCTGCGTTCGATTAAACGGCTTCTGTGCTGCAAACGGGAGGAAGGTTGGGAGGAGCTTGGCTTGTTTTAATTGGTAGAAACATTTCCTGTTAGGAAGATGGATGGCAGAGGAAGCTCTCTGCCTCAGCCTTGGCTCATGAAGAGCTCATTGTTGCGAGACGTGCAGAATGAAGCTGATCTGGTGATCTTACCACAGATTGACCTCTGAGGTTATTAATGTGGAAAGAGATGGTCAGTTGGTAGGGTGTGTTATAACATCACCATAAAGACAAAAAGGCAAGGAAGGACACAAGTTAAAAACAACATTTTGGAAATATTGACATGGGAGGAAGGTTAACTATGCATTACCTTTTGTTCTCAGCGCCTGTAAGAAAATATCCCTCACAAAAAACATTATGAAGGCAAAGTACAAAAGATTTAATATTTTTCAAATGTATAAAAGATTAAAAGTGGGAAATTTTATTAGTTTTTTTAGTTGTGCATGTTTCCACTTCAGAGAGTTCGTATTAGCATATTTCATTTGATTGCTTTTTCAAGACAAAAATGTAAAAAATAATAAAAGGCCAGTTTTTAATACTGAAAAAGAGACGTCAGATTTCTTATTGATCAACATATAAAGCTTAAAATGAATAGTTTGAGTCAGTAACATCGCGCCCTTTTAAACTAACATGGTCTGATCTCATTATAGGTTTCAGAGAGAACTGCCAAACAAATCTGCCTTGTGTGTGAATATTATCCTTAAAATATATTTGGTTATTTAAAAACTCATGAACTGCAGACACTTTTTTAACCTGTTTTAATGTTCACTTGAATTTGTTTAATTTCAGCTTTTCAGTCAGAACATTTTACGTCAAACTGAGTTCACAATTCTACGAACCCAGCTTAACAAAAATATGTTTAGAAGAAAATATTACATTTAAACAGCACAATTAAATCAATTCTCTTTACACTTTATTTGCAACGTTTATTTAAAAAAATAAAGGTTGCAAATTTGTTATAGCGTATATAACCATGACAGTGATGTAGATAATCTCATGTTACACTGAGATTAAAAGAGTCATTTTTAAATGTTAAGTATTTTAAGTGGTTCAAACACTTAAAATACTTGTGTTGGAACCACTTTGATTTGATTATAAATCAAACATGATTTATAATAAATTTGACTTTGTAATTTGATGTTTTGAAATTGGGCCTCTGTTTCTTTAAGAAGCTCCTACTCTTTAAGACTCTGATCATCATATAAAGCTTAAAATATGTTTTAATAATTATACTTAGCATTAACTTTAAATCTTTAAATCTGTGATTTCCAAATTAACTGGATCCATTTGGCACCACATTCCAATGTGCCATGTTCTATAAACTGTTTATTAATAAAGGCCAATTCCATTGTGTCACCATATTTGCTGAATGTGTGGATTTGTTTTAATGCAGGACTCTGTTCCACTCTCTCACCTGGACGTTTTCCACTTCTAAACAGTAAAAGCCTGAAAGTCAAAGCAGGATAAAAGCTGCAGCTGTGGGAGAAGCAGACTGTCAGACAAAAGTAAATGGAGTCATTCTCCAAATCAAGGCCAGCTCACTGGACTGCTGCAGTTGTAACCCAATTACTCCCAGGCCACATGTTTTCAGAGCTGGGACGTCCTGCAGCAGAGGGAAGCCCTTCTCCCTTCTCTGCAGTCACCCTATAAAAACACAGCAGGCAGAGCGAAAGAGAGAGGCAAGGAGAGAACGATGAAAACCTGCAAGCGCTGCTCCTCATGACTTCAGTGTAAAGATATCTTCAAATACTTCAGTGTAGAGCGAAAGCTGGCACATCCAGCCATTTTGTGCATATGGAAAAATGATTGACTATTCTAACAATCGCTGTAAATTCAGCCACAGCCAGATTCATAAAAGAGGTGTGACTGAATGATTTACTTTAGTTTTTAAAGAACTTTAAAATGTATGTTATTTTTAAAACACATTGAAATGATCGGATGAATAGGATGTAAAACTATTATTTTGTAAAGAGGAGAAGAAAGAAGAAAAGCGCAGAGCAAAATATATAGCGCCAATAAAACTAAAGGAGACTCCACATCTATGAAGCAGGGCAACCCAGAGAACATGAACCATGCGGTTTGCAGTGGAGGTTTTGTGTGGGGTAATTAATGATGTGAGGATGAGGTCTTGTTCCACGGATGTGTGTGGGTGACTTTACAGTCTTTGCAAATGAAACCAGCCCATTCCATCAGCTTACTCTCCGAGCTGACAGACAGTATTTATCCCTAAAGGTCAGCGGAGATATTATTAAATAAATGTGGTGAGATGGCATTCTAATTTTCATCAACACATTTTATTCAAAGGGCAATCGAAATTAACCAGAAAAATGTTGTTAATTATTGTGGTAGGCCCTGCTGTGAGTTTTGTGGATTTTTTTGTTTTACAAGCCGGCATATAAATGAACAGGATTTGTTAAAGATAAGTTACAGTTTAATTTTTTGTCTCATTTCCAAAAATCTTAAAACATCTTATTTGTTGCTAATTTGGAGTTTTACTTACAGATTCTGTGTCGTTCTCCTTCACAGAATAACGGTTTTCTAATTAGGTCACAGGGGGAATTTTAAATAAAAAATCCAATAAAAGAAAATCCAATACATGATCAATGTTTGTCAACATCCAAACAGCTGATCTATACAGAGAGGAGAGAGGAAGAAGGATACAGAATGCAGTACAGATGGATCACAGAGTTTCTACTGCCATCTACTGTTGGCCTTGGCTATGACACCACAGAGCACCAAAAACCATCAGTTTTTATTTGTGTGCTTTAGAAGATTATATTCATATAATACATTAAATTCATATAATACATGATGCACGAAATAAAACTATTGTGAACAGGTGAATCTTAAATCAGAATAAGAATGAATAGTGTTTTTCAGTAATTCAGTTCAAAAAGGGAGAATAAATCTACAAAATACAAATTTGTCACACAAAGTGAAAAATTAAGTTTTGATTTCTACTTATTGTGATTATTTTGGATCACAGCTCCAATTAGCTTCTCCATAAACCATGAAACGTAAATTACTCTAATCGTTCATTAGCTGGCTGCTCTTTCTTTGCTTTCATAAAGAGCAAAGAAAGAAGCTTTAGCCATAAAATCATCACTGATTGTGGAAACGAGACTTTGGACTACAAGGAACATGGATTCTCTGTCTGTCTGCTAATCCTCTAGATTCTGGGAAAAATTTTCATTCCTTTGAAAAGAATGTTATGATTTTTCAGACTGAATTTTACTTTCTCTTCTTGGTGTTTTTGAGGATTATATTTGTGATTTTCCTGTGCAATCTGTGACTTTGGTTTGACCTTCATGAAACAAATAAAGCCAGAATGAACTGATCACATTAGATCAAGCCGAGTTTAATCTCTTATCCTAGATTTCTGAATTTTGCTTTTATGAAACAACCCTCTGAATAGAAACAAATAAATATGAATTTAACAAAACTAATGTAAAAAATGAGAATAAACTTCAGCTTTAATCAGTAACACATCTTGGTTAATGTCAAGATGTCATAACAGACATTTTGAATGTCAACTTTGTATTAAAAGTGTCATGATTTACCAAATGACACTTTATGACATCAGTCATAAATATTCATGAAGTCTTGCTCATGTTCATGTCTGTCTTATTCACAGCCCGTCAAATAAAGTGTTACCAAATAAACAATCAAAATCTGCTAGAAGAGAAATTAATTATTTGTTCCTAAATGTCCTTTTGATAAATAGATTCAGTCACTGACACAAGTCATGGTTGTTATTAGTCTTTATTCAGGATCATTTCCAATTTATTGCTCTTCTATTTATTCAACTTTTTTCTCATCATTTCAAACGCTTTAATCTTTGATCTTTGAACAGGCCGCATGTTTTTCCCTTTGTGTGATCCTAATACTTGCAGAGGCAGCAGTTAGACTCTAACACAAGTAACTTACTCTTGTGCAACAAATCAAACTTATTTTATAGTGAATTTTATTGACTTGACAGATTTAACAACATTCTCGATGGTTTCAGCCCGACCCAAATGCAGTACACAAAATGTTTAAAATACATATTCTGTATTACAAAATAATATACGACAGTAATCTGTAAATAGTAAAATATGGAGACTGATGCATACAACATAGATGAAATCCTATTGAAAATCCAAAAAGATGATTACAAAAATTACTTTTAAAATACTGTATTTTTACTATAAGAGAGAAAGCAAAATATATTTCTAATTATTGCTCTTTACACAAGTATTCATCTTTCATTTCTATGTATATTGTTAATGAAGAGATGCCATGAAAGGCTTCTTGTTTCACATCCTAACCATCCCTCTTCCTGTCAGCCAGATTCACTCTGACGTCTGAGTAAATTATTTCTGCTGCAGCATCACCTGAAAGAAGCAAAGTAGACACAACATAAGGGACGTCCATTACTATTAATGCACTTCAGAATAATAAAAAAATGTCTATTTTTATCTCACCTTCTGTGATAGTGGTGGAGCTTCTTCTTATTTTCAGTTTAAACAGTTTGATACCAAGATACAAAACCAGCAGAAGAAGCAGAACTGTTGCACTTGCTAAGACAATCACAGCCAGAAAATGTGCTGCTAGAATAAAAATAGACATCAGTCATGAGAAATATAAATATCTACCATGAAAATACTTTTTTATGTGGAAACGGAAGAATAAATTATGCAGAGCATTTTAATTGGAAAATTTGCACAATTTGGCAAAAGGATTAAAGGTGCCATTTTATAGAGTAACTTAATTTCAATATTATAAAAAATATTCAATGAAATATAACTACGAAATTTGACATTGTAATTTAACTTCTTGTAATCGGGCCTCTTTCTCTTTAAGAAACTCCAGGTCTTTCTAAAGCACAACCTTCAGGATTCATCACAACTTGGTGATGACATCTCAAAACTGAAAAGTGCAAAACTTCTCATTTTTGCACTGAGAAGTAGCTCCCAGAATGAGCTCAGCAAAAGCACGGTTTCTCCAGGTGTTTGCTAATTGCTGCTGGCTAGTCTGAAGGAGCTGAGTGGAGGAGGAAGCTCTGACTCTTGGAAACTGCAACTCTGCGAAGTAGCTGCACTGCAAAAGCATTTTGAAGCATTTTGCCATGGAGATTAAAAGACGTCCCAAAGATGCATGAAAGAATTTGTTAGTTTTACGTAACACTGCTCTTTTAAAGAAAATGGAAACAAAATGGAAAGTAATCAAACTAAATATAAGACTGAAGCCCATTACCTTCACAACTTGGAAGATGGATGATGATCTGTTCACTGCTGACCTTGTTCTGAACTTTACACTCCAGTTTTCCTTCCAGTTGACCATTTAAACTGATGGTGACACTTCCATTATTTGCACTGGTGGGTTTAGTGTGTAGTAACAGGTTATTATCCAGAGAAAAGAGAACTGTGTGTCGTCTCCCTCTGCTGAGCAGATGACTGTCCTCTGCTCTGGTGACAAACATTTCTGAAACATGGCAGGTTGTGAAACTGGAGCTGAAAGACAAACACAGTTAAAAGTGTTTGTTTATTTTTATGTGTATCATTTAAGAAAAAAATCATCATTTTATGACATTATTTAATATTTCATATTATGGGTTAAACTGTAAATCACAATGATTCTTATGAAATGCATTTATATACATTTGAAGATAAAATAAGTTATATGTAGCACAAACCGATAATTAATGTTCCTACCTATAATCTGAAGATTGATGTTGACTTTCTTGATGTTTTTGCCATTATTATCATGTAGCTCCATCAGATAAACTCCAGAGCCATTCATTATGATGTGATCACACTTCAGTGCTCCATTTTTGTCAAATTCGCAGGATTTAAAGTCCTTTGATTTTGTTTCCAATGGACACAATACGCATGTGTTGTTTACCCAATTAAAAAGTATATTTTCTTTTTCTTTCATCGTAATCTTTGTAGTTTGAATTGGAAGGTAAAATATCAGAGGTTTTCCAGGTGCTCCATAACAATGACATTCTTTATCACATTGAGTTATGTGGCATTCTAATGTCCCTAAGAGATTAAAAACAAGCAAGTCATAAGTTTACAAGATAGTAGTAAAACATTGCAAAACATTCATTACAATGGCAAATAACTGGCAAGATTTAAAATATATGATATATAAATATAGCTCTCATTAAATAATATTAAGTGACAAAATCCCTGAAGTAAATTTCATTTAATATCTTAGATCTAACATTTACAAATGATCTAAGTAACTTAAAACTTGATTAACTGTATGTACTCTACCTGTTGCCATGGCTGATAGAGCCAGAAATGGCATCAACATGTAGATGAAAATCATTTTCTGTGAAGACAAGAAAAGATATGAAGAAACGGTTATAAATAACAGATTTTTGTTATCCAAATACAAACTGCTAATATTTAAACAAAGTTTGTTACCATATTAGTTCAGTTAGAATTATCAACATTATTATTCATCATTAAATATCAAATTAGAGATACATTTATAAAATACCATCCTAACATTTACACATTACCTCACAAAATGTTTCTTTAATGGGGTAAAACAATATGAGGAAATATGAGTTTATTCTGCACAATTTTAGTATTTTTGCAATGATGTGATTGGTGTCTTCAAGTTTTTGTTTTTAATTCTTGCACCTGCACATAATTTAAAACTTTGCATGATATATTATATTAATGTTCTCAAATTAATCCTGATCAAAATGTTCTACTCAAATACTCAAGTTTTTTTTTTTTATAAATATTTTTTTCTCTTTCTTGAATAATTTTGGATTGTGGATGAAGACATTTGGTTTCTTTTTGTATCAAAATATATTGAATTATTACTGTTTCACTTCAACACAGTTTTCAGTAAATGGACCCACGTCTGGTTTGAGTGAAGATGAACTAAAACTTTTACTTCGTTTTTAATCAATTTCTCGTTTTACAGTGGAACCTCTAACAAAAGGCTCATATCATGTTAATAGTGTGTGAATGATTTGAATTGTGTTTTCTAGACAGAAACTTGTTGCTTTTGTACTGATTTTATTCTCATGTCATTAAAAAGCTTTCAAAACATAAACCTGTTAATGGTATCGGCTGGTAAGGAAAGAAAGAGGTGTTTCATATTCATAAGTAACTCTATCATATGTTACAGTCTGCAGTGTTTCATGTATTCACTCAGATCTCACAATATTTATCTGGCTTTTCAATCTGAACATTCAGTGCCATGAACTTTTCTGCCACTGGACATCTCACCAAAAATCTGCTCAAAACTGCTTACTTTACGAGACAGAAGCTGAACGTTAAGAACTCTGATAAAGATGCTTTCAAATTAAATCATCCTAAAATTTTTATATGCAGTGCTTATTGTGTTTTGTTTCTTTAATGTCAAATAAAATCATAAATCTTTTAAAGGTTTTTCAACAGAAATGTATTGGCTGGTCAGATTAAGAAAAAACTCTAAATGAATAACATTCAGATCTGCTGTGTAAAACCCAAATAAGTGAATAAAACTATAAAAAATATTTAAGTGTTTGGATAACAGGATAATTTCTTTCATCTTTATTACATTTGCATAATTATAGTAGTAATGTTAGTAAGTAGTTTAAAAAATATTTCAATCAAGCTACTTATAAAATATGGATTTTCTTTTGAAAAATAAAAGTAATGCCTTCAACAAGATATTGGTTGGGCTATGAAGGTAACAGTCTGCAGATTTTTGATAAAAAGTAAAAATCACTTCAGTAGAAATCATTTTTTTAGACTCACATGCGATAGAAGATCGTCGTCTGTGAAGAGGTTGGTTAGTTTTCCACTCGCTGCAGGGAGGTTCAGCAGAAACTTTTATCTGTGGTCTGCAGGGAAGTGAAAAAGCTGCTGAATTATTGACGACTGAGTGGCTGCATCTTTATCTCTGATATTTATGCATCAGATGCAGCCGAACGATTATTACCTAGAAGGAAATATTTAGATCAAAGATTATTGTGCATTTTTTCTTTGTTTATAGAAAACAAATTTTCTATATTTCTATAATGGAGGTTTGGTGAAAGGTAGTTACAATACATGGCCTTTGACCCACTTTACATAAAAATGCTCCACACTGAGATCATGTTTAATGTCAGAAAATTTTCCAGGAACCAAAGCTAAAAAATCAGATATGAAATACATTGAAAGAACATGAACATGATTAGTTTAGACAAAGTTTTATGTTAAAAAATAATAAAAAAAGATTAAAATTTGTAATAATTGGTTACCAGTAATATTGAGTTCTCATTATTGTTTGTTTATTATACTGTAAAAATGCAACAAAGAAATAAAAATTGTTCCTACTGACAAGATTAAGTTCATTTCATAAGTCTGTTCTTTTAACGCCTCATTACAGTAATATATAATGAGGCGTTACTTATTTTTTCAGAAACTTAATCGAGTACATGCAGTCATTGAGTACAATTTTATTCAAATTAACAAGCATTTGTACAGTTTATAATGTATCATCATAAGAAAACTTTCATTTCAATTCGCTTTAACAGTTTAACATTCGTCTTTTTGGCTTCATTTCCTCTTAATTAAACGGTTTTAGTTTGTTTGAAGGAAGTGCAACCTCAAACTCAAAGCTATTTTGATACTTGTTAAAACCACATTTTCCATTCTGTTTGTGTGCTTACTGCTAATGTGTCACTGCAACCTATTTACTGTCGGGTGTTAAGAGAAAAGGCTTTTATTTGAATTGGTGCACAGAGAGGAAGGGCTTTGTTGTTGTTGTTGTTAATGTTAACAAATGTAAAAACGCACAACGGATGACATCTGACCTTCATTTCCACAGCATAACTAAAGTATTCACACCTCCTGAAGCTTTTCACATTTTGTTACATTACAATCACAAACCTCATGTGTTTAATTTGGTTTTGATAAGACAAAGAGGAAGATAATAGAAACATAGCACCCAGTTTATACCCAGAGACAACAATTTATAGGATCTAATGTTGTTTGAAGGCCTCAGATGTTTGTTGGAAAACATCAGTGAACAAACAGCATCATGAAGAAACACAGTGGAAGTGGAAGATATAAAAATTAACTGAAAACAAATGGAAAACGCCTTTATTAATTTATTTGGTATATAAGATAAGTGTTTGCAAATGCTGAATAGATTCAGAATTATAATTTTAAATATTAGTTCTGTCTCAAAATGCCCTTGGTTAGACGATGATTTTGTGGTTCTGGGACCGGGTCCCGGCGGTGGGCTCCTGTCAGGCGATCTTTGACTCGAAGTCTAAAGCTGCTGAGCTCCTGTGAGAAACTCTAGTCCTCAAAGGCTGATGTCCTGCAAGTTTTAGATGTCTCTCTGCTTCAGCACACCTGTCTCTCATGTGGCCTTGCTGGGAGAGATTGACTGAATGCTTCTGAGGCAGTTTTGGACTTTAATTTGTGAGTGTAGGACAAAAGTTGCAGGACTCTATTTGACTAGCTTGAGTCTACTGCTTTTGGGCAGAGGTTCCCAAACCTGCCCTGCACGTTTTAAGCGTCTCTTTGCTTCCTAATAGCTAACTGAACGAATGAGTAATTAACAGACGTCTGCAGCGTTCGATGGCTGCAGAGGAGGCCATGCAGTCATTTGGATCTGGTGTGCTGGAACTGAGACACATCTGAAACATGCTGGGAGTTTTGACGACTAGGTTTGGGAATCAGTGGTACACAGTAAATCTAGCAGGTCAAAACTAACTCTGTTAGATTTGATTTTAACACTTTTAAAGTGCCTATAAGGGCACTCTCCAGAAAGTGTTAATTTAACTCTTTTTAGAGAGTTGCTACCTTAACTCTAATTAAGTCTGCAGCTCACACGTCACATCACTGTGTATTGCGCAGGTAGAGGAAGCAAAAGTTAAATTAGCTCATTGCTTTGGAAAACAGCAGCTGTGTAGGACGACACATGGTTTAGAAATATTGGATTTGAGTTTTTCAGACAGAGGTAAAATATTTTAGCTCAAGCTAATTCTTCACTTCTGTGTCAACTTGCCAACAGGCTTCATCATTAATCCATCTCAACTCACTGGAGTAAAAAGGTTTACATCAGGTTTGGTATGAGAGGTTCTGGGAGGCTGACATCAGCAGCAATCACCACTAGATGGCGATGTGGCTTTAGATTATTTAACTGAAATAATTCTGAAGACAACAAGGATCGACGCCTCGGATTAGTCACATCAACAGCTCACATATTAGGTATATAAGGAAACAGATGTAAAGTCAGAACTCAGATCTCCACACTGAGAAAATATGTTTAAGGGGTTTTCTCTGGAAGTATGAGCAACAGAAGAATTTCACACCAAATCAAGCATTTGAATAAAAAGAGTTGCATTTATTTTCAATTTTATTTGTTTAACAGTTCAACATTCAAAATAGCCAAGGTAGTCAGGCTTTCAGTCACTGTGGTTAACCATCCACCCTGCAGGCAGGCTGAGTCATCTGAGTACACAACTTCTTCATCGACTGAAAGAAGTAAAAATAGAAACACATCAGTTCATCAAACACACTCACATAGAGGCAAACTTACAGGCATGCATGCAGTAATTTGATCTCTTACCTTCTCTAAGAGCTGCAGAGCGTCTTTTCTGATTGAAGCATTGTAGCCTCTCTCCTTTGGCTTCTGTTCACCATATCCGTAACTTCAATTTAAATTTCAGTCTTCTGACTATTTGCATATTAGCTTTTATTACAGCAAAATCAAGCTCTTCCACTCATGGTTTAAATCTTGTGGATATCAGGGCTGTTAAAAGACTTAATAACAAGACTGGAAAAAGCAGCAGAACAGAGTTGATATCATAACCACAATCAGTTACAGCATTCGGGTCTAAAAAGTTCATTTCTCATCAAAAATAGTCAAAATCATTGTCCAGACAGATTTATTCATTTTCTGTGGTGACAGACGTGTTTGACACACTGCAAGCTGTTTACAGGAGCCGACAGACAAGTTCAAAGTCACACTTAGTTAATAAAGTTGACAGTAAATGTACATTTCAATAAAACATCTGAACAAATATCAATATGTTTTTCTTACCAAGAATGTGAAGATTGAGTATTTTTGTCCTCAGGTGTTTGCCAGAGGTGGATGAATATGAGTCGTTCTTTATTGTTTTGACAATCTTAAAAGTCAAATTTTGAAGTATTTTGCAGTTTTTTCATCATTGATTGACTTAAAAAGCCCAACCTCATTTCTTCTAAGAGTTGTTCTCTCTTCAGGTGAAACATCCGAGACTCTCCAAGTCCTCCAAACCAGTATAGTTTGGTTTATTAAATTACATCTAATTGGTCCTGAAAAGGGAACAATAAAAACCAAGTCACAACCACGGAAAATAATTTGAAATCATGTAAAGTTTATTCATTATTTTTTTTAAATTTGAAAATATACAATATAATAAGTTCAACTTTATAACATGTACTTGCATTAATTGAAACTTGAATAACTGCTTAAAATATGAAATGCACCTTTTGCCAAAGCTGATGTTCCCAGGACTGCGATTATTAGTAGATCAACATAATCACTCCAGCAACATACGGTGGGATTCAAACACATATTTAGAGATGTGAACAAACCATTTGCCATCTTTAGTTCTTCAAACTTTCAAATCAATTTGGTGTCATAGCAATGAGGGTAAAAAAGACAAAACAAACCCATAGCAACATTTTTATTATATTTAGTTGACCTTTAATCTCACGTCTGTCTACAAGACAAAACAAAAGGTCTGATGAACCTCCCTGCTGCAGGAGGAAGAGGCACCAGTTGGTATTGAGGCGTTGCAGGTGAGTGCACATCAATATTTCAACATTGCTTATAGCAGATTAAAAAGTTTTTGTAAAATGTCTGCAGAGGCTTTCAGTCAATCCCCAGCATAGAAAAATGGTATTAAGATACTAAACCAAATACTAGAAGTAGATAAAGTATTCAAGTCTGATGTAATTCCACATAAAATGAGAGAGAAATAACGTTACATTTCTAATTTATTTACACTGATGGGGAACATCATCAAGGTGATGATGTTCACTTTGATGATGAACATCATGGTTGATGCATTCAACAGGATGTATTTAAATGAAAAACCTGCAGTTTGCCTCCCATTATACCAGAGCATTGAACCCGACTGTACAACATATTGTTTTCAGTGTGGAGATCAGAGTTCTGTATTTATATCTGTTTCCTTATCCTGGTGACCATCCAGACCCAAACACAGCAAATCTCAAGTGTTTTTAGCATCTTTTTGCTAAGATGCAGAAATATCTCATTTCTTCTCCCCTCTTCAGTTTTTGTTTCTTTGTTGTCTTTCTGAAATGAAGGAAATATAAGTAGGCAACAGGCAATAGATCTCGTAATAAAATATTTTAATCTTTTCTGTGTATTATTTCAGGAACATAACCTCACCTGTGTCATCTGGTCCCTGTGGGAACCTTGTTGTGATTTTGTCCTCTGTCTTTGTCCAGTCTGTCATGTTACTGGTGCTTCTGGGTCTTTGTGGACTTTTATAACATTGAACTACTTCTGCACTCCACCTCTCACAAGATGCAGTCAGGATCGCATCTTGTCCTCGCCACCAAACCTCCAGTTCATCCCAGTTGCTACTGGAACATTCTCTGGAATTAAACAGTCTCAATGTAAAGCGTTTTCATGTAAAGTTGGTCAATGGCTATGTATCATGACTACCTTTCACTAAATGTCCATAACAGGAAAGCATTACATTCATTTTTCAAACATATGTTGATGTTGCTGTAATCCTCACACAATAACAAAAAGTTAACAAAATGCACAATATTTTGATACAAATATTAAACCAGGTGCTGGTAATTGTTCGGCTCTGTCCAATGAGAAAAGATGCAGCCACTCAGTCGTCGATAACTGAGCAGCTTTTTCACTTCCCTGCAGATCACAGATAAAAGTTTCTGCTGAACCTGCAGCGAGTGGAAAACTAACCGACCTCTTCAGACGACAATCTTCTATCGCATGTAAGTCTAAAAAAAATGATTTCTACTGAAGTGATTTTTACTTTTTATTAAAATCCACAGGCAATGTAACCGTTATAACCCAACCACATATCTTACTGAGGGCATTACTTTTATTTTCCAAATGGTATTTATTTTATAAGCAGCTTGGTTGAAACATTAATTAAACTATTTACTAAGATTATTATGCTTATCCAGATGCGGCTCCGTTGAATGAAAACATCAAACCAACAAAACATTTTGAACATTTTGAACTTACAGTTTGTTAATGTTAGAATGGTTCTGAATATTTTATCAGAAGCTACAGGAGGATTTATGTCTTATCTAATTTCACAATATTCCTCCATGAAATCACTCAGGGATGACATGTTTAAAATACAAATTCATTAATTGATCCAAAATGTTGTCAGAAGTTTCCAAGTCATGACATCATTTCGGCTCTATCAAATTGCTTAGTCATAATATGATCCTTCTAAATTTGATTTTTAAAAATATGTTTAAAAGGTTTTATAAATGTGTCTCTAGGTTATCAACATACAAATAATATTGATAATTCTACTTATTAATATAGTATTAATATAATTTGTTTAAACGTCAGTGGTTTGTATCTGGATAACAAAATCTGTAATGTAAAACTATTTGATCATAATTTTTCTTGATTTACAGACAATGATTTTCATCTACATGATACCATTTCTGCTTCCAGTGGTCATAGCAGCAGGTACATTTAACTCAATTAATCAAGTTTGTTTTTTTATTAATTTATGTATTTTTTATTTAAATTAAATCATTTAGATCTGATCCAAGGTGTTAAAAAAATTGAATTCAGGGATTTTATTTTTTATCTTACTGATATTAGTTATTATTATTTGGCAATAATTATATTTATATACTACATATTTAGTATTTAATGATGTTGTCAGTTGATTGCCCTAGCAATAAATCTTTGCATTTAAAAAAACATCACTGACAATAAAGACATTAGGATGTTTTACTATTATCTTGTAAACTTATGACTTGCTTGTTTTTAATCTCTTAGGGACATTAGAATGCAACATAACTCAATGTGATAAAGAATGTCATTGTTATGGAGCACCTGGAAAACCTCTGATATTTTACCTTCCAATTCAAACTACAAAGATTATGATGAAGAAAAATAAAACTACACTTTTTAAGTGTGAAAACACATGTAAGGAAGAAAATTCAAACTACTTTAAATCCTGCGAATTTGACAAAAATGGAGCACTGAAGTGTGATCACATCATAATGAATGGCTCTGGAGTTTATCTGATGGATCTATATAATAATAATGGCAAAAACATCAAGCAAGTCAACATCAGTCTTCAGATTATAGGTAGGAACATTATTTATTGGTTTGTGCTACATATAACTTATTTTATCTTCAAATGTATATATATGCATTTCATAAGAATCATTGTGATTTACAGTTTAACCCATAATATGAAATATTAAATAATGTCATAAAATGATGATTTTTTTCTTAAATGATACACATAAAAATAAACAAACACTTTTAACTGTGTTTGTCTTTCAGCTCCAGTTTCACAACCTGCCATGTTTCAGAAATGTTTGTCACCAGAGCAGAGGACAGTCAGCTGCTCAGCAGAGGGAGACGACACACAGTTCTCTATTTCTCTGGATAATAACCTGTTACTACACACTAAACCCACCAGTGCAAATAATGGAAGTGTCACCATCAGTTTAAATGGTCAACTGGAAGGAAAACTGGAGTGTAAAGTTCAGAACAAGGTCAGCAGTGAACAGAAGATCATCCATCTTTCAAGTTGTGAAGGTAATGTGCTTCAGTCTTATATTTAGTTTGATTACTTTCCATTTTGTTTCCATTTTCTTTAAAAGAGCAGTTTTATGTAAAATTAATCAAAAAAACAAAACGCCCATAGTGTTAATTTTATTCTTGATGCCTGAGAAATCCTTTTACCTGAATTTGTTGAACCATTCAGCTTCAACACACCTGAATGGACTTAGCCCCGCCTTCCAGGCGCAGCTCCTCCTCACATCTGCAGTTCCCAAGATTCAGAGCTTTTGCCTCACAGAGCAGCCCTCTGCCACAACTCTCCCACTCAGCTCCTTCAGACTAGCCAGCAGAGACTAGCAAACACCTGGTTGAGCTGCTGAGCTCATTTGAGGAGCTACTTCTCAGAGCAACACTATTAAAAATGTTGTGAAAGGTTAAACAGAGGATCCATGTTGTGAAGACTTCCTGAAGACAAAGATTTAGAAAAAGCAGGAGTTTCTTAAAGAGAAAGAGGCCCAATTACAAGGAGTTCAATTACAAAGTCAAAGTACTTTTAAGGTATATTATACTGAAGTGACTTCAAAATACATAATACTGCCCCTTTAAATCTTTTCATACATTGTGCAATTCTTCCAAATAAAATGTTCTGCATGATTTATTTTTCCATTTCCATATAAAAAGTCTTCATGATACATAAATATGTTTTTTTCTAGAGGCTCGTTTTCTAGCTGTGATCGTCTTAACAAGTGCAGCAGTTTTACTGCTTCCTCTGGTTTTGTTTCTTGGTATCAAACTGTTTAAACTGAAAATAAGAAGAAGCTCCACGACTATCAGAGAAGGTGAGATAAAAATATCACTGACCTGTTTTTAATCCCAAAGAGCATTTATAGCAATGAACATGGACTAACATGGCTTTTTATTGAATAACCTTAATATTTTAAATCAATATTAAACTTTGCCCTTATTCCTTATTTTGTGTCTATTTTTGCTTCTTTCAGGTGATGCTGAGGAGGAAATAGTTTACTCAGATGTGAGAGTAACTCGGGATGCCAGAAAGAGGGACGGTTAGGATGCTGCTGAGCAGAACGAAGAAGGATTGAACAAGAGTCACCTGTGAAACATGAAGCCTTTCATTTCAACACAGATCTACACAGAAATGTAGATCTGTTAAAATAATTGAAAGAAGTTTCAAAGTAGTTACATGCTGCAGTTTTAACGAGACAATATTCTGGGTTGTTGTGTTTTTAACGAATCTGTTAATGTTTCCCAAGATGCACTGCACAGTATGTTTAGGTTGTTAAAACTTCCCATTTATATTTTAACACAAATCTTCACTCCCTCACTAGTCTTCTGAATTGACTTTCTTAAAGTATCACTGATGTGATAAAATCAATTTCACGATTTGAAAAGATAAATGACTCTGCTTCCAATCAGAAAAGCTTTTAATAACACACAGAAGTTTATATTTTAAATCGTGTAAGTGGTTTTATGTCAGTAGCACTTCAAGATATATTAAAAGAATACCACTGCAAACTCTTTCTCTACATCAAATGACCAAATGTTTAAAGAAGTCAAACTTAGCAGAGGACTCAGCTGAACACATCGTACGGTGGCGTGAGCCAAAACCACAGTGGCATTTTTTGTTTCTCAGCTTCCTGCTTCAGTAGCAGACAGGAGGGTTTAATTTTAGCTGAGTGAAAGTTATTGACCCATACAAAGTAAAAAAAAAAAACAGAAAAAAACATTTTGATAGCAGAGTCTGAAAAGTGAAACAAAGGCCTAAACATTTATACAGCTGTCATCCTGTCAACATTTACCAGCAGTGTTAACAGTTTACCTTTAAAGATACTAAAGCTTATATATTGTGTCAAACCTCCTCTCACCAACAGATATGACAGATTAACATATTAATAGATCTTAAATGTTTACTTCCCTTCATTTCATAAAGCTGTTGCTGCCTTGATTTTACTCAAAATGAAGATTAACTGGATTAGATTTGACATATCAGCCTTCGTCTTTGAAAAAAAGATTTTTTAAAAATTTAATCTAAATGTTGTGATGTTAAAATTTAGTAGTCCAACTTAAAAACTGACACCTGAACAAAATTAGTCCAATTCAAGTCTAACATCTACGAACACAAAGAGTGAGGGGAAATCCACTCTCTCCCTTTCTGAGAGTGGGCGAGAGAGCCACGCTCACAAAATGCATCTTTTCTCTTTTATAGGCCGCTGATCTGCAACTTTTAGATGTGCCTGTGCTGCACCACCTGAATGAAATAATTAGGATATTAGCAGGATTCTGGAGAATTTCTCTACACAAGGAGGAGGAAATTAAACCTTTTCTTTCCAGTGTTTTGTGGCACATCTAAAAACAGCAGGTCACTTTGAGGACTGCACTCTGGTAGCTGTGTTACAGAAGAACAATGACTGTTACTTTCAAACCAAAAGAGGAATTGGACCAGAGGATAGTTACTGATACTTACCTACCAACCCTGAATAAGAGTATCTAGTTTATTCACTTTGGATCAACATTATTAGCTTTTTCTTCTTTTGCTCTTTATTTTGGGTCATTATTTTGTTTCTATTTCCTTTAAATGCTTGTAAAGTTCTTTGTATTGCCTTGTTGTTGAAAATGTGCTGTATAAATCAAATTAAACAAGTTTATTTCAAATAAAGAAATATATACAAGTCAAATAACATTTGTTTTAAAGTTCTCCATGTTGCAAATCTGGATTTAAAATAATCAAGTAAAAATATGTTTACACAGAAAATATATAATTTTTAAAAAACAAAAAGTCTGTAAGCTAATAATATCAAATTGTTCACTGTGTAAAGACTCCAAAGCAAAATACATGTTCTAAGCTTATAGCAACAGTTCACGAGGCTTCGACCAGGAAGACGTTGTTGAGCAGCTGTCACTTTGCTTTGTCTTGGATGCTCAGTTCAGTTCTTCCTGTATTGTTTTTCACTTTAACATCTGCATAAATAATTTCCTCTTCTGCATGACCTGAAAAATTTAAGCACAAAAATTATAACTAATATTAAATAGACTTTATATAGACCAACAATTTTCATATGTTTTAAAATATTTTGCTTACCTCTATTATGTTGTCGACGTTTTTTGCAAAACTTAATTACAATGAAACCCAAAACCACCAAACCAGCAGCTGTGGCAGCAGCTGACACTGGTACAGTGAAGCTCCCAGAACCTGAACAAGACAAGAAAAATAATATCAGATCAACAGTAAACGTGCTGATGCCAATTTGGAAGTTTTAAAGAAGCTGGTAAGGATTTTTGTATATAAGACAAGACAGCAAAGCATGAAATCTGATGCTAACAGCTTCAAAAATTGTTTTGTTTAGTGATAGAATCTGAGGATTTGACACAGATTTAAAAGATATTAATGAAACATGGAAAGGAACATATTTTTACCTTTGCATGCTGTTAAGTGAATTCCTGAATCCTCTCTGCTGACTTGGTTCCAAACTTGGCAGCTGAGGCCTCCTGTCATCTGGCCGTGTATTTTGATCCAAACATTTGTGACATTAAGTCTTTCACCTGTGCAGTTGCTGATGATCTGTCTGCTTGGTATAAGAGAGAGACCATCTAAAGTCAGGATGAACTCCACTTCTTCTCCTTCAGAAGAACATGTGACCGTCTTCTGATCAGCTGAAGAACATTTTTGAGACACTGCTGGCTTCGACACTGGCTCTGCGAACGCAAAGTAAAGTCATGTAGAGCAAGGTTGATTCATTCAGAAATTACTTTTTAGAATTTTCTTTAGCTATGTAGCATTGAAATTTAAATCATTTTTATAATATAAACTTTTTTTTATTATATAACTTGGACATTACAATTTCTAACATTAATATTAGCCCAGTACGTATAGATTTTTTAATTATCAATGTTCTAATTTGTTAATCTTTTTTTTTATCTTCATGTTAATCTTTTTTTTAACATATCAACACTGTTTATTGAACAGACATCTAAGTGCAGTCTGTCTTGGAACTTTTTAGTCTAATAAAATACATATCCAAGGTTTGTTTTAGAACAAAAAAGGGAAATTATATTAAATTTATGCAAAAATAAAATGGGTTAATATGGTACAAATTTAATTTAAAAATCTTAAATGAACTAAAATATATATTCTGTTGTAAAATAGATAAAAGTTATATTCTTGAGCAAATTGTTGTTGTACAATAATCACCAACATGCAAGATGTAATCACAACATTTCTTTCAGAATATTAACCTACTTTGTATTTTTATGTGGACCTGGACATTTCTGATCCGTTGTCCTGCAGCATCGTATTCCTCCAGGGAGTAAAGTCCAGAATGTTTCTTCATTGCGTTTCCCAGACTGAATGTTCCAGGTCGGATTTCCTCAAACTGATCAACATTTTGGCCCCTGATGTCCACTTTCCCATTACTGCATGTTATTAAAAATTGGTACTCGCCATCTTTTGTCAATCTAAAATCAATCATTTTTGTCTTTGAAAGGTGAAAAATGAGTTGCTGTCCTTCTGCTCCATAACACGGCTGAGTTCCAGCGGAATCATAAAATTTACACTCGATTGATTCTACAAGAAACAAAGAAAAGCTTCATGTAAACTTTGGAGTTAAATTCAGTCACTGAAGATCATTAGTCAGATTGAAATACTTTTGAAAATAATTATGTTTAAGCAAATATTAAAAATACTTTTCATTAACCAACATTTAAAATGTCTTTCCCAATTTTCATTAGTTGTAACTTAAAAATAATCATGGTCAATAGAAATACGACTCAGAAAATATTATCCTGTGAATAACTAATCTATAAGTGTTTTAATTATTTTACAGAGTTGATGAAATAAATAGACTTTCCATTATAATTCTATTTTATTGAAAATATTTGTATACAAATAGTTAAATTAGAGAAACAAACTGTGAAGCATAATTCCATATAAGCAAATACCATTAAAAGTTTTTATTCTTTATCCAATAAATTTTAACAAAAAATATCAATTACCAAATGACATACAATATAGTTAAGAACTGAATAATACCTTTTGCCAGCGCGGTTGCAACAAAAGCAGCAAACTTTATGAAGACAGTTATCATTGTTCCTGTGAAAAACAAATATTTGAAAGTCATCACACATCATCATTCTGAAGAAATCCTCTAAATATGAGCATAAAATTTGAAGCAGAGCCTAAAAGTCAAATGAAAGAAGATTAGAACTGCCTGGTTTGACAAAGAAAACCAGACAGTTTTATTATTGATTTTAAATATTTAGCAAAATAAAGTTTTGTGAGATCTACTCAAATTCTGTAATATGTATGAGTTTCATTTCCACGGATTCAATTGTTTTCAAAATGCTTACCAGGCTGAGGGGACGTGATGCTGAGCGTTGAGGTTGAGATGGAGCTGCAGACAGACGGTTGGCTTTATGTTCTCCTTCTCTTTGAGTTGAGCGATCTGAATCAAGGAAGCAGTAACACCTTAGGGTGTTACTGCACCAGAAGGTGTCGCTGCACGTGGCACCTTTAGATTTTGATTAGCAAAAATCATATATAGCTTTATATTATGTTGTCAATATACATTTTCTGAAATATGTGGAACACAACACAGAAATAGAGAGTATTTAACTTCAGTAGAGCAAAGGTGCACATATTTTATATCACAAAATGTCCAGGTTGCTTTTTGCCTCAAAATACAATCTTAGCTATTGTATACATTTCTTACAGAATATGGAGATATCATATCTGGTGTGGTAAAATCCAGGCCTATGTCCTACACTATTTGATTCACACTGAAGATCTGAAGGATTGGACTCTCCTGAAGGTTGTAATAACCTTAAAATGTAAATAATCCATTCTGTAATCCAGGTCAGAAACATGGGCAGGAATCAGTACATTAGTCTCAATCAGATCAGCTCTAACTGGAAATGGCTTCAAACCCTCATCCTTCTCCAAGCAGACTTATTTTGTGACTCTTCACTCTGTCAGGTTTATTCAGTTGACCACTTCAGCAGTTAGCTGAGTAACTTCCTCTTCTCCATAAGTCATCTGTTACCTAATGTAAATCATGTAGATTTATTTAATCTATCAAAATCATCCTGACATGACAGTGAAAGGCTCTAAAAGTAAGCAGACTTTTCCCAACAACACTGCAAACTTGTGTCAAATACATTTTATTCAGGTCATTGGTTTAGGTTTTAATGAATGGTTGAGTATGTATCTGCCCAGTTAAAAACCTTAAATTCATCCTGCATTAATGTTTTTGCCTCATAAACATGCCGAATACACAAAGCCCACAAAGAAAAATGCAAGTACAAAGGTAGTGGAAAACCTGGGTTCTGTAATCAGACAGGAGTTTCCATTTGAAGCTTGTTTCTTTTCAAAGGTCACACAAGGTGACTGAAATGCAGAGGTGATGGTTAATACTTCATACCCTGAGGAAGGATTGGACTGTTTCATTACAGTTTAAGGGGAAAAGCTTCTTCAGATCTGAAACAGAGCATATCATGAAATACAGCAGAAGTTCTATTAAAAACTAACTGAAAACCAGGTTGTGGTCACATATAGAGCAGCTCATGTCAGCCAACAGGCAACAAGGCAAACAATGATTTCACATTAACAGCCAAGAAAAGTCTGTCCTTGTTTCATTTCAGGTGCATCTTTCACATGGTTGGGTCAAAATCTGGTAAAAGCATCTTGAAACATGGATCACTCCTTACTTGTGCCGTTCATGCTGGTAGAGGAGGTGTCATGCTGTGTGGATTACTGGTTGTGAATAAGACCGTTATAAACATGACATAACACCTGTCATGTAAGCCTTCATGAATATTTATGGCTATTGTCATAAAATGTCATTTAAAAATTATGTAGTTTTATGTCATCAGAGCTAAAGTTTAATCAGTAATACATAAATTTATGTCAGATCATAATGTCTTGGTTAATATCAAGTTGTAATAACAAAGACATTTTGAATGTCAACTTTGTATTAAAAGTGTCATGATTTACCAAATGACTCTTTGACAACAGTCATAAATATTATATTCATGACAGGTGTTATGTCATGTTTATGACGGTGTCATATCAGTATTATTCACAACCCGGCAAATAAAAGTGTTACCGATTTTTTAAAGTACTAATAAAGCAGAGACACCATAACTGCCATCACATCTTTGTGGGCAAAATTCTCTGAGTAAAAATGAAGAGAGTTCCTAAAGCAAGTAGGGGTCCAGTTCAGGACTCATCCAGTGCAAAACTCATCCAGTGCAGGACTCATCCAGTGCAGAACTCATCCAGTGCAGGACTCATCCAGTGCAGAACTCATCCAGTGCAGAACTCATCCAGTGCAGAACTCATCCAGTGCAAAACTCATTCAGTGCAGGACTCATCCAGTGCAGGACTCATCCAGTGCAGGACTCATCCAATGTAGGACTCATCCAGTGCAGGACTCATCCAATGTAGGACTCATCCAGTGCAGGACTCATCCAATGTAGGACTCATCCAGTGCAGGACTCATCCAATGTAGGACTCATCCAGTGCAGGACTCATCCAATGTAGGACTCATCCAGTGCAGGACTCATCCAGTGCAGGACTCATCCAGTGCAGGACTCATCCAGTGCAGGACTCATCCAGTGCAGGACTCATCCAGTGCAGGACTCATCCAGTGCAGAACTCATCCAGTGCAGAACTCATCCAGTGCAGGACTCATCCAGTGCAGGACTCATCCAGTGCAGGACTCATCCAGTGCAGGACTCATCCAGTGCAGGACTCATCCAGTGCAGAACTCATCCAGTGCAGAACTCATCCAGTGCAGGACTCATCCAGTGCAGGACTCATCCAGTGCAGGACTCATCCAGAGCAGGACTCATAGGATGTGCTTAACATCGGTCACTCCATAAATAGTTTGTATCTACCGTACAATGACTCGCATTGTGCTTGTAAAAGTCACTAAATTAAAATAGGTTCATTTGGTTTTCTGCCCACTATTCTCCTACATGTGATTAAAGTGAAATAATGACTTACATCAAAGAAAAAATATTTTATATTCAAAATAATTCAAATATGAACCACTTTGTTGTAAAGAAAACTTTCCTAAAATACTAAAAACTCCTTATTAAAACGAGTGTTTATTGTGCCAGGCTGCAGTGCAGTGCGCAGGAAGGACCTGATGTCACCGCAGAGCTGCAGCTGCACTGAGCTCAACACATCGTTGGTTATTTGGTATATTTTACTGAAGATAAAAAGATATTTTTAACTTGTCAAGCACCTTCATCTTTTCACTCATAGCTCTAGGAAGTCCAGTGCAGACTGCAACAGAAACCTGTTCAGCCATTTATTCAGTTTGTCACTGACTTTGAAGCTGCAACTCTGACATCAAAAAGGTTTTCATTAACAAAATGTATCAAAACACCAGACATTTATAGATTATTTGGAACACAATTTTAATGTCAAAGGTTTTAATGTGATGCAAATTTTGCCGTCTTAAACAAATAAAAAAATATTTGTTTTCCAAACTATGTGCAGAAATGAGCGACTTTGAAATGATCAACTTCATGTTTCCTGCGTCTCTGACTGACAGCATCTCTGCATGTTTGCACAGGAACAGAAACGAAACAAATTTAAGCCGAGCGAGAGAGTAACGGTTAAAAAACCGCAGGTACTTTTGGTCACCTCGGCTGTTTGTTGCATGGTGTGAAGAGAAAAGCTTGCATTTCAATCGCGCAACAAGCCGCACTTTAAACTCTTCAAGTCTTCTCGACCCACAATAATAAAACACCTAGCATAAAAAGGAAGCATTCATAGATTTTTTTGTTTTACAATGAAGGATATTTTTATACCACACCATAACCATAAGTTT
Organism: Poeciliopsis prolifica; assembly: GCF_027474105.1. NCBI lineage: Eukaryota > Metazoa > Chordata > Actinopteri > Cyprinodontiformes > Poeciliidae > Poeciliopsis > Poeciliopsis prolifica. The sequence goes on along the minus strand of NW_026562408.1, from coordinate 1,767,209 downwards.
TTCAGTCCTAAATCGAACTTTTGAGAAATCGTTGTGGGTTTTTGGTCTTTTTGTGTATATTTATTAAATGACATTGAGCCACTCCACGCCTACCAACAGCTACAGAAAGGCATTACTTACTTTTGTTGATGTCGTAATATGAGCTTTGTACATTGAAACCAAAAGTTTCCTGAGTACGTAAACTCTTCTTCACCAACCATATAAATGATAAACTTCATGCACTGTAGTTCTAGAACTGGTGTTCATAAAAAAGCAAAATAAGTGAGTGATTTGAAGTCTGTGTGTTTCTCTTAGTTTGGCATGTTGTTTTCTGAAGTCAAACTCCTTGTTGATTTCTTTGTTCTGCTTTGTTCTGCTTTCCTCGTGTGTTTTGATACCCAACTACGATGATTATATTGTTTTGTTTGATTTATTTGGCTTTCATCAGGCTCTTGGGATTCCATGTTCTCCTTCGATTCTCCTCTTGCAGTTGCATCTGGCTCATAATTTCTCCCTAGACACCCTAGAACACCATATTATCGTCAGCAAATAGAAAAATGCACTAAAATGTAACAATGTCCGATATTATGAAGGGGATATCTACCTCTGGTTTGTCCACACCAAAGAGTCACCCTGGTTATGAGGTCATCCATTGGCTGCAGTGAAGTGAGCCAAATAGGAAGAAAGTTCCAGTTTTGCAGTATTGGTGGCAAAAACTGAGGCTTCCGTGCTTGGAGGAGGTTTATCATTAACACAGATATAATCAATATTATGACTGGTACACCAATTCCAGTCAACACCTTCCAGCCAGCCAAGGAGAGAGCAAACACCACCAAAGGCAACAGCAGGAATAACACGATGAGGTAGAGGACCGGAAACCAGCGGTATCTGGAAACGTTTCAGTTTTAGCAATTTTTTTTCAATTATTTCTAATAAAACCATGTGTTGATTTTTGGTTTGTTTTTAATTAAATATATAATATTCATAAGCATACCTTGCAGTGCACTTTCCCAGTGCATTGGCCAGTCGTATTGGTAAACGAGTGGCTGGTATCGGATACAAAAGGAGGATACCAAAGAGGTTGAAGAATAAGTGGCATATGGCAACCTAAAACAAAGAATAGAATAGATTAGAATAGAATAGAATTTTAATGATGATTCAGATTGACTTTGTTCCAATACATAAGATTCAACTGTGCAATGCTGAGTCTATACTTATTAATTTTCAACTATTATTCATAGTTGGGATTCTTCAAAATCAGCACAACGATATTTGACTAACCAACTAGCTTAAACTGTGCATAAAATATGTGTACAGTGTCATAATAATACTAAGAATGGATAAAATAAAACAAAAACTTTCCAAAACAGAAAAGCTACACTCATGTTCTAAAACATGAAAATAATTTCTGAAAGATGAAACCTGGCTGAACAAAATCAGAATGTTTTTTTACCTGTGTGGTAGCAGCTAGCTTATCTGCACGACTAGCCATGGCTGCAAGCAGAGCAGTACCCGTGGTTCCAAGGTTGGACCCCAGGGTCAAAGGGTAAGCCCTTTCGATACTAATCACACCAACCCCTGTCAACCCACAATGCAATATGTAACACCACATTTCATAAACTTTTCAACCAACTGATTTTGGGTTGGTTTCACAGCATTCCACAAAGCTGCTGTCAGTTTGTCTCAATGGAAGAATGATTCTATATTTATTCAATATATTCAATCAGACTGCAATAAAAGATTTCTATTTTTGTTTTTACCTATGAGTGGTGTAATGGCAGATGTGAAGACAGAACTACTCTGGATCAAAAATGTTATGCCAGCTCCAGCTAACAGAGTCAGATAACCTGTGACCCAGGTGAAAGGAGGCGGGAAATCTGAAAAGCAAGACAGCACAGAATGAGAGAAAGAAATCAGAAATCCTGACTGGTCTGTGTCATAACATGTTTGGTTGAGCTCTCATACTTTTCACAAAACTATTTTAATAAGTTTTGTGTGTAATGACTCAGTGGTTTACCTGTGTTAACGATTTTGTTAATAAAAATTGCCACGTGTCCCTTTAGCAGGGAGTTCAACAGTCTGACCAGCAGTATGAGGCTGCCACAGAGGACTAACAAGGAGCAGATCAGCAGGATGAGACCGATGGCCAGGTCTGACAGAGAGGAGCCGGCGAACAGATGCTTACCTGACAGAGACGGAGACGTGGGATTTAAAGCTGTTCACAGTTACAAGAGATATTTTCTAATAAATCTTTGTGAAAGTAAAATAAAAGCTCCTCCCATTGTCTCTTTTGTAGTGCATTGTTATGAAAAACACTGAAACTCATATTTGTGCAGACGTACATTTATATGTTTTCTTTGAAAGGATCTGTGCTCCCAACAATGTTTTGTTCTCCTGTTAACAACAACAGAGTTAGGCAAGAAATAATGGGACAAAAAATACAACGTACAGTTCTCACACAGTATTAAAACAATATTATCATAAGCTTTTACATATTTATGGACAAAGTAATTTATTTTTGAAAGATTTTACCAAACAAGACAGACCTTGATAACAGCAGAGTGACACCAATGCTTCACCAGACTCTTGTTCATGTGAATTTGGTCCTCTGTGGCCAGAGCACCGAGAACTGATTTATCCAACTAAATCAGATGAAACAACATTGTGTTTTAGCTTCATCTGGACTGTCAGGGTTGGGAATAATTAAAGAAAAGATTTTTGCATGTAATCAAAGTGTAATGTAAACCCCTATGAGTAAATACCAGACGTCCTAGTTAAGTTCATAATTACGCTGATGAGCTAAACTAAATCACGTTTTGCTCTGTTCATCTGAAGTATCGCACAAAATCATTTTTATCGAGTTCTAAATAAGTGGATAATGGTTTTGTCTGAACAAAATTTTATTTTATTTTTCTTTGGCTTAAACCAGCATTCAAACTAAACTAAGTGTGTCAGAGAAAAAAGAAACATTGGAAGAAATTAGTTTCCACTCCGACTCGTTTCTTTCTGTTCAGTCTGGAGCTTCAGATGAATATCATGTCTCTATTGTCAGGACAAGCATCTACTGCAGCACAAAGCCTTAATGCTGCTCCCAAAGTCCCACAGCTGCAGGATGACTGCAGAATCAGTGTAAAAGGTAAGCATTTCTCTCTGGGAAAATGCTAAATCTCTAAATGAGTGATGCTTTCAAAGGACACTCTTTTCACTTTGTGAGAATGCTCAGACTTTATTTTGCCAAGACATGTTTGAAGTTTTAGAGCAGCAGGATTATGTAGAAATAAAAGAGAGAGTGAGTCACGTTATTAAACGTGGCTGAAAGGAATGTGACTTTCACGTTACCTGGATTATCAATTTAGTCAGTGGCTTAGTGAGAACTGTCAGCAGTTCAGGTGCGTTTTCTCCGCTTTTCAGAGGAAGGGAGTCGACTACAGCCTGTGACAGATGTCTTAACACTCCACAAACGACTTCCACAGGGAGAAGCAGCAGAACCGATAAACAGTTAAAGCAGTCATGAACTGTTGCGCCAGCAAATGCCCTGCAAATAAGCATAATGTCAACATTTGACAGGTAAATCAAAAAACATAATATAAAACATGCAGGACACTGGGCCTGGATACTGGGCCTGGACACTGGGCCAGGACACTGGGCCTGGATACTGGGCCAGGACATTGGGCCTGGATACTGGGCCAGGATACTGGGCCAGGACATTGGGCCTGGATACTGGGCCAGGATACTGGGCCTGGATACTGGGCCAGGACACTGGGCCTGGACACTGGGCCTGGACACTGGGCCTGGATACTGGGCCAGGACACTGGGCCTGGATACTGGGCCAGGACACTGGGCCAGGACACTGGGCCTGGATACTGGGCCAGGACACTGGGCCAGGACACTGGGCCTGGATACTGGGCCTGGACACTGGGCCTGGATACTGGGCCTGGACACTGGGCCTGGGACTGGGCCTGGACACTGGGCCTGGATACTGGGCCAGGACACTGGGCCTGGACACTGGGCCAGGACACTGGGCCTGGATACTGGGCCTGGACACTGGGCCTGGATACTGGGCCTGGATACTGGGCCAGGACACTGGGCCTGGATACTGGGCCTGGATACTGGGCCTGGATACTGGGCCTGGATACTGGGCCTGGACACTGGGCCTGGACACTGGGCCAGGACACTGGGCCTGGATACTGGGCCAGGACACTGGGCCTGGACACTGGGCCTGGATACTGGGCCTGGACACTGGGCCTGGACACTGGGCCTGGACACTGGGCCTGGATACTGGGCCTGGAGGGCTGGAATGGGGGTTCATAATGCAGCTCCTGAGGGATTTCAGTGGGACATCAGCTAATTTTCTGTCCACTAATGTGGACGACATCCAGAAAAAAGAATATATGCAGAAACAGCTGCAACAGGAGGGCAACAAAATGTTTTTTCCATCTATCGAGCTTTTTGTCCTATTTAAACTGTGCAGATCAGAAACAATGAGAGTAGATAAATTTGTATCGTCTAGGGTTCGTTATCACACACCTGGAAGAGATTAACTGGGTTATCAAAGCATGAAAATAGAACTGATTCAAGATGATCATTCTTTTATGGACCTAAAAAACATACATTTATAAAATTTTAATTGCTTCAAAACAATACCGTGGCTAAAGCTAATTTAATTATATATGTATATATACATAAGATAAACTGACCATGTAAAAATTATATTTGTATGCTCTATTAGCGCCACCAAGTGGTGAAATTATAATCCAAATGAATCAGACAGCAAGGAAAATGTTAAAGTTCACTTTCATTTTCAAACCATCAGGATGACTTAGTGTGACATTATTTAATATCATTGCAGTTGGTTGGTATGTTATCAGCTATCAGGAAAGTAAAGCTGCTGGTGATTCTTGATGTTATTTTCCTCATGTTTACTTCCTTTGCTAATGAACTGTGGCTGTAATAAAAGAAGTTTGTTTTTGTGTTGGCAGCTGTGGCAGACATTCCTCCAACCACATTACATTTCTATAGACTCCAGTGTGGTTCTAGTTGAGCAGTCAGTTTGAATGTTTTTCTATCTTCACTTTTCAAGTTTTCAAACGACTGTTTGAAAACTTGTTTGTCCTGCGCTGTGCATTATGGGTAATTTTTTTAAGCTATTGAAAACACACAGTACCTTTCAAACACGTCCTTGTCTCCAGCCTGCATTAAAGCAACAATGGTGTTGGTGACTGATGTTCCAACGTTGGCTCCCATGATGATGGGAATGGCTGACTGTACATTCAGCACTGAGGAGACAATTAGACCAGAAAGAATGGTGTAACCTGGCATAAACACTAATGCTGACAAGTGGAGACTATTTTCAGAGTTTTGCTAAGTGTTGCTGTTTCTGTAGATAGTTATTCTTACTTACAACCAGAGGACACGAGGCTGACTGTGATGGAGGTTGATGTAGAAGAGCTCTGGACTAAGACTGTCACCAGAATCCCCACCATCACGCCAGCCACTGGGTTAGACAGAACAACATTTTTATGGAAGATTTTCCCAGCTGCCCTCCCTGTAAGCAGAATCAATGGAAAACAGAAGAAAACATCCCAGTTTTAAAAATCAATTCATTTTCTGTGCCTTTAGTAAATGAAACCATGTGTTTATCTTACCTCCTACAAGTTGAAAGGCAGAGCTCAAAATGTCAAGTGAGCAAATAAAGACATAGAGCAGCAGAAAGAGGAGGAGGATTTTCAGGATAGTAAGTGCCGTTTTTTTCACTTGGGGTAGTTGAGATTGAGTCTCCATGCTCTGAACCTTCAAGAACTGTAAAATCACAGAGCACACAGACACGGTTCACAGTGTCAGTGGCATTTTGTGTAAATTAACTTTAAACAAAACGGATCTATTCTCTAACTTCCAGAAGAACAGAGCAGTTTGTAAATACTTATTTTATCTCAAAAGAAAAAGAAAGTTGAGTTGTGTTTTTTTTTTTAATTCATGCGCAATTAGCATCAAAGAACCTAGCACCGACTAGTGGTGTGGCGGGAGCATTACACCTTCTCAAAGCGTATTGTTACTGCGTGAACAACGATTGTAATTAGAATGTGTTAACAGAAACTAAATAAAACTCCATGTTCGTTGGATCTTTGTCGTGTAAACTGGGCTTTATTCGGGCCAATCATTTTATTTGACATAATCGCGCTGTGGAACCAGAACCTGACCTCAAACTCACAGAAAATATTCTCTACTTTCATGTAAATGTACAGAAAAACACAACCAAACCATTTGCCGACACTGTTGTCGTGGAAACGGGCTATTTTACTGTTACAAACATCGTCACGAACCAAAGCGGAACTTGGTTGAGTTTTTGTCGCTTGTTTAGAAATCGCAGCGGCTGCATTGCGCCACAGTGAAGCCGCATTAACGCTGATAAACAGGTGAAGAGTAAAACCAGACAAAACCACTCCTGCTCTGATCTGATTGATCTGATTGATCTGATCTGATTGATCTGTGTGTCCGCTTACCCTGCGCGCTCAGCCGTTACCACGGTGACCGTCAGACAGAGCAGAGAGACGTTCAAGTCCATCCGGACGAATCACCTCCAAAAAACTAACTTTTCACACACAAAAACTTAGGAGAAAATCAGAGCCTTCAGTTCAAGCTGTTTAAACATGACGCGGTGTGTGGGTCGGAACCAAAGCAGGCCAGCAGCAGTTAGACTGGCATAACTCACTCACTGCTCATTTTCTCTATATTTTCTATCAATCAAACTTTTTCCTCACTTGGTAGGAAAACCCATTGGACCTTGTTATGTGTGGCTGACAGTAAAACAACTGCATACTTTGTTCTGATTCTTTGCCTGAATGTGGCATGTTTCCGATCACCGATATTTCCGAGTCAATGGCACAATAAGTCACGTCAAGTCCAATCCGATAATACATGTCCATCGATGTACATCGATGGTGCCGCCTTGCCCTCTGACCTGGCAGCTTCTCTCATGCTTCCTGCTACTGACAAGGTACCAGGTTACATTGGGTTGCATTCAATGTTGCCGGAAAAAAAGAGGTTCATGCTCTCAATGTCCAATTTGTTTAAAAAGTTTAAAATCAATCAGTGATTATTGGCTATAATATGCTGTGATGTATTTGAGAACAAATTCGGCTCAAACACAAAGATTACAGATGGAACCATATTGTAGCCATTATGACTCATCTTGATAGTTTAATTAATGAGTAAAACTTCCTCATTAAATCCTAAATGTGCCGTTTCTTTTTTTTATTATTATTTTATCTAATCTGCTGAACACATTAGATGAAACTTGATAGTATAGTCATTGTCAATAAATGACTGCTAAAGTTTTGGATCAATAGTCTGTGTTACAATTTAACCCTTTCAGCACTGTCAGCAGCAGAAACGGCAACATCACACCTATCAGGGAAAACAGACTAAATTTGTTCTGCATTGCTCCCACATGGTGACAATGACATAGCATGACCCAATTAAATACTAGATTATTGATTAATATGGGTTGTTGTTTTGTTGCTGTACAGCGTTTTAAGATATTGTGCAATCTTTAAAAATTTAACCCTCATCCCTTCCAAAGGTCTCTCCAAAGCCCTGCCAAAGTTCTTGTTTTGCTGTCATTATGTGTGTATTGTTGTGATGAGTAATAACTAATCAATCAATCAACCAACCAACCAATCAAGTTTGAGTAATAAGACATATCAGGATGTTACAGAACGTTATGAAGCACTTCTCAATCAATTATCCTCCAATAAATTAAAAATGAACGTTTTTTTTTTTAAGTATCAGCTTGTTTATGTCATTTTAATGACTCAGAGGAATGTTTGTCTCTTTTTTACAGATGTAGTGCCAGAACACTACATCTCGCTCAGCAGCATTCCACTGAGCGACGTGCAGCACACAGTGAGCGTGACACTTTCTGCAACCCGTATCAAAAACTGGAAGCATTGCAGCCTTTGCTGAGATACTCGTGCTTATGTGCCAATGCATGTAATTTTTCCTACTTATTCTTGAAATTATTTAGCAAATTGAATGTGGTCATTTTTACGGACTTGATATGATTTGTAATTAAATATCTAGTTGCATATCAGAGCAAAAAGTGAGCAGTGAAGTTAAGGGAATTATTACAGGTGTAGTTGTGTAAAACTGACTGGTGTCAAAACCCCAATCTGGAAACTGACACATGAAAGGTTTTGTCTAAAACATTTGGTCACAATTATTCAGAATTAGAATAAGTTGGAATAACGAGAACCTTAATAAGCTCTTGCCAATAATAAATGTTATAATTCTATAATGTGTTAACATCGATATCAAGGATGTAACAAAATGTGAAAAGTTGCAACGATGTGAATACTTTGCAGTCATCATAAAGTTGTTTCCTCTGTTAGAGACCTCTATCCGTGTGATAATGGAACTTTCAGAAAGTTTTGTCAAAAGTCAAACATGAGACAGTTGACTTTTCAGACGGGTTTCACTGCAACTTTTTTATTTTAGCTAGAATTTTGGTTTCCGGTTCTGGTAATAGATCCCCCCATTCTCTTCTCCTCCTGTCTGCTTCCTGTTGCTCCTCATGACTCTTACCTGGATGTTTTCCACCAATCTCAACCGCAGGTTTTCCATTTTTTAGGAACTGCCCACTACACACGTCTGCATCACATGTTGCCAGATCAGGATTGTCTTTCTCGTTTTCATCAGGACAAAAGGTCAAATCCTTCCCTACAAAGGCTTACAGCTCCTTACACTGGATCCTTGTTTGAACTGGCATATTTAGTTATGCATGATTTTACAAGAGCTGGCATGTTCAGTTGAACATCCACACTAATCAGATTTGCACAATTTTTAGCCGTTGCCTGCTGGACTATGTAGCATTTAACCTTTGTGCTGAGAACAGACTGGCAGTCGGATCAGGAAATGAATCAGTTAAGAATGAAAGACTATGAGGAAATTGTTGCTTTTTTGGATGAGTGGGGCTGTTTTCAAAAAGTCGTCTTTTTTTTGCTCTGTGCGAGTATTATCCCCAATGGATTCGGTGCTTTCAATCTTGTTTTTCTGACTGATGTACCAGATCACCACTGCTTCGTACCGGACCTCAATCTCTCAGGGGAGTGGAGGAGAAGCATTATACCAAAAACAGTAAGTCACCTCATTCAGGTTCCTGGAATATTTCATTTTAGTGTACTAATTAGCTGTACATTTTGCTAGAACAAAAAAATGCTTGTTTTTTTACAAGTTTATTGTCTTTGTGTCGTTTTAAAGCATAAATGTTTCAGATGAGTCATATGAAAGAAAATAGGTACAAGGAGCAGTTTTCAGATAATGATTTTATTGAAAAAGGGAGAAACGGGATTTAACCAACTTCACCTGGAATATAAATTTCCTTTGTTTAACCTCACCAGACCGAACGTAGCCCAGATTATTCCTACAATCTGTTTGGTGATATGAAGTAGACTAAATTATCTTAACAAATTATTGTGAAGATTCTGGGTTTTCAGGTTGTTTTGAGATCTGATTTGCCTCAGTTTTGTTATTATTTTTATTTAGTTTGGTATCTTGTTTTTATTCTTTAAGCTTCTCATTCTGAGCTCATCCTTGCCGGTTGCTCGTAACCTCCTGCTGTCTTTTTTCTGTTTTATGTCTTTTTTTATGTTTCGTCTCTGGTTCCCTGTGGTTTTGTTTGCGAGTTTTTTCTTCTGTTTGCATTTTGGATCCTCCAACAATCACTCCATGACAATTATTCAGTTTTTTAAGAAATTCTTTTAGACACACTGTTAGTATCTGAAGGTTGAAATGACATGTTAAGGCTTCATAACTATAGCAAGCCACAAAGAGAGCCAATTTTTACGTTAATGTTAATATTTTACAACATATGTAAAACATTAACAGTGAAGTGGTAAAGTGGAGAAATATTCTTAAACGATTGATAATGACTCAGAGTTCATTATCAACTCATTAAAGTCACAAAACGTTCAGGACGACATCCGAAACGCTCCAGAACTCGGCATTCAGAAATATACCTCAGGATTTCCAACTCCCAAAGGCCTCAGTGTGGAAAAATTCTTCTGTGTTTTTAAGGTTATTTCAAAGTTCTGTTTAAGTTTTTAGAGGTAATTTAATCTGACAGCTCTGGATGTCTGACATATGTTGCTCTCATTTCCTCTCTTGCTCTCAGTGAAGCCAGACGCTTTTGTCCTCTGCTCCTGCCTGTCCTGCCTGTCCTGCTTGCTCTGTTTTTGTCTTTTTCTCTATTTTTGGAGCCTTTGTTTGCACATCTTCCAAATCTACAAATTGTGGATAAGGTCAACCAGTCTTTTCAATGCAATTGATAACATTTTCTAGACAAAGAGTCTGGACATGGGAGAGTCCTCTTGACCTGCAGGGACACACCCGGCAGAAATCACCCTGGATTTATTCATGATAACAGGATTTGCTGTTCGGAGCTTGCAGATACCTGGATTATTGACTAATTTGTGACAGACTTGGCTGAATTCGCAAACACTCGGACTGTTGGTGTGGACAGAGTGGGATGCGAGTCTTACGAAGACTCGCAGCCCAGTTGAGGAATCTAAAACTCACTGACAGAATGGAATGGATCTTGGAGAAGTTGCTAGTTTTGGATCAGTGGAACGACCAAACTAATTTGGATAATTTGGAACTGAGATGTATCGGAGACTGAAATTTATAATCTAAGACATTCTGTATCTGAATTAGCTTACCCTGTTTTGCCTTGGAAGGGCTGCATATTTCTAATCTTCTTGAAGATATGTAAACATAACACTCCTTTCCACCGCCTGTTATCGATGCAGCTGTGGAGCTGAGCACTCCCAAGGACATTCCTTGATAACAACATCCTATTGGACTTCTGTCAGGAGGCTGAGCAACGTGATTTCATGGCCCCGAGATGTCATGCCTTGTTGCTGAAAATGTGCTGTATCAATAAAATTTCCTTCACATTTTACCTCTGTGTTTCTAAGGTGCTGAATGGAAAGCAGGAACTAAGCAGATGCAGCAGATACAGGCTGGATGTGGTCCAGAATCTCTCTGATCGAGGATTGATTCCTGGGAGAGACATCAACCTCACCGACCTGGAGGAGGAGCGATGTGTGGACGGCTGGAGCTACAGCACAGACACTTACCTGTCCACTGTAGTGACAGAGGTGAATGTAATTTCTTTTCTGGTTTTTGTTTTGCCTACTTGTTTCCTGATGAACGCCAGACAGAGCTTATCTTGGCATCCTTTCTGTCTTGCTTCTCATGTTGTAACATGTGTGCTCTTATGAAGTTATGAAGTTATGAAGTTAACTGTAACATGAAACATGGTTAAGTACCCGCCCTTTCAATTCTCTCCCTTTGAGACCAGCAGTCTGTTATCACAAGCATAGTCTTTAATCTCAGTATTTATGGAAAGATAGCAATACACAACCTCAAAATCTACTTCCAAACTAAACAAGATATTGTTCATGAGATGTGCCTTGTCTTCCTTTAAGCAGAAACCGCATAAATAGAAAAGCAAGCACCAGAAATATTTCATAAGTCCTGACAAAGCAGGAAGGAATACTGAGTTCCTTACTGGATTGCTGAAATGATCTGCCTCTCACTGAATAGACAGCGACAGGCAAATGCTGCTTGTAGAAATCTTAAATGTAAGAAAACTTAATAAATCTCCAACGTTATTCTGTTCCATTCCTTCAGTCCAATCAGCTACTGGGCTGAAGCTACTGGTTACAGTCCAGTAGCTTCATCAGTGTGTGAATTGTGCATGACTGGAAATGACTGACTTCATGTCAAACATTTTTGAGTGTCAAAATTGTTTGACCGTCAAATGTTTAATTTCCTTCTTGATAATTCAAATGAAAACTACATAACTAAGTTCTTTTTCATAATCACAGTTTAACTGGTGTTGACCAATTAGATATTTTCTGAAATATGAAGGAAAATATTTAAAATTGTCCTTAGCAACCTGCTATTTGTACAGCAGGTTCAGGAGATAACCTCTCTCTCTCTCTCTCTCTCTCTTTCTCTCTCTCTCTTTCTAATAAAACAAATGTAGCAACTTCATAAGAGCAAAATATGGATGTAAATGTTTTCACCAGGACATGATTGTAGATTATGATCCACCACTGAAAATAAAGAAAGAAAAAAAAACATTTGAGCATCATATCACTTAAGGTGACAGTTTCAAAATGATAAGATTCTGATTTAGACAGGTTCTGACTTTATCACCTACAGTTTGGAGCACATTATGTAAAACATTAACTGCAACAACTTCTTAGCTATTTACCAAATGCTTTTATTTGCAGGTCCAAGGTTTATATCATCTGTCCTTCATTTTCTTCTTGTTAATTCCTGGTTGTGTTTGTATCTCTCTTTCACCTATTTATGATGACTACTGGGAAAGAGGGTTAGGGACACACTTTACCCGATGGTTTTACAAAGTTCACTCTTTTTTAGTTAGAATGTTTCATAGCATAATGATCATAATTTCTTAGGATTTCTAAAATAAATTTTAAGACATAAACTACATCAGTCTTCTTGTGAAACATTGTTTGTAAATCTGAGTGAATTGAATGCTTCACCAGAACCTCGTTAGGAAATGAGCAGCAGGGAAAACAAACGTGAACATCATGGGCAACTATCACCACTTCCAATAGAGCCAAAGAAATGGGAAGAAATGCGCAAAGCTTTACTGAGCAGAGTTTATGTCATTTGTTCAATGTTGGGATTTAAATAAATTGCATGTTTCAGTTTGACTTGGTGTGCAGTGACCAATGGGCGCAGCCATTTACCACTTCAGTTTTCTTTATTGGGGTTCTTGTTGGATCCTTCTTCTCGGGACAGCTGTCAGACAGGTAGAGCAACTTTTTTTTTTAACTTAAAAGCAGATTTGCATATTCAGTTTAGTAATTATTTTGAAATATGTTTTAAGAGGCTTCTGAGGCTAAAACAGTTCAGTGGGTTTAATTACAGTAACTATCAAAAATATCAATTCTTCCTTTTCACATTTTGTCAGATGAAACCCATAAACACATCAGTTTGTTTTCTTGGGATTATATGTGGTTAGACTAATACATAAATTGTGCATACATATTTCACAACAGTAAAAAATATATTTACTAAAAAAAAAGTGTGGCATACATCTGTATCAATTTAACTTCTAAAATATCCAATGTAAAAACCTCTCTGTACCTAAACAGTAGATACAGTCCGTCTCTGTAAAATGTCATGTATGATACAACTTTGTTGGAGGTCAATGGGACATAAAAAATCACAAAGACCAAAAACACAATGTAATTCAAAGCAGGAGAGATTCTGGTCAGATGGGACCTGCATTTTATGGTTTGTCTGAAATGCTAAATGCTATTTGTACATAAAAATTAGCAAAAAGGAAAATGTGAAATAGTGGCATTTTTTGCATTTTTTTCAGAAGGAACAGGAAAGAAATGAAAGTTGGTAGATATGAGACTAAATGCAGAGATGTGTGGTAACTTAGTACTTTTATGCAGTTATATTCAGACTTTGGTCAAACAACTTTACTTTCAAAAATAGTTTTGCTGTACTGTATTTCTTACTTTTATTTGAGTAATAAAACTGAAGTGGCACTAATCTTAAGTAAAAAAAAATCTGCACAATTTACTTTACTAGAATAACGATATAAAATCTAAAAATGTAACACATAAAGACACTCAAACGCATTTTATTCTTGTTTTTTCACAACTTTCATGTTCAGATGTTGTCTGCTGAGACATCAGTTCAGTAAACCCAATTATCACAGACGTTTAGTGTTCTAACAGATGTAGAAATTACCTACTGTGTTAGTTTAAGATGTTTAATGCTGAAAAAATTATTTGAAAAGTGTTTATTCTGCTTTAATTTTGTCTTGCATTAGGACCTAATATAAAATATTTCTTTCCTTCATCCTCTAGGTATGGACGGAAACCTATTCTATTTGCAACGATGGCTGCACAAACAATATTTACCTTTGCTCAAGTCTTTTCCACCTCATGGCCCATGTTTGTCATTCTACTCTTCTTCAATGGACTGGGACAAATATCCAACTTTGTTGCAGCTTTAATTCTTGGTACAGAATATGATTTTGACACATAATTCTCTGTATATTCTATCATGATCCAAATAGTTTTCTTGTTTTTGGATTGCAGGTGCTGAGGTTTTGACTGGTAACATACGTATCCTTTATTCATCAATGGGCACATGCTTAGGTTTTGCTGTTGGATACATACTGCTTCCTGTTGTGGCTTACTTTTTGAGGGACTGGAAATCTCTCCTCATGGCTCTCTCTCTCCCTTGTCTGGCTTACATCCCCCTCTGGTGGTAGGTTACTAGAAAACTCCTTGAAATTGCATTTATAACAAGTTACTTGAGAATCTTGGAGACCATGTTGCATTTTAATGAAATGATCCTGTCTAATCCTGTTTGTGGATTGCTTGCTTTTGAGCAGGCTTCTCCCAGAGTCTCCTCGATGGCTTCTCTCTCGAGGCAGAGTGAAGGAAGCCGAGGCTGTAATCAGAAAAGCTGCTCGATGGAACAAAGTTCAAGCTCCAACGGTCATCTTTGAAACTGACAGCGTAAGTTGTCCTTCAAACAGCCTATGTGGTTCAAATCAGAAATCCTTTCTTTCAACAGTCAAACCTGAAACACAAAACATAATTTATTCTAAATTTTGCCCCGAGAGCCTAAAATGAACAATTTCTGATTTTCAACAATTGTAGAGCTTTCAGAAATCGAACATTCAGGATGAAATATTGCCAAGACGTGTAAACATCATCACAAGGTGAGAATGTTACAGAAGCTGAATTTAAAATCTCTTCCATAATCATGTTTTCTGTCTCCGCAGATTAACAAGACTAAATCTGACAAGAAACCAAGCGGCGTGTTGAACCTTTTCAGGAACAGAAGCATCAGAATCACAACTCTCATCATCTTCTTGGTGCAGTGAGTACCATAACTCTCGGACTATAAGGCGCGCTTTAAAGCCTTTAATTTGGTCAAAAGAAACGACAGTGCGCCTTTATATTATTCTGGGGCAAAACAGCGCCCTCTCGTGAACTATCATGGAATAATTCTGGTTGAGCTCACTGGCCTTAAAGTGATTTTGTGTTACACTGCGCTCGGTCGAAATGTTTTAGTTACATTACATTATGTCTACAGGAGTCAGGAGGGGAGCAATACTGTACTTTGACTGACTGAGTTATCTTTTTGTTTGGCTCAATGCGCTTTATGGACTGGTGCTCTTTATAAATGAGGCAATTCATGGACAGTGCGCCTCATAATCCAGTGGAAAATATGGTAGACACCTTTATGTTATGGAAAATAATAAATAAATGATCCTAAATATGGAATCAATATGGAATCAATGCTGATGCTACTTGGCCTTGTCACTATGTTTGAATAATAATAATAATAATAATTAATAATTGAACTATTAGGTAAATTTTCCATGTAAAAATATTTAAAGGGGTATTATGTTCTTTCCAGACACATAGTGTCATTTTATAGGATTTAAATCAAGGCTAAAATCCCTTCTGTTTAGAGTTGTCTTTGATTATCAATAAATGGAACATTGATCAATAAATTATTGATTATTTCCTAATCCATCACTATATAATGTTTTATGATGTAAAGCACTTTGGACTGATTTGCTGCATGAATGTAATATAAAAATAAATCAAGCTTTGCTTTTTCACAGCTTCGTCATGACGACTGGCTACTACAGCCTGTCGTTTAACACGGCTCAGCTCCACGCCGACCCCTACATGAGCTGCTTCATCGCTGCAGTGGTGGAGATCCCTGCATACGTATCCAGCTGGATCGCACTCAGATTCCTTCCCCGGCGACTTTCTGTCTCTGGGACATTGATCCTTGGATCTCTGCCGCTGTTCATATCACTACTGGTGCCAGAAGGTAAGCAAAAAGTTTTGGTTGTTTAAAGCACTGTTTAAGAAATGTTTTGTTAAAGTTAGAACTAGTAGTTTCATATTTTGAAGTAAGAAACATTCATGCCTAAAATGTGTTTCATTCCACAAACTGAACCTCATTTACCTGTGTTAGATGTACTTAGTGTTTCTCTTGCTCTGGAGATGGTGGGTAAGTACAGTTTCACCACTGGGGCCTCCCTGATGTTCGCCTACACCACAGAGCTTTACCCAACATCCCTGAGGAACACCGCAACAGGGACAACCACCACAGTTTCCAGGACTGGAAGTTGCATCAGTCCTTTTCTGTTAAGTCTTGGTGAGGAAACGAGAGCTTGAACCTTTAGAAATACCTGAATCTATGAGTATTGATTCTCTCTTGTTCATTTCAGGTGGATACTTCACCTACTTGCCTTATGTAACTATTGGGTCTCTGGGAGCTGTTACTGCCTTTGTTGCTCTTTTGCTCCCAGAAACTTTTAAGCAACCGCTGCCTGAAACCCTTCAACAAATGCATGAAAGACAAAGGTATGTAGTCAGGTTTTTATCTAACTTAATCTGTTTCTAAATTATTTAATTATGCAGTTTAGAACCAGATCTATAAATAATAATGTAATGTCAACTTTTGAATCTAAAGAAATGAAAATGTTGCCTTTGTGTTTTGTATTATTTTGGTTTAAAATTCAATATTTCAAATTAAAACAACTTTCAGCGTAACATGCAAAACTGAGTGAGGAACATCACTTCTTAAAAACTTAATGTTGTGGACTTCCATGTTGTGTATTTATCTTTTGGATGTATAAAAAGCTTTTATAAACTGATTAAAAGCAAACCAGACTAACTGCCTTAAATGGAGTTGCTTCATGTCAAAAGGAAGAAAAATATGAAAATATCTGGTTTCAAATGTATTCTGGTCAGTTCTTATACACAAGAATACAGTGCAGCTTTCTGTAACATGCAGAGACTTAAATTTTCACCGTAACTGGGTTTATAATCCTCAAACCAAACTGACAGGCAAGCAGAGGCACAAAGACAACCACTGAAAAAGAAATAACAAAATAGCTTTTTTATTTAGAGATTTGTAGCTTAACAATCTGCATCACACTCAGTCGATAATAGGTAATGATTACAATCAACCAGTGGATGGCGCTGGAGCACAAGGTGTGATGAAACAACTATTAACATGCTAACATGCTAACATGCTGCTCCACCTCTAAATGTTGGCTGCAATTTTGTCAGCAAACCTTCACAGAAACGTGTGTGTGAATGGGGGGGGGGGGGGGTGGAGAGGGGGAGGGGTCATTTGATGAATTCAGCTTGCTTTTGCTCATTTGTCTTTTTTTTCACCCAGGAACAAATGTCCCTGCATCCAAAAAGCTGAAGCCTCAGAACCAGTTGCGTTACCAGATAGTCCTCTGTGACTATCTGGTTCTCTGTGACTATCTGGTCCTCTGTGACTATCTGGTCCTCTGTGACTATCTAGTCCTCTGTGACTATCTGGTCCTCTGTGACTATCTGGTCCTCTGTGACTATCTGGTTCTCTGTGACTATCTGGTCCTCTGTGACTAAGTGTTGCTGATTCACCTTTAAATTCAGTTTTTTTAACACTTCCAGAAGTGTTGTTTTCTGAATTACATTGGACATCCCACCTTCCTCAATAGTTTTATTGCTGTTTATGTTAAACAAATGTTTCTGTGTCTTAAAATTTGTGAATTTGAGGAAACATCATCCTTTGTTCTCCCTGAGTTTATCACTACAACATATAGAGTTGGATCCCCTCTGTGCAAAACAAAATAGAGGAAAAGGGATTTAGAAAGGCTCTTCTTTTGTCTTCAACAAAAGAGTCTAGACTCTAGATCAACTTCAGAATCAGGGACTCTTTAAGTAAATCCATTGTTTGTGGATAGAACAGCAGATTTCCATATCCTGAATCTGTTTTCTTATATCTTTTCTGTGCAGTTTTTACTCCACAGAATTTACAGCTGTCTGGCCAGAGATTTTTCTTCAGCAGAGTTTTCCTCTTCTTTAGTCCTGGTGAGAATGTAAGGTCTTTCCTGGCAACATCTGGAAGATAAAATAAATGCACATTTCTTTAGTCAGATTACTCACACTGATATTTAAATAATAATACAGTTAATAATTATAAGTTACAAAAGACCTGCTGGGAAGTGAAATCAGAATTTTGTAAAACTTGTCTATGAAGCTTGAAATGCAATAAAATAGTGGGCAATGCAACTTTTTTGAGTTTGGCTTTGCTTCTTAATCCTCTCAAGCCTGAAGTCATCCCTGGTGCTTATGCATGTCGCTCTATCACATCTCTTCCTTCCGCTTAACTTTCTGGTCAAGCTGATTTTTTGTAGCAAAGCCTCTAACACTGTCAGTTTTCAAGTTCCTTCCTGACTCAGGTTGTTAGTAGTTTGAATAAATGATTTACTTTCTTCATGCATAGTTTTAGGATATGCATGAAGAGAACTGATCTTTTCCCTTTCTTTTCTGTCATCAATATTTTTGTGCTTTTATTTTTGGCCTGCAGAAAAAACATCAATTAAAAAAACAAGAAACTAAAAGGCATGTCAAAATGTGACTGTATTTTTCCAAACTCATTTGAGCTTTTGTTGTTGTCTTGCATTACTTTACCACACGGACAGTGAATGATTTACAGGTTCTAAACATTCCCTGAGGCTTGGATGGGCGTATCTGGTTCAGAATGTTTCATGTTAAATGCTGGAGGTACTGAGAAAACTTGCTAAGCAAGTAGAAGCAGTTCTCTTTTTAGTTTCTGCTACACTTCCCAACACCTAATGTTTTTTGTGCATGTGGAATTTAAAGCTCAAACCTTTAAACACAAAATACATTATTTGATGAAATAAATCAAATATTTTATTAATATATTTTCAAATTGATTTAGCATCTGAATCGATGTAGAATCATAGATGTGCAGGAGTTTTTTTGTTACCCAGGAAATCTTTGCATTTGGCTGATGGTGTCGGGGAGGGGCATCCCGAAGCTCTCAGGGAGGAGCAGACTCAGCAGTGCAGTCAGAGCTGTGAGGCTTCCCACTATGATGTACGGCAGGAACACGGAGTAGGTTCCTGTGGTGTAACATCAAAGGAGAGAATATGTGAATATTTGAAAACTAATGTGAAACAGCATGTCTCCACAAATATAAAGTATGTCAGCTCAGATACGCTGAACTGACACAGCATACACACACGCACACACACACACACACACACACACACACACACACACACACACACACACACACACACACACGTTTCTGTGAAGGTTTGCTGAAGTCAGTGAGCTCTGAGCCAACTGAGCTGCTGTTCTAAAATCTAATTTCTGCCCGGTTGCAAAGAAACGAACAAAACAGAACAAAACGAGTCAGATTTCATTTATAAACCCAGCCAACCTGGAGGTCTGAATGAAACAGTCACATATCTGATT
This sequence comes from Poeciliopsis prolifica, assembly GCF_027474105.1. Classification (NCBI taxonomy): domain Eukaryota; kingdom Metazoa; phylum Chordata; class Actinopteri; order Cyprinodontiformes; family Poeciliidae; genus Poeciliopsis; species Poeciliopsis prolifica. The sequence goes on along the minus strand of NW_026562408.1, from coordinate 1,747,854 downwards.
AAAAGTAACTGCGTTATGAAGAGATGAAGCCAAACTCCAGTTTTAATGTTTAAGATGAAGCAGCTCTGACACCTTCTGCAGGTCCAAGAGCCATAATTAGTTACAGCTGTGGGCCTGAGAAGTTTGTAAAATTCAGAGGAACAAACACAGCCTTCTGAATGAAGTCCAGTCAGAGCCAGTCAGAGCTGGACTTCATTCAATCTGTTGTTATTAAAACAACAGGTTTAGTTTTCCACCCAGTAGACTGCTGCATGAATCTGTGGGAGGACTGAGATGACAGACGTCGTCCATTCAGTGAAGCGGCAGGTGAGCCAGACATTTCAGTGTGTCTCTGAACAAAAGCACCACTTTCTGCTCTTCTTTTCCAGTTTGTCACTTTCCCTACAATCTTATTTAAATTTAATGCTACATATGTGAGCCCCATATCTTTGCTTCAGATTGTACCAGTATTGATACAACATGTTATTCTAACCATAAACCTCAATGTATTCTTTTGGGATAACACATATTTTTTGCATGGACAAACAACTGTGACATCCAACTTTTAGGACCAAACTATTTGACTTGGTGTATTTAAGCTGAAAAATATCTAAAATTTTGATATATTCCATCCTATTGCAGTTCTGGCTGCATGTTTAAGGTATTCTGCTCAATATTGTTATCCTTGATTCTCAGTCGGAATAAATCTGCAGACATCAAGAACAAACACAAATTTATTAGTGTGAAGAGACTTGAGGACTGGAGTCTAACTGGAACCGCTCCAGTCGCTGCTGGTTGAACCAGTGAAACCAGTGAAGCCAGTGAGCTCTGAGCCAACTGAGCTGCTGTTCTAAAATCTAATTCTGCTTCTGGCTTATTCCTTGTTCTTTATGATGCTGTTTGTTCATTAATTTTAACTTTAAAAACTGTGACACCTTCACCGGACAGCTGAAATATACGGAGGTATAATCAGGTGAACTCTGTTTCCAATTGAGTAAATTATTAGATTTTATTAAGGATTTAAGATCAAAGACGGCTGAATCCAGATGTACGCTTAAAAATATAATAATAATATGATAATAAAATATTCTTAAGCCCCATAGTTTTGATCTTCCATAATAAGACAAAGTTCAAGGCATCTTAACTCAAGGATTAGTTATTTTGTTTTGCTCAAAGGCTCAGGGAATATGACTGTACTTGCGTAAGTAAATGAAGTATGGAGCAATAATGCTGCCTATTCTGGAGGCCGTGGAGCAGGCGCCGACGGCCGTGTTCCTCAGCACAGTGGGGTACAGCTCTGCTGTGTAGGCATACACAACGGCAAAGGCAGTGGACACCGCAAACTTCCCCAACATCTCAAACGTTATGGACAGAGCAACCAGGTCTGCAGGAAATGAAATATAAAACTGATCAGGTTTGGATATGAAATCCTGATGTAGATGTACAAGCTGTAGTTGTACAAGCTGTGATGTCGTACGTCGTGGTATGAACAGTATGATGAATATAAAGAGTCCTCCTGCAAAAAGTGTTGAGAATTGGCTGAGTCGTCTGGAACACCAGCGGAACATAACCCACGACAAAGCGTAGGCTGGGATCTCGATCACAGCAGACAGGAAACAGTTGAGGAACGGATTTCCATGGAGGTTCGCCGTGTTCAGGGAAAGAGCGTAGTAGGCGATGGTGAGGGTGTTCCTGTTGGAAGCACAAATGATTTACGTTTTTAACTACACAATAAAGCAATAATGAAAAATTGTCGTTGTCTGTGTGGCAAGAATGATGAAAATGTTTAGGACAGCAAAGTATTAAAGGTTGGGAACAATCAAAGATGATGATTGAGGATGAGGATTTGTGTTTTAGCAAGAATTATCAAGAACACTGCAGAAATGTCAGATTGTAGTTATTGTTTTTAAAGAGAGGTTGGGTTCTGAATGGATCTGGCTGTTCCTGTAGTTATTGTGCAGGATAGCAAACCTTTTTGACAACCTGCTCTTTAAGTAACTCTTTATCAACCTGAAATGTGTGAAATGGCCAATCAAAAGCATTCTGATAACTAATTATAGTTAAGAACACATTTATCGTCATAAGCATGAAAGGTACTGGTCATTTAGGTTGTATCACATGACTACCTTTGTTTACTGCAACCAAAAGATGATTCAACCAAAATTGTCTGACCTGTAACTGAAGGGAAACTATAGCAGAAAAAAAAAAAAAAACTTGGTATTTTATTCTATGTTGCATGCCTTTGTGTTTTGTGTTTATGATGTAAAGCACTTTGAAATGCCTTGTAGCTGAAATGTGCTATACAAATAAAATTTGATTGATTGATTGATTGACTGCTGTTGACCTCCAGTGAGCAGGTGGAGAACATCCAGAAGTAAACCACTGTGTTCATTTATTTTCTAACAGCCAGAAACAAAAAAGCTCAGGGGCTTTCTAATGTCTATTGAAAGTTCTGTAACTTCTAAAAGTTTTGCTATACTTGTTTAGAGTGAAGCAGCGAAACCTCTAAAAGTTGCAGGACTGAATTATATTTCTGTCCTACATGATGGCGAGGTGATATTATGAAAGAACACGCCACTGAATCTGCTGTTGTTTATGAAAGTATGAAACAAGGAGCACGTCACAGCATGTTATTAGTCAAAACCAGATTTCTAGCTTCGCCACAGGCATCAAGACTATTAAATGTGTTTCCATTCAACTGACTGAGGTGGATTGAGTTTGACTCAAAGAGACAAATTGGTTCTGTGCATGCAAGACTGAATTTTGTTTTCATTTTTGTCTGTTTGATGGAATCATCTCAAACTCCAGTCAAGGGCCGTGTCCTGCAACTTTTAGCTGTTTCTCTGCTTCAGCTCCTGTCTTCATTATTAGCTCATCAGCATAGCGCTGCAGAGGCTGACGCCACGCTGGTGAAGCAATTTAAACATTTAATTCAGGCGTGTAGAACAACGGACACAAAGAAAAGTCACAGGACTTCTGCCTTTAAGGAATGCAGTTTGAGATGACCGGTGCAAAGACTGCTAGCTCTGCACGCGTAGTTGCTCTGCAACATGTCAGCTGAAAAAATGTCAGACTAACCAGACCAGCCACAGCGTGACAGAGAGCCATCTGATGTTTGGAGAGCGAAGAAGGTCACAGATGTTGAGCACTCTCGTCTCTGTGGTCCTGCCTTCATTCTGGGAGAAACCAGGAACAACACATTTTTAGAAAGTAGCAGTAGCAACATTAATTAAAGTTAATATTATGATTGATTAGCAGGCTTGGCAACTTTTATACCTCCACTTCTGGCACACCTGCAGTAATTGCAGTTTGCAGTTTTAACGATTCTGCCGAAAGTGGCAACGTTTTTCTCACAGCTTGAAGAACCAGAGAAGTAATTCTACAACATCTTGTTTTTGCATCTTCCTTAAGAACAAAAAGTACTTAGAATATGCATTAACTCATTTTTATCAAACAAACTCTTGGAACCCTGCTGAGGGTCTTGCAGTATTTTTATTGAAGGAAAATGAAGGGCCAGTGTCTGCACAGAGGAAACTATTATTCATTATTTGTTGTTAATTGTTCCTTTTTCAAGTTTAAGCACAATGCTGAGACCCAGCAGGAAATATTTTCTAAAGGCAGAATTTCTCAGTTACAGAAATGATTTTCTTCTTAACATACAGTGACTAATACACTGTGGGTTTGCTTTAAAACGTAACTGTTGTTGCAGTGGGTTCACCTGTAAACTTTTTAAAGAATATATAGAAATATTGCAACCTATATCCGACATTTCATTCTTTTTTTTCCAATTTCCTCACTTTACAACCAAAACATTCATATGTTTGAATTAGATTTTATGTAGTAGACAAACACAAAGTATCATGTGTGAACTGAAAGAAAAAGGAGGCATGGTTAACAAATTTTATATGTGTATTTTTCATAAATTATCAGAAAAGTTGAGCTTGGCCATGTCCAGAGGGACTCAACTCTAATTTGGTTGCAGAGTTCACACAATGCAGATGATGGAGAGTGTTTGATGCTCTGACCTTTAGAGGCCTGAAGATGACGGGTGGAGATTCAATCCTGTTCATCTTGGCAGCGTTCCGGATGATGACCTCGGCTTCCTCCACTCTGCCCTGGGAAAGCAACCAGCGCGGAGACTCTGGGATGAACCTGACTCGTTTGCAACATTGTGGACAGAAGGAGAGAGAAAATGAAGACTTCAGTAATGATGCAAAGCTGTTATGGTAGGTGATATGATTGAGTTTTGCACAGCCATAAATGCACACTCTTATTAAAGGCAATTTTATCAAAACAGCATATTGGAATCAAAGCAAGGAATTAGAAGTTTGTGAATCAGGAAGAAATATTATAAAGGAAATCAAACCTGATAAAGTTTTGATTCACATTTTCTGTACCTGTGTAAATGTAAATCCATGACATTATTTGTGCATTTTTATTTCTGTGCATATGAGTCATATAAGTTATCAGACAAGTCATTTAAATTTATAATATGAAGCATTCTATACAAACACTAGCAGAAAACAACCGTCATGTTTCTGCTCTAAGCAGCTATTTTAACCTTTAAATAATAAACTTAAAATAATTAAGTTTTAATGAATGACTCGGTTCCATATCACAGTAAAAGTATTTGATGTTTAAGCTGCACTTTTGCTCATCACTGATAGTTTAAACATGTTTAATTGTATCAATAAATGAAATAAAAATCATTTATTGAATAAGACTGTTCATGCGATGAATCATTAACAGTGTGTTAAAGACAGGAAGCTTCCCATTTAGACTTCTTTGTGTGTTTCATCACTTACAAATTAATGAAAAAATCTATTTTTCCAACCTTTCCTCCAACCAGCTGCTATATTTTTTTTAAACATGACACATCTAGTTTATTTGTCTTGTGCCTCTGAATCCTACAAAAAAGTTCTTGTATGGTTTCTACCATAAAAGTGTTGTAAAAAAGTTGCCAACCTGGGTTTTAATGGCCTGTCATTCAGAGGTTACAACAGAAAAAAACTTTTGTTAAACAAGCAGCTGCAAGCAGTGATGCTGGGAAAATCCCTGAAGACAATCCAGAAATCACATTTTGGAAGGACCAATCATTGACTCTTTCTGAGCTGCAACTGCCAGAGAACATGGAAAGAAATCTGAAACAAATCTTCCATGAAAGAAAATCAACTCAAAAACAATATGCAAACATGACACGTACCAGAAGAGCGGCAAACAAGCGCAGCCTGCCAACATGAAGCCCACCTGAAGCATCCTCCAGCCTCTCACACAGAATGCAAGCAAAGGTAGGAGTGTGTAGCCCACCGCGAAGGAAAGACACACCCCAGCAGTGGAGAAAAATGTTCGGACCTGTGGACCTAAAATTTCTGCTCCTGAACACAAAAGTATGTTGCATTAAATTCAAATCTGTTTGGGGTATTGGTTGGGCGCACAGGGACTGACATACCTAGAACAAATGCAACCAGGTAATTGGAAATTTGCTCCACTGCAATAAGAAAATACAAGACGACAAACATGATCCAGCTTGAAGAAAAAATCTGAATCAGTGTTGTGGCTACTTGTAGTCCGATGGTACAAAACATCACCATTTTCCTCCCAAATCTAAAATTGACACAAAGCAGAGAGAGGTTAGTGAACAGTTAGTTACATTCTGCTGCATTATTGTAGTGAAAGCCAAACCCTTGTTCTACGTTTTGCTCTGGACCCTGAGAAATAATGGCTGGCTGTAGGAATGGAATCTGTTGAAGTTTCAAATGATTTTATCTGATGACAAGTGATGGTTTTATAGAATTTTTGACTTGTATGAAGTTTACCTAAATATTTTCTAGATTATGCATTTAAAAAAACTGATTTGTTTTTAATGTTTAAAACCAGAACAGTGAGTGCCTCGAGTTAAGTTCAGTTGTAACAAAATATTTAGTCTGCAACCTGTCTGAGAGCTGTCCTGAAACAAAGGAGCCAGCGAGAATCCCACCAAAAAACATAGAAGAAGTGAACGGCTTCTTCCAGCTTTCATCACACACCAGGTTCCACTGTCAAAAAATAAACACAAATCAGTTCAATTCAGTTTGGTTAATAAGTTACAAAAAGGGAGAAACAGTAGCATCATCAAATCAGTTAATGGAGGTAACAGGAACCTTTGCCCAATTTCTATGACAACTTTAAGTTCAGTACTTTTGGTTTATCCATTTATGAACCAAAATGTTGAGATTTTGGTCCCAGATGTGATATGAGGGCAATTTATTTTTTTATTCCATAAAAAAATAGAATAACTTGTTGTCACACACTGAAAAAAATAAGTCATTGGATGAACATAAAAAAAATTATGGAAAGGATTTCCACCTGATTACTTTGCTTTATTTCAGCACCATGTACTTGTGTTACACCTATTTAAAGCAAATGTGTTAGGTCAACCTAATTTATTAAGATTATTCCAATGTAAAGCAAATGTGTTGGCTCAACTTGTTACAATGGTGATTCAATGGGTGATTCTAAATCAAACATGTTGGCTCAACGTAATATATTGTGGTTATTCTTATATAAATAAAATGAGTTGGCGAAACATAATTCATTAAGGTTGTTCTAATTTAAACCAAATATGTTGGCTTAACCAGAATTATGGTAATGCAATGGATGATTGTAAATCAAATGAGTTGGCTCAACTCCATTCATTAAGGTTATTCAAATTCAAATGAAATGTGTTGGCTCAACATATTTTTTAAAGGTTCCTTTAACTGAGTTACTATAGCGTGACCCAGTGTAATGCAATACAGCCAGTCCAACTAATCTGCAATGTTTAGGACCAAATCATTGATGTGACTTCATTAAGATGAATGTAAATCTAGTTGAATCCACCTTATTTTACAGTGGTACCTTCACACTACCTGATTCAGTAGGTCCAACTCACTAAAAGCAAGTTAGCTCAACAAATATGCTTCATGCTAAAAGACAGCTAGTTAATCGTGTGGAAATCCTTTCCATTATTTCATGACGTTAATTCAAAGACATTTTTTCAAGCGTTAATGAAGCATTTTAAGATAGCACTAGGTGAAAGTGTAGGAAGAACACTCAACAATTAGAAAAGGTACAACACAATTGTATTTTCAGAATTGTTATACATCGTTTTTTTACACAGCACAAAACACAGCCGAGTTGGACATTGAAATAAAAAAACAACTACAAAAAGGTTACAGTTTCATTTCCCAGCCAATTCTTTACAACATAAAACATGTCAGTATAGTTGCTCAACTTAGAGAACTGTAACAATATAAATCTTTTCTACTGCAGACTTTAAACACTCATTTTCCATATGAAACTTTACTCAACTTAGCAGCGAGTTTCATATTGAGAACTTGTGCTTTCTTTGATAAGTTCTTTCCATCCAATTTCATTATTATTTTCTGTATTACTTCAAAGGTATGCTTGAGTTACTGAGCAAGTTGAGTGCTGAACACACTAAACTTGAGGGTAGCTCAAGTTTAGTGCGTAGATTAGTCCCAGCAGCATCACTATTGCAGAAGATACACTGCCCAAGCTGTTCATAACTTCCACCTCCTCCAGGACAATCCCAACATCCAGATGTGCATCGGCACCCTCTGCTCAAATGACGATTCCGAGGACAGTCTCGGCTTTGGCCATTTCATTCATCAACGTCCTAAGGGAGTTAGGGAAGGGTATTGGGGGGGAGACAATTCACATGTAATTAAATAAATAAATTAAGACTGACATTGATTGAGTCACTCATGGACCTTAGTTGGTGAAAGTATTTTAACAACTCTTAGGAGTTCTATTGTAAACACAAAGAGAATTTAACATACCATGTACTCTCTCACCAGCTTCTCTGGATCTTCATTTAGGTACACACAGACCTTTGAGGATGCACTCTCGTCTGACCTCAGCAGTGTCTTCCTAAATATGCAGATCAAAAAACAATGAGAACAATCTCAAAACTCCAGCAGTATAGGTTCACACACTTGAAAACATAGCTACATTCAAAGGAAGTGACAACAAAAGTGATCAGTGGCTTGCAGTCTGTTTGAAAGATATTTAAAATTGTTAGTATCCCTTCATTATGCCATGACTAAAATTGAGTATAACATCTCATTTAAACATCTAACTGAAGCTGTTAGATGTTTAAATAAAGACATGAATATATCACCAAGGAAATATGTGAAAAGTACAGAATGGTCAACACAGTCTATATCCTTCTACTTAAATGAATATGCAAAGCATTCCATGTCTTACAAGTACATGGACAGTCTATGTGTGGGCATGGATAACGTCGCATATGCCGGTGTTTAAGTGTAAAATGTTTTAACAGGTCATATCTACGAGACAGAGAGAGACTACACTCCTTACATTTCCACATCCCCACGCAAATAAAACAGACTGGCCAAATAAATGTTTAGCTGAACCCTAGCTTTATAAGCTCTCTAACACTACATTCAGTCACTTTAGATCTGGCAAAACTTACTATTAGCCACTGAAATCTATAACTTGATAGCCGATGAGCCCCTTGACCAGTACTTACGCAGGTGGATTACAGACAGGTGATGTTCTGAAAGAGATCAGATATATTTTCAGCCATTAAAATATGCAATTCATACTGAACTGAGTTGTATCTTTTAGTACAAGTCCCTTGAATGCCTCATGAATATAACCACTGGACACATGCAAGCACATATGTGCAGAACAATGGTGAATTGAACATGGTAGAAAGCAATAGTAACATAGGTCAAAATGAGCACAAACAATCAACACAAAAACATCACATTTCAAAATTAAACCAATGAACTTCAATATTGTTTCTGAGCTACAATTATTTGGGGACAACAAAGAAGAGTCCAAAAAACCCCAACATCTTTACAGCAGAGGAATATGTATTTTAAAGAAAAAAATAGAAAGCTCAAGTCTGTAATAATGGATAATCCATTGAGAGTTTTAGCCTGACAAAATATACTAGAAATCCATAACTAACAGGTATTTAAGGAACATTTAACAAAGCTCAGAAAGCAATGCTTTCTGCAGGTTTCACCGACTGAAATGTAGGACTTTTTATTACCATAATTAATTAAGAATCTCGATGATGATAGAAAGGTACCAAAGTGTGTGTGTGTATCTACATTTACCTCCATAGTAACATTACTGAAATAGAATTAAAATAGTTAGAAATAGACTGATGTTAGATCAGTGTGTTAAAAATCCACTAAACCTCCAGGGAGCTGAGGAGGAGCAAAACTGTGACATTTCTGGGGTCCATTTGTGTCTCTGGCAGCAGCTTTGTACACCACATATGGCTCTGCAGACTTTTTTCGCACAGAATGTACCTAACATGGTGCGGCGATAAATGTAAACTTACCAATGATATCACATATAGCTAACTGCCTTAACCTAACCGACTTAATCTACAAAACATGAAATAATGTGACACAAGTATGGAACAAGTAGAAAATGGTGCAAATGGTAGAGAAATTTTAAGTTACATATTTTTATATGGATTTAGATGAAAATAGTTTGACTCTTACCTTCTTCAAATTAAGTAGATGCACGCCAGGAATCTCCCCTCTGCCCTTGAAAAAACCCAACAAGGTGCGAGCCAGTTATCTCGCGTGATTTTCCGTAATCTCTTGATGTCGCTGGATCCTCTTCAGCGGGAGATGTGTTTTTTTTTTATTAGATTAACTTTGACAAATATTGATATTGAATAAAGTAAAAAAAACACACACACACACACACACATATATATATATATATATAACTCGCGTATATATATATATATATATATATATATATATATATATATATATATATATATATATATATATATATATATATATATATATATATATATATATATATAAAAAATAAAAAAATCCCTTCTCACCCACCGCGGGTGGTTCTTATCCTCTGAGCTCGGGTCCTCTACCAGAGGCCTGGGAGCTTGAGGGTCCTGCAGTATCTTGGCTGTGCCAAGGACTGCACATTTCTGGACTGAGATGTCTGATGTTGTTCCTGGGATCTGTTGTAGCCACTGCTCCAGTTTGGGGGTTACTGCCCCGAGGGCCCCGATGACCACAGGCACCACTGTGGTCTTCACCTTCCAGGCCCTCTCCAGTTCCTCCCTGAGGCCCTGGTATTTCTCTAGTTTCTCGTGCTCCTTTTTCCTGATGTTGCAATCACTTGGTATTGCTACATCTACCACAACGGCTTTCCTCTGATGTTTATCCACCACGACAATGTCTGGTTGGTTCGCCATTACCATTTTGTCTGTCTGGATCTGGAAGTCCCACAGGATCTTAGCTCTGGCGTTCTCCACCACCTTTGGGGTGTTTCCCACTTTGATCTTGGGGTTTCCAGTCCATATTCTGCACAGATGTTTCTGTACACTATGCCTGCCACTTGGTTATGTCGCTCCATGTACGCTTTCCCTGCAAGTATCTTACACCCTGCTGTGATGTGCTGGACTGTCTCAGGGGCCTCCTTGCACAACCTACACCTTGGGTCTTGTCTGGTGTGGTAGATCTGGGCCTCTATTGCTCTGGTGTTTAGGGCCTGTTCCTGGGCTGCCAGGATGAGGGCCTCTGTGCTGTCCTTGAGTCCAGCTTTTTCCAGCCATTGGTAGGATTTACTGATATCAGCCACTTGGGTTATTTGCTGGTGGTACATCCCATGTAGGGGTTTGTCCTCCCATGATGGTATCTCTGGCACCTCAACCTCCGTTCCCTGTTGTCTGAGACATTCACTGAGCACATTGTCTGTTGAGGCTTTGTCTCTGATGTATTTATGGATCTTAGTTGTTTCGTCCTGGACAGTGGTTCTCACACTCACTAGTCCTCTGCCTCCTTCCTTGCGGCTCGTGTACAGTCTCAGGGTGCTGGATTTGGGATGGAACCCTCCATGCATTGTTAGTAGCTTTCTGGTCTTAATATCTGTGGCTTTTATCTCCTCCTTTGGCCAGCTAATTATTCCAGCAGGGTATCTGATTACTGGCAAGGCATAGCTGTTTATCGCACGGATTTTGTTCTTGCCATTGAGCTGGCTTCTCAGGACTTGCCTTATTCGTTGGAGGTATTTAGCTGTGGCTCCTTTCCTTGTGACCTCATCGAGGTTGCCATTTGCTTGTGGTATACCTAGGTACTTGTAACTGTCCTCTATGTCTGCTATTGTTCCTTCTGGGAGTGAGACCCCTTCTGTGTGGATGACCTTCCCCCTCTTTGTGACCAGCCGACCACATTTCTCTAGTCCGAATGACATCCCAATGTCAGTGCTGTAGATCCTGGTGGTGTGGATCAGTGAGTCGATGTCTCGCTCACACTTGGCGTACAGCTTGATGTCATCCATGTAGAGTAGGTGACTGATATTGGCCCCATTTTTGAGTCTGTATCCGTAGCCAGTCTTGTTGATAACTTGGCTGAGGGGGTTCAGGCCTATGCAGAACAGTAGCGGGACAGAGCATCTCCTTGGTATATGCCACATTTGATGGACACTTGTGCAAGTGGTTTGCAGTTGGCTTCAAGGGTGGTTTTCCACAGCCTCATCGAGTTTGCAATGAAGGCTCTCAGAGTCCTGTTGATGTTATACATCTCTAAGCATTCAATGATCCAAGTATGCGGCATTGAGTCATAGGCTTTCTTGTAATCAATCCAAGCCATGCACAGGTTGGTGTGTCGGGTTTTGCAGTCTCGGGCAACTGTGCGGTCTACGAGGAGTTGGTGTTTGGCTCCTCTGCTATTTACACCGATACCCTTCTGTGCCGTGCTCATGTGTTTATCCATGTGTTTGCTTATCTTGGCCGCTATGATGCCTGACATGAGCTTCCAGGTTGTGGAGAGGCAGGTTATTGGTCGGTAGTTGGGTGGGACTGGACCCTTTGATGGATCCTTCTGGATTAGGATTGTCCGCCCTTCAGTTAACCATTCAGGGTGAGTCCCACTTTGTAGCAGCTGGTTCATTTGGGCTGCCATTCGCTCATGGAGAGCAGTGAGTTTCTTTAGCCAGTAGGCATGGATCATGTCAGGCCCTGGTGCTGTCCAGTTTTTCATACCTGAGACTCTTTCTTGGACATCTGTCACAGTGATGGTTACCGGGGCTTGCTCAGGGAGGTTGCTGTGGTCCTCTCGTAGAGAGATCAGCCACTGTGCATTGCTGTTGTGGGACGCCTCCCTTTCCCATATGCCTTTCCAGTATTGTTCCGTCTCCAGCCTTGGTGGGTCTGCTCTGTTGTTATTGTTACCCTGCCATTGAGAGTACACCTTAGCTGGTTGAGTGGAGAAGAGCTGGTTAATCCTTCTGGATTCATTCTCCCTTGTGTATCTCTTTAGGCGGCTGGACAAGGCTTGGAGCCTCTGTTTGGCAGTCTCGAGTGCTTCAGGTATGGGCATCTGCCTGTACTTTCTGGGTACTGGTCTTTTCATTGCACCCTTGTGGAGCTCTGACAGTTGGCTCACTTCCCTCCTTGTTACCTTGATTTTAGCCTCTAACCGTCTTTTCCATGGTGGGTATTGGGTCTCATGGTTGCTCTTATAGCCAAGTATCTCAAGGATCACTGATGCTGAGTTGTAGATCAGCTCATTGGTTTCTGTTATGGTGTTGGTAGGGATCGTTCTCAATGCTGCATTCACATTCTCAATGAGACTTTCAGATGGTACTTCACTCAGCCGTTGTAATTGGCGCCGGGGAGGCCTGGTTGTCATTCGGGTCATGATTCTCTCTCTCAGGTCAGCAGCTGTCTCGTTCAGCTCTGTTTCGCTCATTGGGGCCGTGTATCCCCTCACTGGGTGGGGACTTGTAGTTAAGTCCCCACAGTCCTGACATCCAGGTTCCTCCCTTTTGCCGTAGCATTTGTGTTGTATCTCGTCAATCTCAAGTTGTGATAGCAGTTGCCGTTTGCGGATGTTGGAACACTGAGCTACTAGTTGTTTAGCGCTTAGTGTTGACTGGGGATGTCGAAGTAACCATTCCTTCCCCAGTCTTTGCATGTAACCTCTCTCACTAGGGTTACTTGAGTAGTAGCATTCCAACAGATCCACATTTTCATCTCTCGCCCATTTCCGTCTTGTTCCAGTAGCCCATTTGTCATCAAGGTGCTCTGGTTCCCCAACACCTGACGCAGACCTTGTTTGGCCGGGCGACGTCTGAGCCGGCATGTTATGCAACTTAGTATCTCTCATGGTATGAGGTAGGCAGTAGCTTGAAGGGTCTTGCCTAAGGACCCAGACTGGATTCGAACCCTGCCCTCTCGGGTGATATACTGATGCCTTATGTATTGAGCTATCCAGTCAGCTCATATATATATATATATATATATATATATATATATATATATATATATATATATATATATATATATATATATATATATATATATATATATATATATATATATATATATATATATATATATATATATATATATATATATATATATAAGATACTGCGCAGGACCCTCAAGCTCCCAGGCCTCTGGTAGACGCCTGGGAGCTTGAGGAATTATTCAAGTTGAGATAACGTCATTCAATCACGTTAGTCCAGTTGAGAGAAAAAACCGATTGTCTCGCGTGTTCTCGCGTGATATCCCGTGATCTCACTCGTTGTCGTCAGCACAATATCAGTCTAAATATAATGAATCATGTTAGCTCAACATGATTCAATTTTATAAATGTGAAGTCGTGGAATATCTTGTTTATCCAACATGATTTTATCACGTTTTCGCTTCAAACCCAACATTATTGTGTGAAAGGTACATGATATTTTTTTGTTAATGTAATACGCCCCGACGTTCTTTTTTTTTGGCGGAAGATCTAGCTGACGTAATTGAATCACGTTATCTCACCTTGAATACATTTTATTCCATTTGCGAGAAAAAACCGATTGTCTCGCGTATTCTCGCGTGATATCCCGTGATTTCCCGTAATCTTGCGTGAACTTGTGTGATATCGCGTGATATCACTCGTGGTCTTCAGCATAGGATCGGTCTGACTATAATGAATCATGTTCGCTCAACATGATTCAATTTTATAAACGTTGAAGTTGTGGAATATCTTATTTATGCAACATGATTCTATCATGTTTTTGGCTCAAACATGCAATTATTTAGTTAACAGTACATGATATTCTTTTGTTAATGTGATAACCCCTGAGGTTCCTTTTTTACAGTGCAGCTGAGTGCAGATATGTTCATTAACAATTTCTATTTTGCATGTTTGGTCGTTTTATCCTTCACAGAATGAGACTTTTTAGTGTCCATGCTATAGATTCATTCCTATACATAGTAAATTATGATAATTACTGATTTTAATCATAAATATACCAAAACATAATGGATTTGCTTGTGTTTTGCAGGGGATCTTTATCAACAAAATCCAAAAGTCTTTCTGGATGTGAACCAGGACAAAATCCACACAGCATCCCTTAAATCCACCCACCTCAGAGACAATAGTAGATTCATACACGCTGTGGTCAAACTCCCATCCGTCCAGGCAGCTTTCTTTGGGCACGTTGGAGAGATTAACGTCCAATCCGGGCAGCAAGCCTCTCTCCGTGTAATTTAATAAATATTCCACTTTGTATCTGGAGCACTTGCTGGGCACCAGAGCGCCGCCGCGGCTCGCATCCTCCTCCAGCGGGATGCTGCTGTTCCTCCAGGCGGCGCTGAGGTTCAGGTGCGCGGGCAGCGCGCAGCGGTGATCCGGCGTGTCGGCCAGAAACACCACAGACAGCGCAGTGAGTCCATTAGGGACGAAACTCAGGCAGAGGAGGAGAAACGCCCGCTGATGGAAACGTCCCCATTCTCCCAGGAAAGAGGTCGCCGCCTCGTAATCAGTGATTTTGCTGGTGTCAGAAGTTGCAGCGGGCATTTCGAACCAGAGTCCGGCGCATGGATGAATGCGCGCAGGTTGAGGTTTTCTCCAGTCTAGTTTATTTCCTGCTGTGAATCTGTCCAGCCCACAACTCGCTGTGACAAGATTTGGGGTGTTTCTTGTTCTGTGCTGCTGCTTTTCCCTCCCAAAGCAACTAAACTTCCGATGGGAGTCATTTGTCCTTGATTATGATGGATCATAAACTACAACTTCCAATGAAGAAACACGAAACGCTTTAATATGTTGCGGCTCTTAAATTAAGTTTTAGAGTTTTGCTTTTTAATCAACACTCAAAATTTCTCCATATTTACCCTAAATAATGTTTTTATAGGATCTATTTTCGAGCATCTTTGGAGACAGATGATCTTTTTAATCACAGCTCATGTTCTGACTGGCTTTTGAAGAATTTGTGACTAAGAACTCCTCCTTGGTGCAACGTGACCTTCTTTAAACTCTTCCTACTGAATGGAAGAGTTTTGGTCTTTTCCACTATGATGCCATTAAATAATTTTTGTGGTCCTGGCTGGGTTAATCTGGGTATGCAGTAATGTTTCAGATCAGCCCAGGGTGCCATTTATTTACACATCTTGACAGCAAATCTAAAATAAACGATTCAAAAATGAGCTTTTCTTTAATTGTATATTTAAAACAGTGAGGAAATGCTCTTGCATGGGTCTTAAATTAGGATAACCAAATCGAGCATCCACAGAACTGCTGCTGCCTGACATCTTGATGACCTGGTTTGTAAGATTAACTGAGGATTTTGTTATAAAATTAATATTTTTGTGTAAACAGACCTAAATAAAAAAAGCTCCAACGTGTCTTCATGCTGTTACTTTTCTTAATGTTTCGCTACGTGGAGGTGGTTCATCTGAGAAATACAATGATTTAAATCGGCTCCTATTTTAATCATTTTCTTTTCTCTCTTCTAGTTACATTTCTGTCCATTTAATTTCTGTTCAAATTCAAGCAAGTTTTAAGTTGCAAGTGATAAAACAAACAGCCAACATCAGTAAATTCACGAACAAACAAGTTGTACACACTGAAAAAAATAAGTCATTGGATGAACATAAAAAAATTATGGAAAGAATTTCCACCTGATTACTTTGCTTTATTTCAGCACCATGTACTTGTGTTACTCCTATTTAAAGCAAATGTGTTAGGTCAACCTAATTTATTAAGATTATTCCAATGTAAAGCAAATGTGTTGGCTCAACTTGTTACAATGGTGATTCAATGGGCGATTCTAGATCAAACATGTTGGCTCAACGTAATATATTGTGGTTATTCTTATATAAATAAAATGAGTTGGCAAAACATAATTCATTAAGGTTGTTCTAATTTAAACCAAATATGTTGGCTTAACCAGAATTATGGTAATGCAATGGATGATTGTAAATCAAATGAGTTGGCTCAACTCCATTCATTATGGTTATTCAAATTCAAATGAAATGTGTTGGCTCAACATATGTTTTAAAGGTTCCTTTAACTGAGTTACTATAGCGTGACCCAGTGTAATGCAATACAGCCCGCCCAACTAATCTGCAATGTTTAGGACCAAATCATTGATGTAACTTCATTAAGATGAATATAAATCTAGTTGAAACCACCTTATTTTACAGTGGTACCTTCACACTACCTGATTCAGTAGGTACAACTCACTAAAAGTAAGTTAGCTCAACAAATATGCTTCATGCTAAAAGACAGCTAGTTAATCGTGTGGAAATCCTTTCCATTATTTCATGACGTTAATTCAAAGACATTTTTTCAAGCGTTAATGAAGCATTTTAAGATAGCACTAGGTGAAAGTGTAGGAAGAACACTCAACAATTAGAAAAGGTACAACACAATTGTATTTTCAGAATTGTTATACATCGTTTTTTTACACAGCACAAAACACAGCTGAGTTGGACATTGAAATAAAAAAACAACTACAAAAAGGTTACAGTTTCATTTCCCAGCCAATTCTTTACAACATAAAACATGTCAGTATATTTGCTCAACTTAGAGAACTGTAACAATATAAATCTTTTCTACTGCAGACTTTAAACACTCATTTTCCATATGAAACTTTACTCAACTTAGCGGCGAGTTTCATATTGAGAACTTGTGCTTTCTTTGATAAGTTCTTTCCATCCAATTTCATTATTATTTCCTGTATTACTTCAAAGGTATGCTTGAGTTACTGAGCAAGTTGAGTGCTGACGCACTAAACTTGAGGGTAGCTCAAGTTTAGTGCGTAGATTAGTCCCAGCAGCATCACTATTGCAGAAGATACACTGCCCAAGCTGTTCATAACTTCCACCCCCTCCAGGACAATCCCAACATCCAGATGTGCATCGGCAGCCTCTGCACCCTCTGCTCAAATGACGATTCCGAGGACAGTCTCGGCTTTGGCCATTTCTGCACATTCATCAACGTCCTAAGGGAGTTAGGGAAGGGTATTGGGGGGCAGACAATTCACATGTAATTAAATAAATAAATTAAGACTGACATTGATTGAGTCACTCATGGACCTTAGTTGGTGAAAGTATTTTAACAACTCTTAGGAGTTCTATTGTAAACACAAAGAGAATTTAACATACCATGTACTCCCTCACCAGCTTCTCTGGATCTTCATTTAGGTACACACAGACCTTTGAGGATGCACTCTCGTCTGACCTCAGCAGTGTCTTCCTAAATATGCAGATCAAAAAACAAAGAGAACAATCTCAAAACTCCAGCAGTATAGGTTCACACACTTGAAAACATAGCTACATTCAAAGGAAGTCACAACAAAAGTGATCAGTGGCTTGCAGTCTGTTTGAAAGATATTTAAAATTGTTAGTATCCCTTCATTGTGCCATGACTAAAATGGAGTTTAACATTTTATTTAAACATCTAACTGAAGCTGTTAGATGTTTAAATAAAGACATGAATATATCACCAAAGAAATATGTGAAAAGTACAGAATGGTCAACACAGTCTATATCCTTCTACTTAAATGAATATGCAAAGCATTCCATGTCTTACAAGTACATGGACAGTCTATGTGTGGGCATGGGTAACGTCGCATATGCCGGTGTTTAAGTGTAAAATGTTTTAACAGGTCATATCTACGAGACAGAGAGAGACTACACTCCTTACATTTCCACATCCCCACGCAAATAAAGACAAATAAAACAGACTGGCCAAATAAAAGTTTAGCTGAACCCTAGCTTTATAAGCTCTCTAACACTACATTCAGTCACTTTAGATCTGGCAAAACTTACTATTAGCCACTGAAATCTATAATTTGATAGCCGATGAGCCCCTTGACCAGAACTTAAGCAGGTGGATTACAGACAGGTGATGTTCTGAAAGAGATCAGATATATTTTCAGCCATTAAAATATGCAATTCATACTGAACTGAGTTGTATCTTTTAGTACAAGTCCCTTGAATGCCTCATGAATATAACCACTGGACACTTGTATGCAAGCACATATGTGCAGAACAATGGTGAATTGAACATGGTAAAAGCAATAGTAACATAGGTCAAAATGAGCACATACAATGAACACAAAAAACGTCAACATTTCAAAATTAAACCAATGAACTTCAATATTGTTTCTGAGCTACAATTATTTGGGGACAACAAAGAAGAGTCCAAAAAAAAACCCAACATCTTTACAGCAGAGGAATATGTATTTTAAAGAAAAAAATTAGAAAGCTCAAGTCTGTAATAATGGATAATCCATTGAGAGTTTTAGCCTGACAAAATATACTAGAAATCCATAACTAACAGGTATTTAAGGAACATTTAACAAAGCTCAGAAAGCAATGCTTTCTGCAGGTTTCACCGACTGAAATGTAGGACTTTTTATTACCATAATTAATTAAGAATCTCGATGATGATAGAAAGGTACCAAAGTGTGTGTATCTACATTTACCTCCATAGTAACATTACTGAAATAGAATTAAAATAGTTAGAAATAGACTGATGTTAGATCCGTGTGTTAAAATCCACTAAACCTCCAGGGAGCTCAGGAGGAGCAAAACTGTGACATTTCTGGGGTCCATTTGTGTCTCTGGCAGCAGCTTTGTACACTACATATGGCTCTGCAGACTTTTTTCGCACAGAATGTACCTAAAATGGTGCGGCGATAAATGTAAACTTACCAATGATATCACATATAGCTATCTGCCTTAACCTAACCGACTTAATCTACAGAACATGAAATAATGTGACACAAGTATGGAACAAGTAGAAAATGGTGCAAATGTAGAGACATTTTAAGTTACATATTTTTATATGGATTTAGATGAAATAGTTTGACTCTTACCTTCTTCAAATTAAGTGGATGCACGCCAGGAATCTCCCTCTGCCCTTGAAAAAACCCAACAAGGTGCAAGACAGTTATCTCGCGTGATTTTCCGTAATCTCTTGACCTGGATCCTCTTCAGCGGAGATGAGTCTGACACAATAGCGCTTTGGAACTGACGTCACTGTGTTTTTTTTTTTTATTAGATTAACTTTGACAAATATTGATATGGAATAAAAAAAAAACCCAAAAACATATATATATATATATATATATATATATATATATATATATATATATATATGTTACTATATATATATATATATATATATATATATATATATATATATATATATATATATATATATATATATATATATATATATTATATATATATATATACTGCGCAGGACCCTCAAGCTCCCAGGCCTCTGGTAGAGGACCCGAGCTCAGAGGATAAGAACCACCCGCGGTGGGTATATATATGTTAATTAGATGTATTCAAGTTGAGATAACGTCATTCAATCACGTTAGTCCAGTTGAGAGAAAAAACCGATTTTCTCGCGTGTTCTCGCGTGATATCCCGTGATCTCACTCGTTGTCGTCAGCAATATCAGTCTGACTATAATGAATCATGTTAGCTCAACATGATTCAATTTTATAAATGTGAAGTCGTGGAATATCTTGTTTATCCAACATTTTTATCACGTTTTCGCTTCAAACCCACATTATTGTGTGAACGGTACATGATATTTCTTTGTTAATGTAATACGCCCCGACGTTCTTTTTTTTTTGGCGGAAGATCTAGCTGACGTAATTGAATCACGTTATCTCACCTTGAATACATTTTATTCCATTTGCGAGAGAAAACCGATTTCGCGTGATATCCCGTGATTTCCCGTAATCTTGCGTGATATCCCGTGATCTCACTCGTGGTCTTCA
The DNA here is from genome assembly GCF_027474105.1 of Poeciliopsis prolifica. Classification (NCBI taxonomy): domain Eukaryota; kingdom Metazoa; phylum Chordata; class Actinopteri; order Cyprinodontiformes; family Poeciliidae; genus Poeciliopsis; species Poeciliopsis prolifica. The sequence goes on along the minus strand of NW_026562408.1, from coordinate 1,727,790 downwards.
GCATAGGATCGGTCTGACTATAATGAATTATGTTCTCTCAACATGATTCAATTTATAACGTTGAAGTTGTGGAATATCTTATTTTGCAACATGATTCTATCATGTTTTTGGCTCAAACATGCAATTATTTAGTTAACAGTACATGATATTCTTTTGTTAATGTGATAACCCATGAGTTCCTTTTTTACAGTGCAGTGGGGCTTCAGAGAAATTCTCACAATATCTTTAAGTGAAATAAAAATGAGATAAACAAAAGATAAATTTGCACTTTTATTTTAGCAAGAAATCCAAAATGTGGGGGAAAATGTCAGCATGACATACTGTTAGAAATCCACTACTGGAGCGTCTTTAGTGGTGTGAGGAATGTTCCTCTTATTACATGTAGTTTCAGCTGAAGGTCAGCTGTTCTAATGTCATGATGATTATCTGGAGGAGGAAAGAATCATCCATCACCTCGACCAGGTCAACTGAAACTAAACAAACCTCAGACATCATTATGCAAGTTAAAGCTTAATTGCAACTCCAGTCACACAAAGGGCCAACTGTCTGGTTTGGGATAGAAATGTTATTTAATAAATGGTTTAATGCCTTTGCACAAAGAGAAGCGTCTTTTAGTTGGATTCAAACAAGAGCCAAAACAAGAAGACCAAGGAGCCGAGTGATGCACATGGTTCAGTAATAGAAGCTGCGTTGTGACCCTGAAGAGAAGATACAGTACAGTAGGCATCAAGTCTGAGAGAAATACTGTCAAGGCTGCCAAAATAGGTCAGAAGTCAATGTCTGCTTTATTTTTATATGTTTAAAAATGTCTGTAATTTTACCCCAATAACTGTTTATTGTAGTTAGGCACATATTCAAACTTTATTTGTCTCTCTCTTTGCTCCTTGTAGATTTTTCTGATGCTAGAGTTGAAGGCCAGCTTGTAACAGCAGCTGCATGCCACAAGAGCAACAAGTTGGCTGATAATGGCACATTTCTGTCCTTGAGCTTTTAGCACCCTCTGGTGGAATGTAGAGGAAATGCTTGTAATGTGGCGAAAGACGAGATTTAGAAACTGGAGACTGATGCTTATAAGTTATAAACTAGTTTGTAATGCTTATGTTTCTCATTTACTTGGCACATAACGACTTGGCTTCTAATTCCAACTGTATTTGCATCCATCCTTCTGAATAAAATAAACTGCAGCACGTCTGAGATATTCTTATTTTAAACTACAATTTAAACAACGGGGTGGAACAAGGAAATGTGTGGCAAGCCTGTTGGAACCTGAAGCTCTTTGTTGAAAGTCAGTTGTGAAGGAAAAATGTCTGTAAATAAAACTTAGAGGCTACAAGTAGGGAAGAGTGATTGCATTAAGATAATTATCATTTCGATTAATATCATCAAATATGTTTGGGTCTTTTACATTTCAACATGCATGCCTTTTTTTATTTTTTGCATCAATACTTGAATTTTTTATCAAAATATTTCAAAAACAATGTCCATGCTTTAATAATTCAGAAATTCAAACTATTTGCGATAAACAAGAATATAAATTATACATGGAAACTTCACTCCCAACAGAGATTCTCCTTCTCCCTGGTCAATTCAATGTTTCTTTTTACCATTTGTGACCAAAGAAGTGCTCCACAACAACCACACTGACCCATCTAGTCATGACTCTAGAGTCAAATACTAATCTCTATTCTCACATTTTCACATTTTATCACAAGGACTTAAGATGATGATCTGTTTGCATAAAAGAATCACAAAGATCTCACCATTTTGACCTGTCTGGTTAAAATGCTTTGCCTCCCAAACTCACAGCTCAATATGTAACTTTAAATCAGTCGTAATCAAACTAACATCAAAAATAAGTCATTACAAGTTAGTAAAATGTGGAGTAAAAAATAAGTTTTATCACAGTTTCAAAAATGAATGATTTATTAGAAAACTGCTAAAACGTGTAGGTTCATGTGACTCTTAACAGTCTGACAGTTACACAGAGTTACATGTAAAACCCAAATTTAAGGTAAAGACTAATCTGTATTTGAGTAACTACTTTCTAAATTGTTTATTCTGCTACATCATTTTCAGTTTATCAGCACTATCAACTCTGGCTGAAGTTGTATTAATAGAGAGAAATGATAACAATAATGGTGTTCACAGAAATGTTGGACAAAGAATCATCAAAATGTTTTTCTGTTTGGTTTCCCAGATCAGATGGATTTTCTCTTTTCTGCACTCTTGGACTTCATGGCTGCTGAGTGATTTGAGGGTGACTCCTTTTGACCAGAGTCGTTTCTTCTTCAGCTTTTTCCTCATTTTCAGTGTTTGGTGTCTTTTGACAACATCTGGAGAAACATAAAAATGTAAGTTGTCATCTCGCCCAAGACTCACTAACCAGTTTCAGCACATCTGCATCCATCATACACATGTTACTAATTAATCTACATGAAGCATTTGAAGGACTGACTCCATTATCTGAGCTTTTTTTGAAGGCATATTTCTATTAACATCCTACATTTCCAAAATCAAAGCAAATAAAAAAATACTGCACCAAGTAATCTAGTGTTTACAACATAAAGCAGTTTTTAATTATCCTAACTGACCTAAAATAGAAAAGGTTCAAGCCTCATTAAAAAAGAAAAAAAAACATTTATTTATGTGTAAATGTTTGGTTTTAACTGCAGATGTCACATTTTAAACAGCTGCAGTTCTCTTCCCAGCCTTCATGTTGCCAGATATGTTCAACTATAAGTATATTGACAAAATCATAAAAACATACTTTACAGCACAAAAACACTTTCAGAATCACAAAGAAGCTTTTTTCTGAGGCTTGATTATTTATTATACTAAAGTTAGTTTCTGTTGCTGGTCCAACATGATGAGTGTCAGGATGATGATTGAACATCGTGTTTAGAATACAGGCAAAAATGAACTTTGAATAATTAAACCCCATTTATCCTCAATAAGCCATCAAAAATATTTCTCTTTTTCTGAAAAATATAAGTAAATCTTTGTGATGCTATTCCAAGATCAGGCTTGTAAAATATTTAAAAAGAATGAAATGTTATTTGGCCAGAGGCCTGAAGGGTCAGTCTTACCCAGGAAACTGCAGCATGTGACTGATTGTGTCCGGCAGCGGCATTCCAAAGCTCTCAGGCAGCAGGAGGCTCAGCAACCCGGCCGCAGCGGTCAGGCTTCCCATTAGGATGTAAGGCAGGGACACCGAATAGGTTCCTGTGTCGCAACATCAAACGGAGGAGAAAGGATTGTGAAAAACAACCTGGTCTACAATCAATGGATTGCTCAGCTGCTGTAAACAACAAGACACATAAACATTCAAGTCAGACAATTACAGAGAGCTTTTGTGTCAAGTGGCTGGTTGATGGTGTGTTTCTGCCTTGGGCTCTGCTTGGTTGTATGTGGTTTCCTCCTTGATTACAAGGATTTTACAGCACAGCAGGTTAGAGTTCGGGTTACACAGATAATCCTTAGTTCTAGCGCCTGTATTTATGTCCAGCCATTATCTACATTATCCTGCCGGGTCAGAGAAGCTGGTGGCCATATCCAGAGACAGACACACACTCACCCCTTTGGGCATCTTGCACATAAAATGACCCAAACATGTTTGTAGACTGTGTGGCTAAAGCGTCAGCACCCTATAAAAACCAAAGTATAAACGTATAGAAAATGCAAATTCCCTACAGAAACCAAACCACAATCTGAGCTTCCAGACTTCCTGCTGCAAGTCGGTAACGATGAGCTCTGGAGATTCAGTTTTACGTCTCTCCATTCTGCTGACTGAATGTCAGGATCTTAGCCTGGTTTTGGATTTTGGGCTCATAGTTTTGATTATTGTCCGTTTGCTTTATTTTCCTTGTGTCTGTTTTACTTTATTTCAGTCTTTCAGTCTCCATTTTTCTACTTAGATTTTGTTTATTATTCTTTGTTATTCTTTGTTTCAGTGACATTTGTTTTCCTAGTTCCCTGTTTGTTTCCTCTCCCCCCTTCTGCCTGCTTTCTGTACTGCAAAAATACAAAATGTTATCAAGTAATTTGCTCTAGTTTCTAGTGTAAATATCTTAGTACACTTGAAATAAAACACAACTTGCTTACAAGCAAGTTATAGGAGTTTGTTTTAAGTCAATATGTCCTTAATATGTCTGAAAGATCACTGGTTTCATTGGCAGATTAATTCACTTCATTCATTTTTCCCATGTTCCATGTGAAATAATCTCCCAATGGAACTAGAACGTTTTTGTTAATATAAAGAAATTATTTACTTAAGCAAGATTCAGGCATTTTTTAAGTTATTTTTGTCTGTTTTAAAGTGTTCTAAGATATTTGAAGTAAAAGGTCATAATCAAATACTTGGTAAGATTTAGTTTTTTGCAGTGTACTATGGCCCCTCACAGCTGCAGCCTGTTAGCCAATCAGCTCAGGTCTATTGTTCCAGCGTTCGCCCTCCCACTATTTAGCCACCTCTCTTTCCTTTTGTCTCATGTTCCTGACATCCCTGCAGGCTCCTCCAAGTTTTTTGTACATATTTGTATTTTTGATTTAAACTCTTTTTCTTTATCTCCTGGTTGTTAACTTGCATTTTGGTTCCTTCCATCACAATAACAAGATAAACTTGGGTCATCATCCAACCTTTATCACTGTTCCACTCTTTCTGCAAAAAGTTTGAACTATTTCTATGACTGCAGATGTAGGAAAGTTCAAGCTCCCAGGTTTTCACTTGCTCTCATTTCATGACTGATAAACATAAACACACATTTGGTTTACATGAGGAAGTTTGTATTTTCCTATTTTGAAGAATGCCTTTGTGCCACATAATCATGCCCCAGAAACACAAACTTGAATGTTGCTACCTAAAACTACAGCTAAAAACGTATTTATTCAAAGGCCTTTTAAAATATTGACACCTGAAAATACTCCTGAAAACTGGTCGGGTGTTTAAAATAAGAAGCCAACATTAAGACAACTAGAGAGATCAGGAGAAAATCATAAAAACTATTAAGTGCAATCAATTGAACTGACCGCTACATTAATATATTAATTGGTTCTTAACTCATTAACCTAACAAAGTAAAAGAAGATAACAACTTACGTAAATAGATGAAGTATGGAGCAATAATGCTGCCTATTCTGGCAGCCGTGGAGCAGGCGCCGACAGCCGTGTTCCTCAGCACAGTGGGGTACAGCTCTGCTGTGTAGGCGTACACAACGGCAAAGGCAGTGGACACCGCAAACTTCCCCAACATCTCAAACGTTATGGACAGAGCATCTAAATCTACAGCGAGTAAAACATTAATTTAAAGCTTATACAACAAAATATGATCAAATTGTGAAAACAGTGATTTCATACGACCTGGTAAGAGCTGTATGATGAGTAGAAACAACCCTGCCGAGGAGAGCGATGAGAAAACACTCATTCGTCTGGAGCACCAGCGAAACATAACCCAGGACAGAACGTAAGCTGGCATCTCCATCAGGGCAGACAGGAAGCAGTTGAAGTAGGCGTTTCCGTTGAGGTTCGCCGTGTTCAGGGAAAGAGCAAAGTAGGCGATGGTGATGGTGTTCCTGAAGCATAAATACAAAAATATTCAATCTTTACGTGTTAGAATAGTTTCATCAGAATATTAACTCTATATTGGTTGAATGCATAATTGCACTTTAAACTAACTGTAATGTTTCCACTGCAAGCTGCTTTTTTATTTTCTCTATTAGAAATATTCATCCTTTGCAACAAATGATGTGGTTGTAACTGTGTAAAGATGACTGTTGGAGCCTCAGTGTGATGATTAGAAAGTTCTATTTAAACCATCTCATATTTTGACAAATCCTGAACATTAAAAAACTTTGTGTTATGCTCTATCTTAGGTAAAAGTCTATTTCAAGAAAACTTGTAGTTTGAAACATGGTTCCTTGTAATATTTTAAAAAATCAACCTGCACTTGTTCCACTCAGGATAGAGAGCGTCCATGTTGTGTAATTGCATAAATCCTGGTTTTCATCATAACGGTCGCTGCACAGGACTTGACGTGTCTTTGATGTTCACAAAAAAGCTCTGAAATTTTCTTTAAATGACACATGAACAAAAGGCGACGCATGAAAGGACTGTGTGCACTGCTTGTGCAGAAATGTATCTAATCAAAGAGTGTGTGTGTGTGTGTGTGTGTGTGTGTGTGTGTGTGTGTGTGTGTGTGTGTGTGTGAGTGTGTGTGTGTGTGTGTGTGTGTGTGTGTGAGTGTGTGTGTGTGTGTGTGTGTGGGTGTGCGTGCGCGTGTGTGTGTGTGGGGGGGGGTGCGTGTGCGTGTGCGTGTGTGTGCGTGTGCGTGTGCGTGCGTGCGCGTGCGTGTGTGTGTGTGTGTGTGTGTGTGTGTGTGTGTGTGTGTGTGTGTGTGTGTGTGTGTGTGTGGAATGTGGAGGCCCACTGGGACTGCATGGACTCACCAGATCACCCACAGCGTGATGGAGATCCAGCGAATGTTTGGAGAACGGAGCAGGTCACAGATGTTGCAGGGCCTCTTCTCCTCGGTCTTCACTCTGTGCTGTGGAGCGACGGAGCATGAAGAACAACAACAGACATCTATTTAACAAGCTGAGACATCAGCCACAAGGTACCGTAATAACACTGAGGCTTTTGAGTTCGCAGCCACTTGCTGCAAACTCAAAAGCCTTTTTTTTCTTTGGTCAGTTGTGAAAAGCATGCTTCCATCCTTGCCACTGATTCTCCAATTCATTTTAATCTTTGACTTGGCCCTTTTACTAAATAATGCAGTGATCAGCATCTGGCTGCAGTTGTCAGCCCATTGTTCTCCTGAGAGGTGAACTTCTAACCTGCTTCGTTAGGTTGGAAAAGTGTCTCTTATTCAGCTTCATCTGTCCAAGCAGGAAATCTGACCAGTTTTTAAAAGAGCAACCCCACAGGATAATGCTGCCATTACCATGTTTCCAGTGGGGATGTTTTTTGTTTGTTTGAAGGTTATCGTTACTTTGCTTTCCAGATTTTCTTCTTTTGACCAGATTGTTTTCTTCAACCATGTTCCTTAAGGTTTCTTATTCTTCACATGTATTCACTGGATGTTGTGATTATAATGTTTTCAAGGTAAGTTGAAAATGTTATGGTGCATGTACAATATATTTGCAAGAGAGGAATCCAGTGTAGAAGGGGAAACTGCAAGGAGTTATATCCCTTTATTATTATTTATTATTATAGAACAATTAAACTGCAAAATAAGTTGTATGCAACAAAATAATAATGTTCCTTTAACAATAAGAAGCTAATTTCTGAATATATTTTGCTTCCAAGAACACACAAAACTAAAAATTAAAAATATATCTATATTTAGGTCCACTCACAACTAATCAAAGTAGTTTCATTCATGATGCTCCAGAGGCTGTTTCTTTACAGTTTAATTACAGCAATTATTTGATTAAGAAATTTAGAAAAATGGACAATTTGTCTTTACAAAATATTTAGACTGTAGGAAACTCCAGTAAATGTTTCAGTTTCTCTAATGAAGGATGTTCTCACCTGTAAAGAGCTAAAGATGACTGTTGGAGGCTCAATGTTGTTCATTTCAGCTGCTTTTCTGAGAACGGCCTCAGCTTCTTCTGTTCGTCCTTGAGAGAGCAACCATCGAGGAGACTCTGGAATGAACCTGCCACAAAGTCAACAAGAAAACAGCTCAATTATTTTAGAGAATGATGATGAATCTGAATCAATGTGAGCACATAATGAAATGCAAGAGAATGTATTTCAGAGCCTGATGCAGCAAACCGGTTCTGTTCACATTAACACGCTCACTGCTGTGCAGACGCAGGTTCATAACTCCAGTTATGGGGAGATTCTTGTTCTGTTTGTTTCACATAAAAAAATCACATTTATTTTTCTTTTTTCAAAGTTATTCCAACAGATGACTGTAGGAATATTTCTAATATTACATGCAGTATCATCTGACTAAAGACAGTTTGGCAAGCGTGGCTCAAAGGTTTTCATAAACACTGAAATAATGTTTTCATGTCCCTTATGCCCTCATATAGACTGACCTCGTTTACAAATGAGATAGTAAATCTAACATTGGATGTTTTGCTTTCTAGATTCAACAAGTAAAAACCAACATGGTAAAACATCCTGAAAATGTGTACTTTTAAAATGCCTTACAAATGTATTCTGACACACTGAATTTGTTTTTGCATTTTGATGATGCAACCCCAAACCAAAACCATTTCAAATAAAAGTCTAAAGTGTTGAGTGCATTTTGGCACTTTTCATCTGACACCCCTAAATAAAATCCAGTGCAGCTAATTGATTTCAGAAGTGAAATAAGTAGCAGATGTAGCGACTCTGCGTCATTTAATTTCAGTTCAAATCATTACTTTTTCCAGAAATGGTAGACCAGCTGAAAATTGTTGATTTGTTCAATTCTTGTCTTACCCAACCCAACCGCAAACACGTCAAGACTAATTGGTCATCTGAACTGAGAGCTGCACCTCAGCTAGATTCATCTTATGACAGAAAATGTTTTGCCTTCCAAAAATGTCTTTGAAGTGTGCAAAGAAAGCTAGAATAAGTTAAATTGGCAGTCGGCAACAAACCATGCAGGTGACGCGGTGAACGCATGAAAAGCGTTGCTTTGGTCAGATAATACCAAAAGGAATTCTTCTGGCAAACATTCAAAATGGTGAAAAACAGAAATAAACGACACTAAAAGACAATCACTATCATGGGGGAACATGGGGGAAGCCGTGTCATGCTGCGGGGATGCTAGTCAGAGTTGATTGAAAGATGGATTCAAAAGATTTGAAACTGAAGCAGATATTCACATAGAAGTAACTACACAGCCTGAGCAGCAGAACATTTTTATGAAAAGTCCAAACCTAAATACATTTGAAGGTATGTGGCAAAAGTTGAAACTGACATTCACAAATGCTCCACTGATGGAGAGGCTTTAAAAAAAAAAGATGTCAGTCACTAGACATACAAACTAAGTAGAGGCAAAACAAAGAGACTCATTGCTGCAGAAACTGGTTCTGCAAGGCGTTCGTTTAGTGGGGCTCAGTACTTGAACACGCCACTTTTTCAGAATCTGTTTTAAAAGAAAATCCCAAAAGAATAAACTGACACTTGTTGAAAAAAGTTTAAGGATATAAATACAATTGTGAGGCACTGTAAATGCATCAAAAGTTTATATCTAATCAATTTTTTAGTTTAAGTATTCACAACTATTTCAAAGGTAATGAAATAACTTTTACTAATTATGTAATCTATTTCAAAAGGAAAATCTGTTGAACATAAAACATTGTAAAAAAAATAAATAAAAACTAAAGACATTTGATTGTTGCTCCAGACAGGACTGATCCAGTAGCTTTTCATGAATGGAAAGGGCAGATTTAATAGAAGCCCATGTAAACTACAGATCAAACCCACCTATAAGCTTTTTAGTTCTTCTTCGAGCAGTTATTCATGTTTTTATAAAACAATACCAGCACATTGTTCTGTTTTCACTGGATTGTTCTTCTTGTGGTTTAACCTTTGTAAATATTTTTCTTTTTCTCCCCAAGCATGCAGGCCACAATGTTATATAAATCTAGCTTGCCATCATGAATGGAAAGGACAGATTTAATGGAAAGCATCTTTGACTGTCTTAATGAAGCGTCATTTCAGAAAAACATAAAGACATTGTAAGTAAATGATCAAACTCAAACTTTGGAAGAAATTAGACACAGACATGGCAACACACACCCACCTACCACCAGAGAGGCATACACAGGCAGCTGGGCAGCATCAGGGCCAGCAGCAGCATCCTCCAGTCAGTGAGGAAGAACGCAAACAGCGGCAGGAGCATGTAGCCCACACCAAAGGACAGACTGACCGCAGCCGTGGAGAAAACTGTTCGGGTCCGAGGGCCCAGAACCTCCATTCCTTAAAGCAACGTCATAACGGACAAATTTAAGTCACGTTTGTTAAACTGGGTTTAAGTAATAATGAGTAATTTGAAAACATTTGAGCTGATTTACCTAAAACAAATGCAACAATGTAATTTGAAACTTGGCCTATCCCCACAATAAAATGCAGAGCACAGAAAACAATCCAGCTTGGAGAGAAGACTTGGATGAATCTGGAGACCGCCTGCAGGGCTATGGTGGCAAACATCACAATTTTCCTCCCAAACCTGAAATTAACATGAAGGATAAAAGAATTGGAAAGTAAACAGATTGGATCAAGTGAGGAGATGACAAAAAGTCAATAATATTTATAGTAGCTTCACTTCTTCCACTATTTGGATCAATGTTGAGAGGAATCGGCTCGGTTTTAAAATGTGAGAAGACATTAAGCGCACAGATAAACTGACTCTCAAAACACATATTTCATCTGTAGACATGAAAACTCTGTGAAAATAAAGTAAAATTTGTACTAAATGCACAAACAGATTTTCTTCTAAGGTGTATTTTTGCAACTCTAAATGAACTTTCCATAAATATTCTCACAATAAGAAGATTGACTTTTAAACTGATTTGGGTTGATCTTGTTATGAGCCTCTTAAAGCTGTTTGCTTGTTTTTGCTCCATTCATCCAAACAAAATTGGTTTAACTCAGGTTTGTACACATCACCTTGCTAACATGTTAAACTCATTTGCAAAATGTTCCCCACTTTGCTTAAATCTTTCAAGATTTGTCAGGGACAGATTTATGTTTTCTGAAATGACTTTAAGTTGTTACTCGTTTTACTCTCAGAAATTTCACAATGTATTCTGCTGCTGTTTGAAGACAGCAGCAGAATACTGCTGTAATAATGAGTAATTATTATTACTCATTATTGGGATAGGTGCTCATCCCAGACATGATGAGCACCTATCATGCTCATCATGTCTGGGACCAGGAATCCATTGTTTTCTGAATTACCGCTGTGTGGGACAATAAGGAATATTTCTAATCTGTTGTTTTTCCCAAACTGAATGATTTCTGCTGTTTATATCAACAGATCTGGACTTGTGGAGGTTTACTCTTCTCTTGGTGATATCTTATTAGATTTATCTGAGAATCAGAGAAGCACCTCTATGGGTTAGTAAAGCGTCTGTTTCCACATTGTTCTGAAACCTGAACACTTCCACTCAGACATCTGAGTCATGTTGAGCTAACATTTGACCCGGGTGTTTTATTGTTGGAAGTTTGTGACTGATTGACAAAACAGCATCAAACTCAGACAGAAAACATTGTCTTGAGTCTTGGGTAAGCTTGTGTACAGTACAATGATTATTCAGAGGTCAAAGGTTAATTCTACAGATCAGGGTTTTCAAGAGTTCTGAGGATTTTTCCTTAAAATCTAACCTGATGGATCCAATTTTGACAACTTCTACAACTTTCTAAAACATAAGAGGGAAAAATAAACTGCAGGTAATTTAATAAAGTAAAAAAAAAAATCTTATTGTATGTTGTGAATTAATGCATTTATTGACCAAATATGGGCATTAAGATTTCCTGCACTTAACAAACAGGACTGAGCAGAGCCAGTCAAAACAATATTGTCTGTTTTGGGTTTTTTAGTTATTATTTATGTGAGTGCATCACCCAAAGATCCCTTCTGTATTCATGGAGAACTTGCAGGATACAAAATGATTCATGCTGCCATCTTTCTCCAAAACTACAAACAGGTCCACCACCTGTCAGAGAGTTGTCCAGAAATTAATGAGCCGGTGAAAACACCACAGAAGAAGATGGACGACGTCAGTGGAGTCTTCCAACTTTCGCCACACGCTAGGTTCCACTGCAGAGGACAGGAAAATAAAAACAAGCAGAACAGATTAGATCCAGGAAATCGTGAACATATCAAATACACATGAAGAAAAAAAGTAGGTCTCATAAAATGATAGTTTTAAAATTTATCACACACAATTTTTTCTCAAATGTAGATAAAAATCATTAACTTTTAAGAATATTACTTGCAAAACTATCATTTTTTTAACCATACTTATAAAATTGTATTTCCATATGTATCCTCGTTACAAGGTTAAGTAATTTGGTTGGTTTCTATTGACTGGTATCTTCACTGACATCAGTAGCATCATCCGATGGACCCACCTCAGAGACAATAGTAGATTCATACACGCTGTGGTCAAACTCCCATCCGTCCAGGCAGCTTTCTTTGGGCACGTTGGAGAGATTAACGTCCAATCCGGGCAGCAAGCCTCTCTCCGTGTAATTTAATAAATACTCCACTTTGTATCTGGAGCACTTGCTGGGCACCAGAGCGCCGCCGCGGCTCGCATCCTCCTCCAGCGGGATGCTGCTGTTCCTCCAGGCGGCGCTGAGGTTCAGGTGCGCGGGCAGCGCGCAGCGGTGATCCGGCGTGTCGGCCAGAAACACGATGGAGAAAGCGGTGAGTCCGTTAGGGACGACGCTCAGGCTGAGCAGGAAAAAGACCCGCCGCTGGAAACGTCCCCATTCTCCCAGGAAGGAGGTCGCCGCCTCGTAATCAGTGGCTCTGTTGTCCGGCAGCATGTTGAGAAACAGCGGAATGGAGGAAATCCGGGTTTTCCTGAAGCTGCTGGGTTTCATTCTGGGCCCTCATCCCGCCCTCCAGGCTTCATGTCTTTTTTTGCTTTTTCATTCTGAACAGCCTGTTTTTTATCGGCCAAACCACAGTTCACCTCTCTAATAATTAACTGACCTCACAAATATAGACTTCTCACAGACTTATTACAAGGTGTTGTGTTTTCAAGGTAGAAATATACATCCTGCCCCAAAAAACAAATTGAAACAAAATTTCTAACGTTTTTGACAATTATAGAGGATTCAGACATCCAGAAATAAATTTCAGGAAGGGGAAGCAAAACATTCCCCACCTAAGTCCAGTTGCTGTCCTGCAGGAATTGATTCTCAAAGTCAGAAACGCATTAAGTTTGTCAGTAACATCAATTAAACTTACATCAACACTGCAGCATAAATTCAATTAGATTCACTCAAAGTGTTGACTCTTCTGAGTTTTCATACAGTAGAAAACTGATCCTTAAATTCACTTTTTGGTATTTTTGTTTGGAATTTAATGATCAGCATCAAAGTCCAGTTTCACCTTTGTGGCATTCCAGGGATGCATCACAGCTTAAAAACAAAAATGTTTATTCCTCCTCCCCTTTGATAAATTTAGCAACGTTGCCAAATTTATAATAAAAAGAAACCACACTGCCTGCTCAGCCAGCAAGGTTGAAGCGCTTCGACCTGACGTGGCTTAAACAGAGAGTAAAACATTGAATGTTTGATAGCATGCTGTGTTTTTCAAAGACTTGAGGAACCAGAGTGTTTAACTCAGAGGTTACTGGTCCCAAACCAGTAACCTCTGAGTTTTTAAAGTTTTTAAAGAGAAACTTTGACATTCAGTCAATAATAACAGCAAATTGATATTTTAACAGCTTGCATTTTGTAGATTTGGAGTCATTACCTGTCGAGCACAAGCTGAAAAAGACCCTTTTTCTCTGCTTTTGGCCTCAGGGACTTACTAAAACGGATTCTCAATACTCTGCTCAGATCCAATATTCCAGTTTATTATCCACTGTCATTAAAAACTGCAGCTGTGTCAACTTCATACTCTATAAACGTTTGAGTAAGTGAAGTTTGGAGGTAATGTCAAACAGAAACATTTTTATTTTTCCTAAACAAAACCAACCCAGGAGCCTCATTCTTGTCGAAGTGGATGCTAAGGTATCTTAGGAATCTTAAAGGAACTGATGAAATCTTTCAATGACTCTAGAAAAATCAGTTCAATTTAAACTGTGCAGTAAAATGCAAACTCAAGTCATAACTTCACCTACTGCAACTCGAGGTGACTTTCTTAACTTCAAGGACAAAACTGATGCTTTCAGCCTACAGTGTTCGAGTCATCAAACACAAACCTGATGCCTCTGAACAATACGTGGCTCAAGAGGCTCCAGAGCTTTATGTGCAATATAATCCATATTAAAGTGATGCCCGTTTTGATAAGAGAAATTTTCTGCAAGTAGGATTATTATAAGCAAGTTTCCAATCCCATTCGCAAGCAAACTCCAAAAACTCCCAACACCTTAAAGGTTGCAGGTCCATATGGAGAAACGTTCTCATGGCTTTTTGTTGCTTGTCTTTAACTTTACTTGGGAGAACTGCATTTAGTTTTCAAAGATGGATGCTGTATTTAAATAAAGAAAATAGTTCCAGTCGTCCACAAGGGGGTGCTGTAGACAAAAAGACATTTACAGACAACTCAGTTATAAATTAAAAAATAAGACTTGGCAAGTTTTTAAATATGCTTTGTTTTTATGTGATGCATCATAAGATGTGATACAATTGCAAAAAGTTTAGGTAATCTTTTCTAAATTGCAAATTTTCAGCAACAAGGCAGTTCAGTAACTGCAGAAGAATCTGGCTGTGCAGAACCTAATGTTTGGAATACTTTCTCCAAGTCCATCAAAACACAAACATACACAGTTAATCCCCAAATTATTGTCAGATTGATCATGAAAGTCCATCCTTTATTTAACCTGCTTATTCTCGCAGGGTCAGCTGGTGCCCATCTCAAGCTGTCTGATAATTAAAGTAGCTGTTTAATTTGTCCAACATTTTGATTCTGCTACACATGTGCAGGAAACTAAAGCTAAAATAAGCTCTAAAATAAACCAGACCCTTAATGGTTTGGCTGAATCCAAGTGCTTGTATATTTTGTCACGTGTACGCAGTCAGGCTCTGACTGTGTGCACTATGATCCTCAGCATCAGACTAGTAACACCTGGTATTAAAACAGATGTTAATGATTACACAGACTGCAACAGACTTCATCACAAAATAAACTCAGCAGGAACTAACAGTGTTTCTCTCAGACTCTATGGTGTAAAATATTGTAAAACATAAAACAAATGCATAATTCTCTGGAAGGAAATTAATTTAAAAGCTAAATGTAAATACCTAAACATGTCAGCAAATTAAATTATGCCATGAAACTGGAGGGTAATCCAAAGAACATTTTGTTGCCAGCCTGCGTATCTGCATCCAGATGTAAAACAAAATAGGAGACGCTTAAAATATTCTATGCAGTTGGACAGACGGATATTTAATATAAATCTCGAGAATTTCCAAAAATACACATAAGAAATCTAAAACACTGAAGGAAAAAACCTTATAAAACTTTCATTAAAATTTAATAACAAACATTCCCAGATTTACCTGTCCAAGAAAATTCACATCACCACATCCTCAAAGCCCCTAAAATGTCACCATGAGGCCTAAACTAGACTATTGCTAATGATGTGGGACTGAATACCTCTGCCATCAGATGTTCACCAGAGAGAAGTCAGATAAAGCCCAGCAGTCCTGATAAAATATTATTTGGGCAGATTAATAAAACTCGAGTCCTCTGGACATCAAAACAGAGGAAGCACTCATCTTTAAACTAATCCTAATTCAGCATTCCACATTATGCTGGATTATATTATTCATATTATAATTTTACAGGAGAAACTTTCTCCCCTGTAGTTTAAATAGTACGTAATATCTAAAAAATCATTTCAGAAGACCAGAAACTGAACAGCAGTTATTTTTTTCACAACTAAATAATTTCTAAACATTCCAGGCTTGACTGAAGTTTTAACATTTTATGTTTTGAAGTCATCAACCCAAAGCAAGCTGACAACTGAGATCAGATTCAAAAGTTTGATTAGCTGTGTATGTAGGATAAAAGACTCAAATAAGCATGCTCTGATCTTATTAAGGAACAAAGAGCTTGAAACTGTTAAGCACAAAATGTCACATTACTAAATCTGACGTTTAGTAATTGGAGTGGAAGTGGAAATATTGCAAACAATCTGGAGACTCTGAACTCTATTTTTACAATACTGTCCTGATGATTAATAATTAATGCACTGATTGAACTAATTGATTTTCAAAGGAGAGTAGAAATTTCTTAAAATTATTTTGACACATTAATGTTTTTTAATTCAGAGGTTGTGTTCACATCTGTTTGCTGTTTTCTAAAAGTTTGTGTCTGGAATACTAAAGTCCATGAAGCGGCGCAGCTGTCACTCCAGTCCTCCAGCAGAATGCACAGAAGTTTTCTCTGTGAAGTTTATCAAATTATTTCTGAGAAAAAACAGAAAAATCTGCAATTGGACGTCTTAAACACGACACACAGCAAAAATCTGACTTCATTGGGAACATCTGCTCCCTAATCTTGCGAGCAAACCACCAACACAGAAAGCTTTATTTAGTTAAAACTTATTATGTAATCCGCTAGCAGTGGCTGCTCTGCAAAACAGGATTTAATGTCTCCCTCTAGAGTTACAATCTTGAAGACTTTCACACACAGTAGGTCTGGTTTTCATGTTTTCCAAAAACACGGTTAGAAAAACATCAATACATATTCTGACCCAACAGATTCGTGTGTCGCTCCACAAACGCTGGTCTGCAAAATATGTGTGGGTTCTCAGGGACCATGTGAGTTAAGAGTTTATCTTTAAGATAGCAAAGCAAACATCCAATTGACACAGTTTCAGTAGGACTCTCCATAAAGGCAGGTTTGTCTCAACAGTCTGTTTTAACACAGTGCAACAAGAGTCTTAGTGCTACTTAGCAACATTTAGAGTACAGTCATGTGGACTACTTGGAGTATTTAAAAGTGAGGAATGCTGTTTAGGGAAAATACCACAGCAGGAACTTTTTCATGGTGGTGTGGGTTGTTGGGTACGTACAGTAGAATAACGACTGTGGAGCGTTAATTTACTTCAAGCAAATCAGATCACTGAGTGAAGGCTCTGACAGAGTCAACTGGCATTTGAGAAGATTCCCATTTTGGATAGAAACTTGCGCTCCACACGGCTGATTTAATACTCACAGGACTTGGAAATGGAAATTTTTCAATTCTGACTCCGGCCCACCGAGGGACCCGGTCCACTCTACCCCACAGAGAGCTCAACCCTATAACTCTGGCACTGAGCTGAGGGGCTGAAGAGGGACTCCACACTTCACTGTGAAGAAGGAAGGGGGGAAATGGGAGACTACGATGAGGAAACTGCATTTCTTGGACAAATCGGTCCTTTCTTCTGGTTCACTTTCTTCCTCTTGAACACAGTTTTTGTATCAACCGGATTCAACGGACTTTACATCATCTTTGCAGGAGCAGCTCCAAAACACAGCTGTCTCATTCCAGATGTAAACCTGACAGAGGAATGGAGAAATGCCATCATTCCCTTTACAACAGTGGGTGACGAAGCAGTTCAGAGCCAGTGCAGCAGATATAATCTGGCTGCGGTTAAAAATCTCTCTGACCAGGGTTATATTCCTGGGAGGGATGTTAATCTCACTAATCTGCCACTAGAAGGATGTTTAGATGGATGGAACTTCAGCAAAGAAGTCTACCAGTCCACAATAGTCACTGAGGTCAGTATGAAGGTCCATTTACTGTTGTTTTTTTTCATGCTGGGTTTTTTAGTTTTGTTTCTAATCTTAGTGTCTCAACAGTGGAATCTTGTTTGTGACAACCAATGGAAAGTTCCTTTTGCATCTTCAACCCTGTTTGTGGGATATTTGTTTGGCTCTCTAATCTCAGGACAACTTTCTGACAGGTAATCCAAGAAATCTGTACAACTTTCGATTTTGCAGACCATAAGTTTCTGTCCAGTATCATTCGTATCGGTTTATCTCAGCCACATTGTGAACTCTGCTGAAGATTTCAGATTGACTGCTGACACAGACAACAGCGCCATCTTCTGTTGCAGTAAATGCATTTTTAGTCAGATTATTTTTTTTCTTCACATTTTTTTCTTTCAGCATATAAAATGTGGTATTACATTCACAGGGCATTCATTTTAATATGCTGCCTCCATATAATTAGATAAATTAAGAGTTAATTTATTTCAACAATGGAGAAACGTGTAAATTTTTATTTATCATTATGCACATAGTGGTTTTATTTTGTTCATTTTCATAATTTTTACAGATAATAAAAACTGAAACTGTTCCACAGACAATTTTAATTTAAAACTAATGAGATGAACCTGTTTTTGTTCTCCAGGTTTGGAAGGAAGAAAGTTGTCTTTATATCTCTTGGGGCTCAGTCTCTCTCTGTTCTGCTTCAGTCATTCTCCCAGTCATGGAGAATTTTCTGTGTCATGTTCCTGTTTGTTGGAGCCTCTCAGATATCCATCTATATCTCTGCATTCGTACTGGGTAAGTAAATATAAACCTAAACCTATTAGTCTATCAGTGCATTTTATGCTTTTTCTTGAATCCTCTGATAGGTACGGAGTTGTTGAGTAAAACCATGCGAGTTCTCTTTACAACTCTCGGGGCCTTCCTCTTTTACTGCATCGGCTACATGACTCTTCCTTGGATTGCATTCGGCATCAGAGACTGGAGAACTCTGCTAGCAGTTCTGTCAGCAACCTCTGTGGTTTACATCCCTTTGTGGTGGTAGGTTTGTCATAGGACTCACTGATTTCTAGAACAATGCTCAAAATGTGCTGAATGTTTTAATCTATATGTTCAGGTTCATCCCAGAGTCTCCCCGGTGGCTGATTACTCAAGGAAGAGTGATGGAGGCGGAGGTCATAGTGAGAGACGCAGCGAGGAAAAACAAAGTGCAGGCACCGTCAGTCATCTTCAAAGAATCTGAGGTGGGATTCGGCTCAGTCCACGCTGCGGTTTTTTTCTTCAGATGCTATGAAAAATTAGCGTGTTTTACTCACCTCCATCTTTATGGTGAGTAAAACACCCTAAACATGGGTGTGTCGGGTGTCTTAACACCCTAAACATGAAGTCTCGTCACACAGAGGAAAGCGTTACTGCAAATTCCACTTAAACAGATAATCACTGAATGAGGGATAAGCCTGGCTGAATTAACTGAACTGAAGTGATTTTTTGTCACATTCATTTCTTTATTGTGTTGTTTTGTTGTTGTCTGCTGGTCTAAATTAAATTTTTTATGATTTCAAAGTTATTTTTAAAGTCAAGTGTTAGGATTTTTCTGACAATGGTGGATACTCCAGTACAGTATGACATGAGTAGAGTAATATGACTTAATTTTATTTCACAGATCTTGTTTATTCATTATACATACAGTTTTGTGGCGACTGTGATGTGTGTTGTGTTGTGTGTTTTTGTGCCATTACCAAAGATAAATTTCCATTTTATGTAAGTTTAATAAACAATAAAGGAGTCTAAAGTCTACAGGTAGACGGTGATTAAAGGTTTATTTATCTATTATTCCCAGATTCAATTGCTGCATTTTTATCAGGAGTTGAAAATGTAGGTTCATATTTTTACATCCTGACTGAACGTGGGCCATTGCAGAAACAATGGACAAAATAAGTGCAAAACATATTAAGACAAACAACTGCAGTGCAAAGGAATATAGAGTTAGGGTGGAAAAATATGCACCATTTTCTATATTAATTTAAAAAACATATATAAATATAGTATCCAAACCTCTTGTGTTTGTTGCTAATTTCATTTTTGAGAGTATTATTTCAAAACTAAATGATGTAATCTTTGCCTCAACTGTGGGACAAATAAAAACGTGCATTACAAATTGGAGATATTTCTTTGCACATGTATTTAATTTTAGGTTGAGGAAATTCCACCTGGGAAGAAATACACCATGCTTGATGTTCTGAAGTCCAGTAAACTCAGGTGCATCACACTGATGTGTCTCCTTTTGTGGTAAGAATAAAAGTTTTTAATTTAAACATTTGATTCTCTGGGGATCAGAAAGTGATCATTTGTGGATAAATGAGCGAACAATTGTACATAATGAGAAAAATTACATAAATAAAGCTACCTGTCCCTTACAATCTGGATATAACCTCAACTGTCATATTCTCTTTGTCTTTTCAGGATGGCCATAAACATTGGGTATTTTGGTTTATCCCTGAACACTTCTAACCTGAGTGGCAACCCGTTTTTAAATTGTTTTTTATCAGCGATTACTGAAGTACCCGCCTATATAGTCTCTACTTGTCTGCTGAGGAAATGTCCAAGGAGAGTAATTCTGTCAACCTTCCTGGTTATCGGAGGAGGTGTTCTTCTGCTCATCCAGTTCATCCCTGACAGTAAGACTTCTTTAATCCGATCACATTATAGAGTATTTTGGGAATAGGAACACTTTGGCTAGATGGTAAAGTTACGAGAAACTTTCACTATTTTATAAAATTTGCATAGTGTTTAAGATATCAGATGCAGAAAGTATGTAAAAATGACTTTCTTCCATCGGTACAGCAATCATGTACTGTAGTTCAGATTATTTCTCATGTTTAAACTGGACAATGTTTAGCTCATTATAGCTGACTGATTTCAAGATGAAGACCTGTAAAGTTGCACACGTGCACAATGAACAGCTGTGTCAGGTAAAATAGCCAGACGTTGTGTTCATACTGATACCTGAATGCTGACTGTGCAACTCAAAGTTTACCAGAAGACCAAAAACATGTTGATTATGTAAGCAGCTCACAGTTTAAGGTGATTTCAGGTGAAGTAAAAGTGGCAGTAAAGGAACATTTAGCCTCTAACCTTAAAATAAAAGTCAAAACTGTTAATCATGATTGAAAATGTCCTTTCAACAGTAAAACAGAAATGTTTTCTCCAAAATAGATAGAAAACAAATCAGTTTTCAGAATTTGCTCCCAATACTTTTTTTTTTTGCGGCATCATACCAGCTGCTATAAAAGTTTTGGATTCATTCTGTCATTATTTGTGTCACATGAGCTGCATTACTATAAACTAAACTGTTTTTCGGCCTTATTGCTCCTCAGCTCTACATTATGTTGCTCTGGCACTGGAAATGACTGGGAAATTTGGCTTCACCATGGCCTTCACCATAGTTTACATCTACACTGCTGAGATCTACCCCACTGTGCTCAGGAACGTTGGCATGGGAATGTGCTCCTCTGCAGCTCGCATCGGCAGCATCACCGCTCCTTATGTCATCTACTTAGGTACCTCCTGCCTCTGTTGAGTTCACAAAGCAACAAGCATCTGCACAAAATACTGAGTGAACGTATGTCATTCTTCACAGTCTAACATATATATTTACAGGTACATATAACAAAGTTCTACCTTACATCCTCATGGGAAGCCTCACCATCGCCTCTTCTGTGGTTAACTTCTTCCTTCCGGAAACTTTCAACAAAGATCTACCAGAAACAGTGGAGCAGATGCAAGAATGCCATGGGTATTCATTCATTCATTCATTCATTCATTCACTGGAGTTTGAGTAGAAACTGCAAATACAAATAAGATGAAAGTTAAACATAACATGAAGCAGAAGAAGGAATGAAATACTTAAGTGAATAGAAAATGATCAGTAGCTGTTAATGTAATAGTAAAAAAACACTTTACTTGAAAATCACCTTGGTTTTTAAAGTGCCTCTGTAATGAACTTACGTAACGTCTGGATAAGATGATTGAAGTTATGAGTCGTGTTAAAACTCGACCTTGAAGCTGGTGTGCACTAAAAACAGAAACACTTCAAACAGCTCTGCGGTGAGATAAGAAGACGTTAGTTTGAGACTCAGGAATCAATCAATCAATCAAATTTTATTTGTATAGCACATTTCAGCTACAAGGCATTTCAAAGTGCTTTACATCATAAACACAAAACACAAAGGCATGCAACATAGAATAAAATACCAAGTTTTTTTTTTTTTTTCCCTCTTTTTTCCCTTTCTTCCCCCTTCCCTTTGACACGGAATTTAAGCGCCTGTTACCGCCGGACTCCGCCGTCCGTTTAACCACGGGTATTCGCCGGGCCCGTTGCCCACAACAGGAAAAAAAAAAAAAAAAAAAAAAAAAAAAATTACATACATATCCACAAAATCAAATCCATACATATTACATTTCAAATGCAACTCTAAACAGGTGCGTTTTTACTTGAGATTTGAAGGAAGTCAGGGTTTCCGCTGTTTTACAGTTTTCTGGAAGTTTGTTCCAAATTTTTGGTGTAGATGCTGAAAGCTGTTTCTCCTCTTTTGGTTCTGGTTCTGGGGATGCAGACAGACCAGAACCAGAAGACCTGAGAGGTCTGGAAGGTTGATACAACAACAGCAGATCTTTGATGTATTGTGGTGCTAAACCGTTCAGTGATTTGTAAACTAACAACAGTATTTTAAAATCTATTCTTTGAGCTACAGGGAGCCAGTGGAGGGACTTTAAAACTGGTGTTATGTCTCTATCTTCCTGGTTTTAGTGAGAACAGGAGCAGCAGCTTCTGGATCAGTTGCAGCTGTTTGATTGATTTGTTGGACAGGCCTGTGAAGATGCTGTTGCAATAATCAATGCGACTAAAGACAAACGCATTGATGAGTTTCTCTAGATCTGGCTGAGACATTAGTCCTCTAATCCTGGAGATGTTCTTCAGTGATAGAAGGCCGATTTTGTTACTGTCTTTATGTGGCTCTGGAGGTTCAAGTCCGAGTCCATCACTACTCCCAGGTTTCGGGCCTGATCGCTAGGTTTTAGTTGTAATAACTGAAGCTGTGCATTGACTCTAGATCGTTCCTCTTTAGGTCCAAAAATAATGACTTCAGTTTTATTTTTGTTCAGTTGGAGAAAGTTTTGGCACATCCACACATTTATCTGCTCTAAGCATTTATTCAGTGATTGGATGGGTTCAGAGTCACCTGGTGACATCGTAATGTAGAGCTGTGTGTCATCCGCATAGTTGTGGTAGCTAATATTATTTCCTGTTATGACCTGAGCTAGTGGGAGAATATAAATATTAAATAAGAGGGGTCCTAAGATTGAACCTTGGGGTACCCCACATGTGACCTTTGACCTCTTTGATGAGAAGTTTCCAATTGAAACAAAGAAATCCCTGTTCTTTATGTAAGATTCAAACCAGTCGAGCACCGAACCAGAGAGTCCAACCCAACTCTCCAGTCGATTCAGTAATATGTCATGGTCGACAGTGTCAAAAGCTGCACTGAGATCCAACAGAACCAGCACCGTGGTTCTCCACAGTCCGTATTTATATGGATATCATTGAATACTTTTACGAGGGCAGTCTCCGTGCTGTGGTGAGCACGAAAACCAGACTGGAAAGTGTCAAAGCAGTTGGTCATCATGAGGAAACTATTTAATTGTTTACACACAGTTTTTTCAATAACTTTGCTGATGAATGGGAGGTCAGAGGTCAGAGGTTGGCCTGTAATTCTGCAGTAGTGATTTGTCCAGGTTGTTCTTTTTTAACAGTGGTTTGATGACTGCTGTTTTCAAAGCCTGGGGAAAACACCTGATGTAAGCGATGAGTTTACGATTTGGATCAGATCAGTAGCAATAACAGGCAGGACTTTCTTAAAGAAATGTGTGGGAAGGACATCCAGACAGCAGGAGCTTGAACTTAATTGACTTATAATTTCTTCTAGGGTTTTATAATTAAGTAGTTGAAAGTTGGTCATTTTTCTGTATTTGTTTTGTTTTGGTACAGCAATGGTTCTGGCTTTGAAGTTGATGTGCAGATTAATCCTCTGATTTTTTTGAATTTTCTCTGAAAAGAAATCAGAAAACGTATTACAGGCAACATTAGATTGGAATTCAGGTGGAAACGTCACAGGAGGGTTTGTGAGCCTGTCAACTGTTGCAAATAAAGTTCGAGCATTATTGATGTTTTTGTTTATGACATCTGAAAGAAAGCCTCCCTTGCATGTTTTAATGTTAAGTGATAGTTACGTAGTTTTTCTTTGTAGATGTCGTGATGAACGTGAAGTTGTTTTACATTGTCGTTCTGCCTGCGGCAGACTTGTCTTGCAGACCGAACTATTTGTGCATTTCTCCATGGAGATTTCTTTCTACCAGTCAAAACCTTTACTTTAATTGGGGCAATGGAATCAATGATATATGAAACTTTAGACTGAAAATCATCTACCAACTTATCTACATCATTACAGTTTAAGGGTGAGGAGGAAGAGTAGATTTGATTAAATGTTTCTGCTGTGTTTTCTGTGAAAGAACGTTTTGTGACAGTAGCTGTTTGTCCAAGTGGGTCAAAGAATAAACAACTTTCAAAGATAACAGCAAAGTGATCCGACAGGGCGACATCAGTTACAGAGACATTGGAAATATTCACACCTTACTGATAACCAGGTCCAGTGTGTGTCCTTGAGTGTGTGTTGCTTGTTTCACATGTTGTGTTAAACCAAAATTTTCTAAAATATCAGAGAGCTTTTTTGCTCCTCTGTTTTCGGGTTTGTCCACATGAATGTTAAAATCACCAACAATTATTAAACAATCATAATCAATGCATATGAGAGAAAGAAGATCATTCAAGTCAGTAAAGAAATTTTCCACATATGCTGGAGTTTTGTATAAAGTTAGTGTCAAAGTTCGTTTGAAGCCTTTAACCTGAATTCCAAGATACTCAAAAGATGTGAAATTACCAAAAGAGATTTTACTACAGTTTATGGTATTTTTAAATATAGAAGCCACGCCTCCTCCTTTTTTATGTTTTCTGTTCTCACTTAAAAAATTGTAGTCAGGAGGCGCTGATTCAATGAGTACAATTTGGTCATTATCGTCATTCAACCATGTTTCTGTCAGAAACATAACATCAACATTATACTCAGTGATGAAATCATTAATTAACAGAGCTTTAGCACAGAGTGATCTGATATTTAAAAGAGCTACTTTAAGTGGCTTGGAGGCCAAAGATTTTCAGTCTGAGGTTCCTTTAGGCAGGGGATCACTCTGAGGTTTGAATTAGGACCGCTGTATTTCATATTTCTGGTTTTTGTAAATTTTCTTGTAGTGATCCGGACAGGTAATGTCCTGTTCTGCAGAACCCGGGGGCCAGACACATTCTGGATGGAGACGGGTGTAAATATAATATCTGGTCCCCGACCTCTGACCTCAGAAACGCAGATAAAAGCAGCATATAGCTGGAGCCATCAATTTTTCAGTTTGAGCACCTTAAATTGATTTACAGATTTTAAGAATATATTCCATGCAGGAAGTACACAGTGTCCAGTATAAGAACATGATGTGAAATGTTTAAACAAATTGGAAAAATACCAAAGAAAAGGTATCAACACTTATGAGTTCATTGACGTTTAGTCTAGTTCTGTCAAAAGGCAAGAAATCAGAAATAGGAAGCATTTAGTTTTCACTTTGATGTTGAACTGGTACTAATTATGTTTATTTCTAAAATACATTTTAGGTTCTGTGGACGATCTGAAAAGAAGAAATATTTTCAAAATGGAGCTTCACGCAATCGACCAATTCTACAAGAAAAACCTGAAGTGCAAACATTAGGCCTTTAGATTTTTTTATCTTAAGAAAATAAAATTTGCCTTGATCTCTCAACAGAGATTTGTAAATGAATCTTATAAAATATCTGCTGGGGATCCAAAAAAACATCAAACAGGCAAATAATGTGGTGTGTTTGGTTTTATTTTCACTGCGATGATGTTTCGGAATTTAAAACATTTTGTAGAATTGTTACAAAATAATAATTGAATAAATTTTTTGGGTATCCACTTGCACCATTGGTGATTGGTCAACATTTTTTGTCTCAATTTTTGTCTTTCAGGTGTAGTTTCCATAATGCACACATGAATTTTCCCAACTCAAAACCTGATAAATTGATTGAATATTATGAGAGAACAATGTTGTTCATTTATTTTCTTTACTAAGAGGTTTCTTTGGTCCTCTAAATTCAAATGTTGTTTATTTAGAAAGATGTATTGTGATCTATTATATTTAGATCATGTAAGAGATCTAAATATAATCTAGTTATATTTGACTTATATCCAAGTCAAATATATCTAAATAGCAGAGAAATATTTAACCTGACTTTGTTTTATGGTGGATTTACCAATTAACTTGATGACAGTAGTCACCTGCCTGTTTGTGGTTAAATATTTCTCCTTTGCAGATGATGCGATTATTTAAATATAGTTGTTAATTACACACTTTCCCCAACATCAGCTTTTTAAATACATACTGAGTCTCCAGGATTTTTGCAGGAAATTATAGGTTGTGATAGCTTGACGTTCTTTCTAAACAAATCATCTTACCAAATGACAACAATGATTCATGTCGTGTAAAATTTATAGCTTTGGTCACCAAGGTAGTATATGCACAAATCCTGCATTGAAGCAACATTGTTACATTTATTTTTGGGTTGCTACATTTCCAACATGACAATAAACCAGCATGAAGGAGAGTTAAGATTAAAAGAATCGCATTTAGACGTGAGGAATAATATGTGCTTCCATGCATTGGAAACAATTCGGTGCCTTGTTTTGCTTTCCAGGTATTCCTGGAACTCAAGTACGATGTGGATTATTATTTCAGCACAATAAATAGCCTGGACTTTGCTCCACAAATATGCTCAAGATTACTCTTACAAATTATCCTATTTATCAAAGCTGTAGCTCAGAATACTTTCCATGATAAATCTGTGCCTTAAGTAAAAGTCATCAGGTTCGTTGTGTTCAATCTGAGACGCACGCTTTCGTCTTTATGGCTTACTATCTTTCAGGACTTTGGTCCTTGATCCAGTATATGAGCAACCACAACAAAGCCTTGTGCAAACATCCTGATCATTGTTTAACTTGCTGCAATGAAAAAACAAGTATCCATGGAAACACGTAGTTTTCATTACTGTTTTATATTTATCTGAGAATGATTTGAAGAATTCTGGAAAGGATAAGTCTAAATAATGAGCTCACAATGTGTTTAGTCATGAGAAGTAAATTGAATCTAAGATAAATCTGAGATAATCCTGTTTTATAGTGCTGTATGTCAGTGTGACCTCCCACAATTCAATGGGAAAATCTAAAAATGTGAACCCAGCTTTAAGGTCCAAACCAAGTCTCTGCAGGACACAGAGCTGAGCAGAAAACTGTGTTGTGCACATCAGCTTAATGGACTATATTACCTTCCTTTTTACTTAAAAATGAAGGAAATCAGTAAGGAAGAAGACGACCATAAAATCCGGGATTATGACACCATCACCTCTTTCCTGGGATCCTGGGGACGCTTTCAGATGAGGATTTTTTTGGCGTTGGGCATCAGCATCCTCCCGAACGGATTCACTGGGATCTACATCGTTTTTGTAGGCGCCACTCCGCCTCATGAATGCCAGATTCCTGAGAACAACAGCATCAGTGAGATGTGGAGGAATGTGTCAGTCCCAATGGAAACAGTCGATGGCGTCACAAAGCGCAGCTCCTGCTGGAGGCTTAACCTGGAAACAGTCAGGAACTACTCTCAAAAGAACTTGATCCCAAATGTGGATGTGAATGTCAGTGAAATTCCCCTGGAGACGTGTCTGGATGGATGGACATACAGCAAAGACGTCTACCAGTCAACCATCGTTACAGATGTAAGACGATTTTATCCTGAAATATTCAAAGAGTGGATTGTTCAGGCTTTTTCCTGGAGGTCTTTTCTACATGATCAATAAGAGACGTTTAAAAATTTTTAATGTTGATGAGTATTGAACTTTAGTTAGATTGACTCAAACTTAAGCAGAAATTACTTCTTGCATGCATATTGCAAAACTACTCTGATTTCACTGAAGTCTCTAAGTTTCAAATGATATTCAGACTCAAAATGCCAAAAGTTTTTTTTTCCAACAAATCGTTTAAAATAGTTTTGGCAAAGTCTTGTCCTGCAGCTTCAGAGGCACATCGAAATGAAATGGTTGAAATCAGCATTCAGCTCTGCAGAGGCTTGATAATGAACTATTCATCTTATTTTGGTGTTTTATGCATCTAAAAGTTAAAAAACAGAAGCTGCTGAGGAATGCATTGGGCATTCCTGTTTTCAATTGTTCCTGTAATATTTTAGTGATTTAAACGTTACGTCCAGTGCTTCTTGCAGGAACAATGTCCTGCTTGTTTCAGGCTGTTTTGGTTGGAGGTTTTAATAACCAAGCTGAAACATAAATGTTTTTTCTTACATACTTATTAATAAAGAAAATTGTCGAATAAAAATCCTTTTCAAAACCCTGTGTTTACAGTGGGACTTGGTGTGTGATAATGCATATAAATCTCCACTGACCACCTCTATTCATTATGTTGGGGTTCTGGTGGGAACCGTGGCATCAGGCCAGATGTCTGACAGGTATGTATCTTTTCAGGATTTTTCTTTAAGCAAACTTATTTTCCCATCAGAGGAAACTAAAATACCATCTTGCTGATCCAAACAGTCATGTTCCGCAGGTTTGGGAGGAAACCGATTCTTTTTGTCATGATGGCTCTTCAAACTTTAGCAACGGCAGCACAGATCTTTTCACCCAGCTGGGAGATCTTCACCTTCATATTTTGTCTCGTGGGAGCTGGAGGATACTCCAACTACACTATAGCATTTGTTCTGGGTGAGAAAAACAAATCAGCTAATAATATTGTTCAATATTTGGAGCGTTTCTACAGATAAGTTAGGACAAAAGAATTGTGCATATTAAGGATCAATTAAAATGTATTTACAACAACCTTGCACAGAAAAGATTCAGGTAACGACTTCTGCTGTCAAAGTTTTCAATTACAATTGACTAAATAAGAAGAAAATCTGTCTGTTATTGGTTTGTTTGGTGGATTTATGTCAATCAATCGAAGAAAAGTCTCTTTTTGTGACAGGAAGCCAGAAACACATTACCAAGATATTACATTAAGATAATTTTGCAAACTTGTCTGTCATACAAACATATAATACCTCAACAGAAAATGATTTATTAATCGTACAGTCCAATGTACTGTTGGGATAAGAAATTAGTTTGGAAAATGTTTTTGCTAACTTTTGTACACCACTATTTAACGTTATAAAACATTAAATAGTTTAGATTTTTAGGACATTTATAGCAATTGTTCCTACTTTTAAATATTCTCTGTATGAAACACGCAGGATCTGAAATTCTCAGCCCGAAAACTCGGGTTGTTTTTTGCTCGCTGGGCGTTTTTATGGGCTCAGCTGTTGGCTACATGCTAATGCCTGCGGTGGCCTATTTCATCCGGGACTGGAGAATGCTGCTGATCGCAATGGCTGCATCTGGACTCATCTATATTCCTCTGTGGTGGTAAGATAAGGACACCTACAGCAAAATATAATAATTACATTGTTTTACATAATACTTTGTTTTATTTTATTTTTTTGTAGTTCTGTATAGCCTTAAATTATCTTTTTTTGTCATATTTGGATCAAATGGATAAATAAAAATAAAAAGCTGTTACAAATTGATGCTTTGATCAAATTTGGAGGATAAAACATTTGTGTGAAAATGCATTTCTAAAAATGTAAGACCTCAAAAGAATGCAGTCAATGTGGTAAAACCAATACATGATATGAAGTGAATCCGAACCTCAGGCTTAACTAAAACTACTTTGGTTTATTTATTATTTGTACATGATAAATGTAAAATATACTTTTGAAGTTATTTTTCTTTTGTGGCTTCTTAGCATTTTTTTCAGCTGGTTTAAAAGTTTTGTTTCAGCATCATGTAGGTTTTCTCTAAGGTGAGTGAATTTTTCTGTTAAACTAGGTCTTGAGAGTATGCATTTTCTCTGTCAAATCTTAGTTTATCTTTTTATCATTCTCACAGAAAAAATATGTTCAAATTAGATGCAAAAACAACCTTTAATAGTTTTGACACTTATTATCCCAGTCCTAACACCACACACTATCAAAGATGCATTTATAAGCACTTCATAAACTGTTGTCATGAACTGATGTGCAGATGATGTTGTGTGTTCAGGTTACTCACAGAGTCTCCTCGCTGGCTGCTTTCTCAGGGGAGAATAAAAGAAGCAGAGGAAATTATTATAAATGCTGCAAAAATGAATAAAGTAGAAATCCCTCAGGATATTTTCAGACCAGCTGAGGTAAGTTTATCCTGAGCTACATCGCTATAAAGATGTTGCTCACTTCAAAATAACATTTTTATCTGTTCTGCGTTGAGCTTGAAGTCAGACATATGAACACTTTTTCTTTTAGTGATTCTTCAACAGTTGATATATGGAGTCTGTCAAGTGCAGTGACTATTTCCTCTTATTTCACATAGATTGAAGATGCTTTGTCTAAAAGTGATGAGAAAACAAACATATTTGTCATCCTGAAAAGTTGCAATATAGCATCTATTACACTGTTATGTGCCAGTCTGTGGTATGTATTCAACTTCATTGTATGACAAAGTTTTGAACTATTCTACCAGTTGCACTAATTAACTGTGCAGTTTTTGCTGCTCATGTGACTTTCCATTAAAGGGAGTTTTGTGAATCTCTTTGCAGGGTAATCATTACCCTTAGCTATTATGCTTTGCTCCTCAACACTTCCAATCTTAATGGTGACCCCTACCTGAACTGCTTCCTGTCTGCTGTGACAGAAGTCCCAGCGTATATAATCGCCTTGTTGCTGCTGCAGTTCTGCTCCAGGCATGTGTGTCAGTCCTCCACTTTGCTCCTTGGAGGCGTCATGATCCTCTGTGTCCAACTCATTCCCAAAGGTAATACTCCAAGTCTTTTATGGAGCACTGTTAATTAACAAAACTAATGAATATCAGTGCAGCTCTAACAAGATTATCAGCGCATTTTTACGGTTAATCTGCTATTCTGTTTGCTTAAAATGAATTTAGCATAAGCAGGACAAATATAGGAAATGATGCCTTTTTCTTGCCATAAAAAAGTCCATGTTTTGATGAAACATTAAATGTGAAACTTAATTGTTCTTCTTTGATTGTCCAGATCTGCCCACTGTGGCTGTGCTGCTGGAGATGTTAGGAAAGTTTGGAGTGACTGCAGCGTTCTGTGTGGTGTATTCAGTCACAACTGAGCTCTTCCCCACCGTTATCAGAAATACAGCGATGGGCTGCTGCTCCATGGCCGCCCGAATCGCCACCATCATCTCTCCTTTCATCATCTATCTGGGTAAGCAATCAAAATCAACTAAAAAGCATTGTGCTAATCTCCAATTTCTGGAAAACATTTAAAAAAGTAACGCATAAATGTAATTTTTGAGGTTTCAAAAATCACTCTTTTTGCATTTTAAATACATATTGTCACATGTTGCCATATATATTACATAAAACAGAGATAAGACCACAGAAGATAAACAATATTGTATGTTAAATATCTATTGCAAAATTACTATGCACATCACACATTTTAGATTTGACTTATTTAAAAAATATTTTTATATATAATTGTTATGCAACTTTGCATTGGCTTAATATGTAAAATTATAATACAAAGACTGAAGTTTGGGATTGAAATATGACAAATAAGTGTTAGTCCTTATTTTAATGTGTAACTTATTAACTTATTTCAACGTGTATTAACAAAACTAAATTTAAAAAAGTAAGAATCAATTAGGTGTGAGGATTTTGTGTTATGTGCGTTGCTTTTTACCTTATCCTTAATACAGAACGTAAGTTTGCTACATAACAGTAACAAAAAAAATCTGTTTTTAAATTTGATTTCTTTTAGGCTACTTCCGTTTTGTGAGTAAATAATTACAAGTTAAATACTTGAAAAAAATTTTGATAAATATTTGAAGCCAAAAAATAGTTCCTCTAAAAAATTATTGCAAAAATTAAATGTATAGATAAAAAGGGTTTGCAAAAAAGCTTTGACCTAAAATCTTATGTCAAACTGCTCCACCTGGTGGCTGTTTGTGCTAATTACAATAAGCTTCAACATGCTCTGCTTTTTCACATATTTATTTAGAACGTGTTATTTGCAACATATGACTTTTTATGAAATTATAACTTTTCACTCAATCACATAAAAAAAAGTTTCCATGGCAGTTGTCACAAATGAATTGGGGAACACCATAACATTTTTAATGTCAACATAAAATTTGTACTAAAAGTTTTCCTTGCCCTCTCACAGCATCTTCCTTAATTTTCAGGGAAATACTACAAGGCGCTCCCTTACATTGTGATGGGTGTCTTAGCCATTTGTGGTGGGATTATCTGCTTCATTCTGCCAGAGACGTTTGGGAAAACGCTGCCAGAGTCTTTACCGCAAATGCAGCAGATCTGCGGGTGAGTCCACCACTGTTTACATTGTCTAAAAAAAGCTGCTTTAAATAGTATTAATATGGAATCAAATGTATTAAACTGCTACTGTTATTGCTTAAAACGTAATGATTTTATTGAAGAAGAAAGCTAATGTTGACTGTTTTTATTCAAACAGGAGAAGAAAAAAAGTGGAAGATGAAACTATGGAGAAAGAGAACATTTCCCAATCTAAAGAAACCAAGTTATAGTTACACACATATTTATATATATACTGTGTTGCTCTTCCTGTTGACATAGTTGCCCTTATTTAGTTGCACTGAATATTTTTAATATGCAATATCATTATGACAGTTGAGAGAGGGAAGAAAAAGTTTGTTCTCACAACTGCTGATTCATTTATTTACTTATTTCCTTGTAACTTAAATGTAAAAAAAAAAGTTTTTCTTCATATTGACAGGAAAATGTTATTTTCCTGATCGTATCAGCCAGATGAAGAGTGCACATCCAGCTATTGTGACACAGTTCAAAGGTCATTTCTGAAAGTTGTCTTTGAGTCAGAGTTTGGAGTTGCAAAGTTGGGTTTGTGTCTGCAGAGGACATCCAAGGACTAACTTTTGTACATTAAAATTATTTAAAGCCTGTCAACCTGCAATCTTCCTGTGTCCTTACAACATTGAACACTTTGATACTTGAAGAAAAGCGCAAACTTCTTCGCTAAGTCGTTTGTTCTGTGACATAAAATGATTCATGGTTGGCATTTTCATGCTTTCTCATGCTTCAAAATTCAAAAAGTTAAAATCTGCAAGGGAAATATTACAACATCTAATCTGTTTTTCATCAATAAAACAGGATGGACTTGGAAATACTTCAAACTGGATAGACAGTTTTGTTTCCTCCTTGGTCTTAGAGCATAAAGGAAACACTCTTCAGTAATTGTACACTGGAAACCAGATTTCTTTTAAAAAAAAAGGCAAAGTCTCCACATAATTTACAAAAAGAAGTCAGAATTTTGAATTGCAAGGGTAATGTGATTATTGTTTTTACTTAAATGTGAAACGAAACGCCAGTCTTGGCTGTTGATGCTAAAAGTGATTAGCACTAAATCTTTAACATGAGATTCAGTAAAACCTACTAGATGTTGTTTTTATTTATTTAATTTGACAGTAATTTGGACAAGCTTTGGTAAGTAGTTCCTTTTTTGAAGCCATTTTCTGAACTATGGCGATCTGGCGCCTTACAGCTCAGTGCAATGTTCTCTTATTTTTCCCATTATAAACAGTGACAGAAATAAATCTTTATGTCTCATCTTATTTATGCCTCATGAAAGTCATGGCTCAATTCAATCCAATTTAATTCAATCGTTTTAAAAATACTGACAAATCAAAATTCTGATAGGTTTATTATTTCTGGACTGGGTTCGTCTTAAAGAGAACTTATTTACAGATAACGTGACGTGTTTAGACGATTTACGTCCCATCGGGTCTCATCACTGGGGGGAAAGGAATACGTGTAAATTTAGCTTTGAACGCTCCATGATTCTGGCAGCTGTACACAGAGAGTGTTGGTTCTTCCTCTGTGTTTATGGTCACGGACAGACTGACAACTTTCCACCAGAGCAGTTATATCAGTTGTTGACCTGAGGATTCTGCAGGAAAGTTACCTCCACTAGTACAAAATCCACAGGACATTCCCCCACTGCAACTCAAACTTGGTAAGTTACGTCATTTTTCCTTCTTTACCACATATTTGGTATGGTCAGTCAAACCCTTTGGTCTAAGAACGTTGCTTTTTGAATGAAAAGAGACTGGCACAGCTAAACCGATCTCTATGCTATGCACTCAGTAAATATGCAGTAAATTATCTAACAGTGAAAAATATTGTTTTAAGGGAGCCTGTTTTCTGCTCGCGGTTGGTTCCTATGAAGAGCTGATGTGAAGAAAACATCCCTGCTGTGCATCAGCTCGGTAACATGACTGACTGCAGCAGCTCACATTTCTTCACACCCACATGCTCAAGTATTATTTTGGGGGTTTAATATGTCAGCCACTTACAATTCGAAGCCAGGGAAATTGTTGTGGATAAACATTTTGACATTTCTAGCTCTAATCCAATGACTTTATTATAAGCATAACAAACTTATCTGACCTCACCGGGTTCTTCCTAACTTACCCACCTGCAAAAAAATTAAAAGATAAACTAATCTGCTTAGATTGTATCCTTTTAAAATATACACAGACATTTTCTAGTAGACTAATGTTCATTCCTTAAACATGAACTAAATGTCAAAGGACTCCTGCAGAAGTCCTTTGACATTTGCCGGGATGCTAAATATGCATTTAGCATATATTTATATATATACTGAGTTGCTAGGAAACTCAGTATTCGTAGTAATACTGCGTTTGTGGAATCTACATGCCATTCCAGTAGATGACGGTAATCTCCAACCTTCAGACATCCTACATGTTGTCTGTAAGGTTATTTACAGGAAACAACGGCGAAGTCAATGTTAAAGCCCAAGTCCTGGAAGAATAATGAGGAGCACAAGGTCTGAACGCTGTCTGGAGCATTTTGCTGTACAAAACAAGGGAGTAATGAGTAAATAATACCAGCTTTGAAAATCTGCCTTCAGGAAATGCTTAAAAATAAAAATGTGCATTAAAAGTGCTTAAATATGAAAATGTAAATGTAGTCACTTCAGCAAATGTTTTCATGCTGCCTTAGAGCTACCATTGAAATTTACGTATATAAAATCAAACACAAGTACCTTCACTTTTTGATCTTTGATTTGACTATCAATAAGTGTCTTAATGAGAAAAAAATTGAATGTTTTCTATCACTTACATTTGTGCAGACAAACGTGGTAGTTGCCATTGACCACAGTTTCATTCAACTGTCGGTTTTATTATGCCACAAGGAGAGAAAACTCTGGTTTTCTGCTGCAGAACAAGAATCTTTGTGCAGGTTTACCAACAAATAGTTTTATTCATCTGATTTTAAATGTGGAAAAAAAGCTGTCACACACTAAGCTGATCTTTATTAAAACTAAAAGAAAATCTTTTTCTTTTAGATTTTCTAAAAGAAAGTCCTGCAGGGTCGGTTGCAGGCCTTGATCATTTTCTTGCATTATTCCAGACTCCGTTTAGGTTTTGGAAATGTAATAAATAGTCATTTGTCCTCTAAACCTTCTGGGTAACGGATTGTGTTCCCATTGACAAACCTTGACCATGACTTCCTATTTTCCTGGAAACCTCTCTGACTGCAGTGTGTGAGTATTGAGGAACCCCAGTGTTCTGACTATCTGTGCTACCTAACAATCCGTCTATTATGTGGCGATGCGCATGCAGCACAGGTTGCTTACGCAGTAGCTTTCTACAAAACACCGTCAATGTTGACTGAGATTCGACGTTGACGGTGGGATGTTTGCTTCGAGCCGAATGGCGACCACAATTAATCAGTTGCTGACAAACCTCCAACCATTGTCAATTATTATCAATATGCTGCTGGATTCTGCCAATAGCTGAAGTTGGCATTTAAATTTGATCCATGCTTTACATTTTTCAAAAATCTCAAGAAGATAACAGGTGAATGAATCAGACATCTGCTTGTGTTTTTGTGCAGTCTGTTAGGATTTTTATTGTGAGAGAATGGATATCCAAAAGGTCAGGAACTATGACACCATCACCTCTTTCCTGGGATCCTGGGAACGCTTTCAGATGAGGATTTTTTTAGCGCTTTCCATCAGCATAATTCCAAATGGATTTGTTGGCGTCTACATCGTTTTTGTAGGCGCCACTCCGCCTCATGAATGCCAGATTCCTGAGAACAACAGCATCAGTGAGATGTGGAGGAATGTGTCAGTCCCAATGGAAACAGTCGATGGCGTCACAAAACGCAGCTCCTGCAGGAGGCTTAACCTGGAAACAGTCAGGAACTACTCTCAAAAGAACTTGATCCCAAATGTGGATGTGAATGTCAGTGAAATTCCCCTGGAGACGTGTCTGGATGGATGGACATACAGCAAAGACGTCTACCAGTCAACCATCGTTACAGAGGTGTGCAACAAATGGCTGTCATTTACACAATTTTGAAAATATGATATAATTCTGTTTTTGGTTTTTGGGGGGGGAGTTGGGAGAAATTGCTATGCCTGTTACAAATGGCTGATAAATTATTAAAGCTGCAGCAAAACATTTATAAAAAAATCTTTTTTTTACATATTTGTTGAAGCTGCCACTATGTTGATGATTTGTGAACTACCAGAGTCTGGGAGGCGGGTCTTAGTGCTGTCAGTCACAATCTTGTGTGGTGCAGCTCATCCTCCTTCTCCCCTTCGCTTTGTGCTATCACGACACGGTGACAATTTTAACAAATATATATATATTTTTTTTTTTCTTTTTTTTTCAAAGTTGCACACTCGATCTTTTGATTTTGTCTGATTTTGCAGTGGAACTTGGTCTGTGAGAATCAATATAAAAACCCACTGACTACCTCCATTCATTACATCGGGGTTCTGTTCGGAGTTCTGTTCTCAGGCCAGCTGTCTGACAGGTATGAGCTGCATATCGATACTTTCCCAGTCAGTTGAATTTCTCAGTGAGGAATACATGGAGTCAGATCAAATGTATTTGTTGTACAGATTTGGAAGGAAGCCCATCCTGTTTGTCATGATGGCTGTTCAAACTGTTGGGCTAACGGCACAGATCTTCTCTCCAAACTGGGAGGTCTTTCTCCTTATTTTCTTCATTGTTGGTGCTGGAGGATACTCCAACTATGTCATTGCATTTGTTCTGGGTATGTGTTTTTAAAGTACACTTTATAATATTGGTTAATTGCATGTATAATTATGTATTTTATTATCCTATCTGACCTCAGATAGTCAGGCTGTATTGGGTCCAACAAAAATGTTAACAGAATGTGACATTATTAAATGTCAACAATTCTCCATAAACAGATATAAAAATATGGCATTCACCAACAGGAGCTGAAGTTCTGAGCCCTAAAACCAGGGTGGTTTTCTGCTCACTCGGGGTTTTCATGAGCTCAGCTTTGGGATACATGGCGATGCCTGTGGTTGCTTTCTTTCTCAATGAATGGCGGATGCTGCTGGTCGCCATGGCTGCCTCTGGCCTCATCTACATCCCTCTGTGGTGGTGAGAAAATTCATACATGCTAACTTTTAGTTCACAACGGGGGTTTTTTTAATATTGACTTAAAATATTTTTTCATACTTAAATCAGGCTCTTTGTGCAGAAGCTTGTTGTAGCAGTTTTTCTTTGTCCACTACTAAAGAGTTAGCCACGTTTAAAAGAGAAATTGCATATTACTCAATTGGATTGTGACTTCTGGGACCTGCTGCGCTCCAAATGATAGAGCAACAGAATTTTAGAAACTTGAGTATGTTCAATTTTAAGTCGGCATTTATCTGCTATGGGCAGGAGCTTTAATGCCTTCAGTTTAGAGAAATAATGATCTGATGACTTAAATGCTGAACTTTTATCCTCACTCAGTTCTAAAATATGGCAAAAAGAAATGATTAAATGGAATACTGTCCAACATCCCAAAGGTAACAGACAAACGTCATCATGATGTCCCACAAGATTAGTTTACTGTTCTCACATTTTGACCTGCGTAACACTATCATTTCTTACTTAATGTCAGATGCACTTTGGCAGCAATTTAATGAAAAACCAAAATATGTTAAAGTTTAGAACCTGCTGGTATCTGTTTAAAAATGTTTTTGTGTTTGTTTGGAATACATAAATGAGGTTATAGCCGAGTGAATTGATCTGTGAAGTAGTTTAAACGGTTTGCAGGTGAAATGTTTGTATCCGAACAGGTTCATCCCAGAGTCTCCTCGCTGGCTGCTGTCTCAGGGGAGAACGGCCGAAGCTGAAGCAATTCTTAAAGATGCAGCGAAGCTGAATAAAGTCGAGGCTCCAGACGCCATTTTTACACAACCAGAAGTACGTCTGAATGTCTGTCCTGTAATATTGTATTAATATCATCTCGTCTTTTGCAAACGTTCCCACAACATTTTTTATGGGAGACTGTTTTTTTCTTGCTATGTTTCACCTGTCTTTGTTTTGTTTTTGTTTTTTTTGTCAAAGATTGAGAAAATATCGATGATCCAAGGCAAGAAATTCAACATTTTGGTCCTTCTGAAAAGCTGCAACATTTTCACCACAGCGTTGCTTTCTTCCAGCTTGTGGTATGTGTGCAGTAGCATCATATTCTACGTCTCACCTGTGCTGAAGATTTTTCCTGGATTGTTTGGCAGGATGATCGTCGCCATGAACTACTTTGCTTTAATCCTCAACACTTCGAACCTGCACGGCGACCCGTACCTGAACTGCTTCCTGTCTGCTGCTACAGAGGTTCCAGCGTACATCATTGTCTTGTTGCTGCTGCGCAACTGCTCCAGACGCCTCTGTCTGTCTGCAACGCTCTTACTTGGAGGCATTATGATCATTTGTGTTAACCTCATTCCGATAGGTAAGATCCACACAGAGTCACCGCGTTCACCGCCGGCGCAGTCATGTTGGGTTTTTCATACATCAAGTTTTATAGTTCCTAATTATAAAACTTTTTCAGAATAGACTCAGGTGTTTGCAAATATGTTGGACAGTAGGAGCCAAATTTAATTCACTATACTTACAAGCAACCACAAGAAACAGTAAAATATTTAACATTTATTTGTAGTTACTGTTTGTCTGAAATATTTACTCACCTGCGTGAGAAATTGAAAAGTCAAGACCCAAGTTCAGAAATACACAAACAGAGAAACACATAAAAAATATATTTTTTTTACAATATTAAAGATATTCATCCATCCATTATCTAAACATATTTATTCCTGCAAAGAATTGGGCGAGAATTTAAACAACTGGTTTAAAAGATGTTCACTTATTCAGGAAGTTTTAAACTTTGTGTCTGGATAATATCCATCCATCTAGAATAACTCTGAGTGGGATTATTGGTGAAGCTGTAGCATCGTCCAGACATTGCATAAAATTCAACAATGAGTTTAGTAAATGTGCATTAAATAAAAAACTCCTGCAGTGACACACATCTTACCAACAATTTGCTTTAAATCAGAATCTTATGGAATACTGGAATAAAACTTTTGCATTTGGGATGTTTTTATAAGATTGGAGCAACCGAAGTTGCACCTAAATGTGTGTTTTCCTAAACATTAAGCTTATCAAATCATTATTTTAATCTGTAATTAAATCATTTTTTCATTTTTCTGTCACATTACATGTTTTTTATTTTATTTACTCGTTATTTTATTTTAGTTACTCGTTTTTTATTTTATTTATCAAAATTGACTTGTTTTGTCAACATCAAGGTGGTTTCAGTCTATTTTGAAATCGGATCAGTTGGTCTGATTCTTCTGTCTGACTTTCTGGCCTCAGATTTACCCGGTGTGTCTGTGCTGCTGGAGATGGTGGGAAAATTTGGCGTCACATCGGGTTTTTGCGTTTTGTACGCCTTCACGGCGGAGCTCTTCCCGACCGTCATCAGGAATACAGCCATGGGATGTTGCTCCACCGCCGCACGGGTCGGAACCATCATCTCCCCGTTCGTCATTTATCTGGGTCAGTGTGAAATCTGTGACCACTTTTTAAGATACAAATGCTTAAAATTATTTCTCTGATGTCAGTGAGAGTTACTGTAATGACTCATGCTTCATCTTGTTATTATTCACTGAACAAACAAGCATTACAGTTCTTGACGTTTCTCTCAGGAGGTATTAAATTATGGCGGGGTCGGTTCTGTCTCAGGGTTTTACTTCAGGGCCCTTCCATACGTAGTGATGGGTGTCATGGCCGTCTGTGGTTCTGGTTTCTGCTTCATGCTGCCAGAAACCCATGGAAAAGCTTTACCCGAGGCGCTAGCAGACATGCAACAGCTACATGGGTGAGTTGTTGCAATTATTTAAAAAGTTAAACTTACTTGTGGTAAAATGTCTTCTTCATTCTGTTTGGTCAACTTTGATTGGCTTTTTCTGATGATACTTAACTTTATCTATTAGTTTTGTGCAGAATTGTTTTTCCTGATATTTTGTTCCTTTGTTCAAACAGGAGCTGTGTGAATAAGAAAAGGGAAGCAGAAAATGAAGAGAACACACATGTATAGTGGGTAAATGTTCTTATAAATCTGCTGATTCTGCCAAAGATTTCATCTATTTGTTGAGCTTGTCTCAAAGACTGACTGATTTATTTTTTAATGCCATTATGTTCTTATGATTTGATGAACAGACCAACACTTACGGTAATTGGAAATAAGCAGTAAAATGATACAAATTGTCTTCAAATTGTCTAACAAATAAAAATCTGACAACTGGTTGTGCATTTGTATTCACTGTCTTTACTTTGATGCCCCTAAATAAAATCCAGTGCAACCAATTGCCCTCAGCAGTCACCTAATTAGTCAATGAAATTTAAGTTTAAAGCAAGGTCTGTTTATTTTCTCCGAGATCAACAGCAGAGCTGCAAGAATCCAGGACAGCAACAATAATTAGTTTTTCATTTTCCACAATTGGCCTTTATGAAAGAATGAAAAACAGAAAACTTTAAGAAGTCCAGATTAAAGTCATGTTACTGAAAAGTCCATTTATCTCAGTGATCAAGTGAAACACATTATCTAGAAGATTTAGACAAAGGTTGATTTTAACACCTATATTTCTAACAGCTAATTAAAACACAACATTAAAACTTTGAATATTACATCAGACCAATGAAATGTGGGATTAATGGAAAAGTATGTTTATTACCTGCATAAAGATTATTTTCAAAAGGTATTTTTAATCTGACCAACAGGACTCATTGGACATTTATTCTCATTTTTGAATAAATAAAGAACATGGAAAAGATGGAGAAAGTCCTTTGGATAAATTTGAATTTAACTGAACTTCTGGACCTTAATCTTAAAGCTGGAGCTGGACAATGAACACTGGGCGTCCGTGTGGACACACCGTCTCCACCGGTGGCACAAGGTCAGCGGCGGCAGCATCCTGAGGATTTCCTCTCCAGAAGTTCATTGGAGTTGATGGGAAGTTTGATGGAGAAAATCTTTCAGGAGCTGCATTTGACTTTAAAGTGTGGTGAAGGTTCACCTTAAAGCAGAATATCAGTGTTAATAATCAGATCTGCACTGAAACAGATCAGATCAAAGCATATGGAAACGTTTGAATCGTCCAAAACCTGAAAACTGATGTTCACCTTTAAATGTGACCAAGTTTGATCTATTAGTAAAAAAAAACAGAAGTAACACCACATTTCCAGTTGATTATCTTTTAAAACATAATCAATACTGTGTGTTATAGACCTTAATTTAACACATATGGTTGGTTTATCACATGAACTGCAGGCAGAATCAGTTTTGAATGAAGATATGATGTAAAAGTGACTGGGTTTTAATAAAGATTTTTTTATTGTGCTACCTGTCCATTTAATTAAAATATACATTTAATATGAATGAATAACATTTACACTTATAATAAAGTTTACATTTTGTCATTTGCCCCTCAGATTTTAAAAAATCTAATATTTCCACCTTAGATGAGGAAAATCTCTGAGCAGCTCCAACATTTCAGATGTTTTTTCTTGAGTTTTGCTTTTTTCTGTGACAGCGTTGAGCTGTGGAGAACCTCGCAGGCTTTTTTCTGGGTATTTCAGTGGAAGCCGTGAAGGCGTCAACTGTTACCGTCATTTCACTTTCGCTTCAACACGATGCGCCGCAGCGGATCCTGTTCAAAACTCTCGTCTTGGATTTTATGCTCCTGGTTTAAATCGTCCCTGCTGGGCTGCAGATGTTGGCATTTGGTTGTGTGGGATGATAATCACTGGGATCTACAGCCGCAGCTGCTGGGAATGTAAAGCAGCTGCAGATGAAATTGGGGCCAAAGTAAAAGTGAAAGCGTCTGTTTTCTTCAAGGCTCTGAATCTTTGTTCGTTTCGCTGAAGCTCTGAGGATTTTAATTCACTGAAACCGAACAATGTGATGGATTTAAGGTAAGTTTAATGTTTTTAATAGAATTTGTGTGGCTACAGCTGCTCGGCGATGATGATGATGATGATGATGATGATGATGATTTGTTTTTCCTCAGCTGTAGGCCTATTGATGCTTGTTTTAAATGATCCATGATGATATTCTATAATATATAAAGCCATCTTCTTTTTATTACACATAAGTATAGTTTGTGTATAATAATGTACGTGCATTGCTGTTCAGTGTTTTTACTCATCCTCATTTTTCTCGTTTAATTCTCTGGTTGCATTTTGCGAAATCGCTTTGATGACTGATAGTAAAAAACAATATTAGTTTAATACGTAAGAAACTTAAAATACATAAATATTACTCCTTTTTAAATTCAAATCATTTTACTTCATATAAGAAAAGGCCTTTTATAAGCATGTTGTATCAGAAATGACCGCTTGATGGCGCTAATCTGTACTTCGCTGGTGACGTGAATTTCTGAGTGAGTCAGAAGCAATAAATCATATTCAGCAGCTTGAAGCTGGAATAAAACACCATGAATTACTGACAAATATTCAGAATTTCAATAATTTTACAATATAAATGTGTGTTT
This sequence comes from Poeciliopsis prolifica, assembly GCF_027474105.1. NCBI lineage: Eukaryota > Metazoa > Chordata > Actinopteri > Cyprinodontiformes > Poeciliidae > Poeciliopsis > Poeciliopsis prolifica. Next base: position 1,685,242 of record NW_026562408.1, on the reverse strand, counting down.
TGGTTTTTGTCCCAGTTTTGTATTGTATCTATGTCACAAAGAAATTTCTAACTTTACTGCTTTTGATTTTTTTTTTTTTTTTTTGGTGTTTTGGTGATGTACTGAAATTTGACACTTCAAACGCTTTGAAACCTTTTAAGAACTAGAACAAGCTCTAACAAACTGCTAAAGCGATTACAATCGGGAGTTTTCTGGCTGATCGCTGAGTGACTATCGCCTTTCCTAATAAAACTGTTTATTACGACGGCACTTAGATTATTTTTGATCTCAGTTTATATTAATAGCAGATCCGCTGTAAATGATAACACTCCCCTGGACTCAACCCGACTCATAAAAGCTTCAGGATGTTCTGCTGTCATCGTGACATTAATGGGCCTTGAATTCTGCTCTTTCCAGCTGTCCTAAGCAGCCTGCAGTGAGCTTGGCGTGAGAAAATAACTTTACTGCAGCCATGTTGCTGCCCTTCTTGACCCTACGCATGTGTCCAGAAGTCCTGGCCTCGCATGTGTCCAGAAGTCCTGGCCTCGCACCAACCTGCTGCAGTTTCTGAGCAAACTCTTCACAGATCTGAAGAAAGCCCCTGTATCTCACTTTGGACTTCTTTGTGATTGTGGGTGGTCTGTCTTTTGTCTCGTTTGCAGCAATAATCCGCCTGCGCATGCCTTTCGATACAAAGCGACAGTATGGAGGTTTCCAGCACAGTTTCTGTTTAAAGGAACCATTCTGATCTTTTAATTTATTTAGAATTATGGCAGCTGCTTCGTCTTCCCCTGAACTGCAGACAGTCTGTTCCTGCAGCTGCATCATGATGACACTCTGTACTACACAGGGCTCTCCATTAAAGCCTTATTAAACATATTTCTGGCTTAGGACTGAAAAAAATGAATGTGATAAAAAAAAAAAGGTTTAATATTATTCTACTAATTTCAATCTGTGCTATAAAATCATCAGGACAACCACTTGTCTATTGAGCTTTTCAGTCTTGTTTGCTTGAATTTAACTGTTAATGTGAAGAACTGAGATATATTTTGTACTTCTACCCTGATTAATGCAAACAATATAATTTAAACGGATGCTTGAATCTGATTCCACATGTTTTTGTATTGAACATAGTTGATCTAATTTTGATGCAAAAGTTACTTTAAGCTATTGCTATTTAGAAAAACTGAATATACTGGTGCAGCGTTTTAAGACTAAATGTTTAAGTGCATGTTTAACTTTTATTTGAGCTTGTTGCCAATTTAATCCAATTTGTATGTTGAAAATTAGATAACTTTTTGTAAAATATTAAATAAAACAATGTTGTTGCTCTGCAGACGACCAAATAAGAATAAAGGTAATGTCAAGTTTATAGGCAATGTAGTAATAAAGTAAATATTTTCTTATAGAAAATGCATATATACTTTATTATTTGGATAAGGAACTATTATTACTGAAGACCGTAATAGACTAAAATGCATTTAAACACTGACAATAATATCCACAAACTTTGCCTTCATTTTGACAAGTAATCACTTGGGCATCAAGTTTTCTGTTACATTTTTGGAAATTAATGCAATTTTTTTTTCTCTAATAACAAACTTAAAACATATTTATCATATTTCTATGTTTTTGTGGGTCACAGGAATATATAGTTTAATTGCATAGCGTTAAATGACTTCACATTCTAAAACCATACTACATTTCAAAATATAACAAGTTGGCAACCTGTAACTGTTACCATAAACAGCTTTATCTCTCGTGAGATAAGACTTTACGGATTCCTGAAGCAAACTTTACGGTTTACCAGATGTGTCGTCATCCAGGTTTACCAGCAGCAGCAATAAAGTCATAAAGTGGCACAGGAAAATGTTAATAATTCTACATCACTTCAGCAGAGTTCAAATTATCTTCTAATGGAAGATATTTTGAAACTCTGGTCATGTCTTCAATTCTAACAAATGAAGAAAAATTCAAAGTATGCTGGTAACATTTTGCACCAGCTAAATATAAGGTTACTTTTGTTTTTTGCAGCATTTACTTTGCTTGCAAACACTTTACTGCTTAACTGGCCACCTACAATGGAAAACTAAAATTGACCACTAGGTGGCACCAAATTACTTTAAATCACTGATGGTTGCCTCATACTCATGTCGTGAGAAACATGCAGCAATATAGTTTATAGAATTGATAGCAGACAGTTTTGTTGGTTTCTCACCGTTTTATTGTTTTGAAATATAAAAATAAACCACAAAATAAATGTAACCTTTGACATGACAAGGAGCCTGCAGGACAAATGAGAGGCATGCTATTGAACCAGGAAGTGGACCGAAGTGCGAGTCTGTGACAACTTCATGCCCAACAATCCTGACCTGATTTTTACATAACTGCTTTGTAGAAATGTTATCACGAAAGATGACAAGCCTTGTACCACCACCTGCTCAAACCAAAGCTTTGGAGACTTTTATAAACAAAAGTAAACTCAAGACTTAAACCCGTATCCACCAAAGGCTATGAATGTAGTGTTTATGTTACAGTGGGTGAACAAATGAAGCCGTGGTATGTCTGGGTCTGGCTTCCTCAGAATCTGCTTTGCAGCTGAATGCTTCCTTTATCAGTCATCAGTGAGAGGATGACATCTAGATGTTGAGGCGGAGGGTAGATAACAGGCTGCCACAGATACCTCCTCAAATCTGGGGAAAGACAAACAGAAAAAAATTGGCTATGTCATTTTACTTAAATTACATAAACCCAAAACTGCTTTCGTGTAAATTGCTTTGCAGCTCATTTAAGTTTGTGGAGTGTGTGTGGTTGAGTTGTATTCATTACTCATTATCTCTGAGACACGCCTCAAATGCACTTCAAACGCTTCGAGAAGAAATTACCAGTTGTTAGAACTGATTGTTACCCAAGTCGAGTCTGGATAAGATGAACTACAAAGATGACGGGTTTCGTCTGATCCATACTTATGTTATCTATCACTTCTAAGATTTGCAGTAACAAAAAAGTGCAAAGTATTGATTAACTGAAATAAAATGACCATTTTATGTGCCAACCAATAAGAAAATGTCAAAATCTCATTTGAATTGTATATTGTTCTCTCATCCTGTTAAATGTACTAAAATATAAGTCGAAGGTTATGCATAATCCAGTTGCTCAGGTGTAGTTGTCCAAGACTCTTAAATTTTCATAATTTGACGACTATCTGTATATTAACCTTGTAGTGTCAATGTTTTATTTTGGAGTCCTTTGTACAGGACTCCATGATGGGGGTCCCAGAAGTCCAACATTTTGGAGTGTGTGTGTGTGTGTGTGTGTGTGTGTGTGTGTGTGTGTGTGTGTGTGTGTGTGTGTGTGTGTGTGTGTGTGTGTGTGTGTGTGTGTGTGTGTGTGTGTGTGTGTGTGTTTCATAGACAGCAGGTCTTCGAAAAGACATCCTGCTTTATGACAGTGTTGTATTTCCCAACTCCACAAGCATTTCCCATAAATGGTTCAACACGCACCTTCCAGCAACAGCACCACCTTTTGGCGACATAATTATACTGCACTAGTTGATTCTTTCAAGTCACGTGATTTAAAAGAAATCGAGGCTTCAGCTTGGAGCATGTCAGGTTGTACATATTATTTTCAGAGAGAGATTAGCTTCAGGTGTTTTAGTTTCACATATCTTTATAGTAAAATGTGTGTGTAAGAAATGAGCTGCTCTGTCAGTTTGATTTTCAAACTGGGGCTTTTGGATAAAGCATCATGTGACTGCAGCATCATTCAGTGTGAACACATAAGGGGAATGAATATCTTGTCAGCTGCTTATGTTGAATTTTTGTGGATCACATGAAATATAATAAGAGACACTTTTGGAAGAATGCAGACTTTGACTGATATATATTTAAATTTGCATGCTTTAATGACTAATAATTTGAATAAACTGCAGTTGCCCCAAGTTTGTGCCTTTTGCCTTAAGTTGAGATCGCTCACTCTGTGTTTAGAGCTTTGTGGTTGGCGGCCCGTATAGCCTCCAGCTCTGTGTTTACTTCCTGCTGCTGTTGCTATGACCTCAAATCCTCCTCACCTGTGGCCACACCCTCTGCAGATGGCAGTATCAGAGCAAACATGCTGCCACTGAAGGGTGATTTCATGTAAATGGGGCATTTTGGCACATACAAGTCTCTCACGCATACGGGACAGTTTCTGCCTTTTTAAAACTGAATTTTTATCAATATAATCTGCATCTTCAAACTGCAACTTGACTCCAGACTTTTGCCTTTCTGTTTTTGTTGGAAAATTTACCATGCGATTGATTTATTCATTGCTTATTTCAACAGGCTTAACCATTACATGAATGCCAATCTTAACTGACCGGCTGAGTTATGAAAGCAGCCAAGAGGTCAACCTGGAGGAGCTGCAGATATTTACAGCTCAGGTTTTGATAGGACGGTTATCAGGAGTTCATTCCACTAATCTACTGAAGTGACACGAAGAAATCTATTGTTTGAAAGAAGATCACAATAAATCTTGCTTAAAGGTTATCACAGTTCAAATAAGGGGCACAACAATATGGAAATAAGTTTAGTTGGATAAAAACAAAAAGTACCTTCTTTACCAACAGAAATACCCATTGTAATACCACCTGCAGTGCATGGTGGTGGAAGCATCATGCTGTGAAAAAGCTTTTCATTTAGTGGATGATGCCAAAGAAAGAGGCAACTTGGGGCGTCTTAAGGAGACGCCGGTGGATTTTAGACTGGAGTGAAAGTTATTTTCCAGGTAAAGACACTAAACATACAACCAGAAGTACAACTGACCAGTTTTATTCATGTTGAAATTAAAACCACTTTAAATCTGTTGCATCCACCTAACATTTATAAACTGCTTTATTTTGACTTATCACAGCCTATTAAAAGTTTATTTTTGGGTACAAAGAGACAAATACTGTCTCAGGCCACAGTATTTCCTGTAAATAGATTTGTAAAGCCTCGCTGCACGACATGACATACTTTGAACATTAACAGCTGAAAAGAAGTATTTGGGGCCGAGTGTGGAGTGGAAGTTAATGTTTCCTGTCTTGGAGGACGAGGACAGTGTCCACTGTAAGACGAGAGCGATGCGGTCTCAGTGTAGGACAGACTCTAAGCATTTTGAGTGACATTTGTCGTCCTTATCAGGGTTGTTAGATAACCATGTAGACAATGTGAATTGACCATGTGCTGATTTACACCTACATCTATTTTAAACAGATTCAGGAATGCAGGTCAGTTGTCTTTATAACATCCACATAGACTAACTCGGTTTTCTTTGTGTCGTCTGTTCACTACATTACATGGCAACAAAAATAAAGCCTCACGTTCCTGTAAATGTGACGGGTGTATTCAAAGAAGTTCTCTGGAAATGAGCCGACATTTTCACCTGCTCCACATAACATTGAAATTATACCTGGAGTGAGTCTAACGACACGCTGCATTGTTGACGGCGGCATGCCCACGCAGCTCCAAACTGGAAAGCTACACAATAACAATCACCTCTTAAAAAAAGTGTGAAACATGTTAAAACTGACATGCTCTTGTTTTCATCTTTCTAGAGAATCCTAGAAAGATGACATTCATAATCACCTGGTTGACTTATGACATTACTAAACTCTTCTTTTTAATGCGTAATTTGTGAGAAGTTTTTGTTTACCTTTATGGATCACTTCTATCTGAAGTTGTCTGGTTAGGTAATGGTTGGTTTGACCTACATTTTGTCAATAGACATTCTCTGACCCATGCAGATCCGCCCTGCTTTATGCATGCTGGTTTTATAATCCTACAAACAAAACCGCAAAGTTCAGATCTCTCTTCTTAATGCGCTTTCTTATTTGTTTTCATGTGAATAAAAAGAAGAACAAAGCATACCACACATCATATTTCTTCAGTTACTTAATGGACTGAACTTATATGGCGGTCAAAGCACTTTGCACTTGAACCATGTTGACTCACACATTTTTACACCGATGCGTAGACTTGGGCTTAAGTTTCTCACCCAGAGGCAAAACAACACGTGACAGGAGAAAGAGGAAGGAGGAAATAGAACCTAAAACCTCCTGAGTGTAAAACGGCTCTACTGAGCCACAGTCTCTCTCGTTTTATTAATATTTAGAACAATACACATGTAAATACAGCATATTCTATTTCCATTGTGTATGATTGTACTGCTGGGTGGATGGCCAACGGTTGGTTAAGTAAAAAATCAGAAGACGGACGGAGAAAGGATGAGCAAAGCCTCTTTGCTTATGCAAAGAGCAAAGAGCTGATTTGCTGAACCAAGATGCTGATTTGCATCTTGGTTCTCTGAAGGCATTCAGAATCATTTCATGACGGCAATCTAATTTATTGTCTCACCTTATCGGCCCTTTCCTCCTCGCATAGCTTTCTGTAACCTCCAGCATGCGATGCATTATCCCTCATCAGCATGCACAAGTGAATGCATTCACACAAACGGGTTCTCCATGTTTGTCAAGAAAACGATGGCATGAGAATCACAGGTATCTGATGGCATCAGCTGTCCTCAAAACATAAGGACATAAGAATCACACACATTAACTGCAAAATACAGCTGCAAAGTCAGACTGAGAAATATCATGAACATTTTGATATTTGGTGTGGAAAATGTTAAATATTGAACCTCAGATGTAAAAATTGGGCTTTTTAAAAAAATTTCTTTCCTCCCATTCACTCCAAATCTCACTTTTTCTCTGCGAAACAATCAGAAGCTTCCAGGTTTAAAACGCTCGTCCAAACAGCAAATTAGTACTTCACAGATTGGGGACCCAAAGAAATAGCCGGCCCAAGACATAAGTGAACTAAGCAACAACTTCAGGGCTGCCTGGATAAATGCTTGGGCTATAGCTCTAGATTAAAACATTTTAGCATAACATTTAAATTTAGATGTTTGAAAGTTTACTTTCTAGAAGAGTTTCAAAGAATAATCTTCATAGTTGCAATCTAATGATGCTAGAAGTTTAATCTTTGGTTTGTTCACAAATAAGATTCTTTTTAATCACCGGCTTTACTATTCTTCATTAGCGAGAAACGAACCATATTTAAATCGTTTTCCTTTCTAAAAACAAAACTTTAAAGAAGAGTTTGTTTTTAAAAAGAAGTGGCACTGAGTTATTTCTACTGCAGCAGCACAAGAGGAAAACAATCTGCTAGACGGTGAACTTCCAGCCTCAGAACAAGCAGCAGCAGGATTTGAGATCGCGTGGCTCATGTCGTCACAGATGGGTTAAGATATGTTCAGGTGGTGATGAAACAGAATCCTGCTGCAATTAAAAGCAAACTTATTGCACACAATGTATAGACTTGTTCTTGCTTGATATTCTAAAATAAAGTTTAGTATTCAGAGGAAAGTCATACAGTTGCATCCACTTAAAGAAGCATTGTTGAAGAAATATAACTGTCTAGAAAACGTTGTAAAACGGTTTCACAAGTGTGGCTGTAGCCTGCAGGGTGACTCATGCAAATGTTTTATTTGGTATCTGTAACTATTTTTACCTGGACATTGATGAGGCCTATAAAAAACAAAGTATAAAGCCCTATATGTTGTTCTTTTTGGAAATCCAGTAAATGTCATGAGCTACATAAAATGTGGTGTTTCAAGACGTATCAGGATATCAGAGAAACTTCATTTTTATCCATGAGCTAGACTTGGTTTGGAGGAAACGGAGGGGATGCAGGATGTGGCCCACTGTAGCGTTACATCATCTCATTTTGATTCCAACGCCTCCAGTCCACTCTGGTGTTTGCTGAAAATCTGCAGACTCATACTCATGTCTTCTACTCTCCTTCTAACTGTGATATGCACCCGCATCCAATATTTCAACTTCACACAACCTCACAAACATCTAAGACTCAACAAGCCCTGACCCCTGAACTTAAAAACATGACCATCGCTCTCTGGTCTCTTGTGTAAACAATCAGGCAGACATGAGGGAATCACTCTGTCATTCAACCACTGAAGGGATTTGCCACTGAAGGACATTTTGTAAATGTAATTTCTGAGCACTGAGTTCCAGAAGTTATTTTCTATTATTTGTTTTCAACCTTCTGTGGTTGTTTGTTTTTCATCACTGGTGACGGAGGCTTTGGAAACCCGTCAAATTCTTTAGTGTGTGCAGAGTAATTTCCTTTCAACTCATTAAAAAGACACGCCTTTTCATATAATGCAATCTTTAAGATTCCTGCGTCTGTGTTCAGGCGTTGCATTGAAAACCAAACTTTATTGTGGTGATTTTGTTTATGAAGGCCTGGCATGTGCTGTGGTCAGTGCAGTTTCACAGAAACCAGAGACTGTAAAGGGTAAAATGCTCCAGATTGTGGAAGTGGCTGTGACGGCTGGAGTTCCCGACTCCAGAGGCATTTTATGTAAACACTTTGGATTTCACCTTACTTCAACTTAATGTTGCCTTCAGTGTTGAAATGCCCTGTAAAAACATGACTCAGCATCTGTAATAGGGCTGATAGCCAGTGAAATGTAAAGCAGTTGCTAAGCTATAAGGAAACTTTGGATGAAAATCTTGAAACATTGTCGACTGTTGGCCAGCGGTGGAACCAAGTCGGTGTTTTATAAGTCCCAAGCCGAGTCTAAAGTCAAGACGAGCAAAAGTCAAGTCCCAAGTCTGACACTTAGAACTTCAAGTCATTTCGAGTCTTTATTTTTCTTAACAATTATATGTTAAATGTAAATAATAATCAATGTGGGTATTTTTATGCATCTCCTGATAAAAAATGTGTAGCTGAACACAAAGTATAAAAACAGCATATCGAATGCACTGCCTGCAGTAAACAATCTATTTATTGTCGATATAAAGGGCGTTGATGTCTTCAAATACACCATCCAGATGGAACTGGACCCGGTTCAGCTTTATGATGGGACAGAGAGAAGCTCTTTTCCCCGAGTTCAGGTTCAGAACCTGCTTTCTGATCCAGACCTCTCTGCTCACTATCCACTGTCTATCATGAGCTGACACGCTGCACATTGTGTGTGGAGGCGTTTTAAGGACCGGATCTATGCAGCATAACTAAACATAACATACAAATAAAGCTAAGCTGTATCATCTGCTAATAACACAAAGTTAACTAAAGTTAGCTATGTCTCAGCAAAAGTTGCACAAGTTGCTTTTTGTGCAACTTCAAATGTCAAAGTTGGAAGTTGCTATATCTCCATCTGAGATCCTCTTCTTGCAGGTTTTGCATGTTGCACTCAGGTTTTTGTTGGATACTTCATAATTGATATACTCAAAAGAAACTACTGATGGGAGCGTGTCTGCTTTGAGTGACTTTTTTTATTCTTTTTTTTTTGGCAGACGCACTTTAAACAAACAAACAAAAAGACAAGCAGAATTTTATGAGGAAAATTTTATGGGTGAAATAATCTGCCAATGAAACCAGAACTTTTTCAGCAATATTAAGGAATTATTTACTTTTAAAAAAGTTTCTATATCTTACTGAAAAGTTCCTTTTAAGTTAATTTAGTTTTATTTTAAGTTTATTAAGATATTTGCACTAAACAGACAAAATACTTTAGTGAGATTTTGTGTTTTTGCAGTGCCCTGTATAATACTTTTCTTTCAGTTAGCCTGAAGCTTGCATGTTTTTTCTTTTCTGATACAAATGAAATGGATATAATTTCCCCACATCAATGGGAATGGTGTCGAGTGTGTTAGGCTTCCCCTTCCTGCAGAACAAGGTGTGTGTTGCACTGAAGCCTCTGTGTAGTCTGCTTTCTGTAGCTTCTGAGGAAAAATGTCACCCGCAGTGAGATGACCTGGGAGTCGCAGCAGCTCAACAATGGTTGGAGAAACTGCACAGAAGAATCAATGTCGCTCTTTCCATCACTAGAGAAGCTGTTCCTGTAGGCCAGGGATGTCAAACTCATTTTTATTTTCATTATTATAAATCTGAATGTTCTGAAAGGGCCGGTTGCACCACAATGTATTGATAAAACCCATCTACTGTTGAAATATTAATAAACAGCTATAATTGGATTTTGTTTTGATGCTAATTTAGAAATATTTGTAAGAAATTGTTATGATAAACTGATGTATGATGTTAAATGTCTTTTTATTGCTCGTCATCTTGATCACAAACTATAACTTGTCATTAAGTCAGGCTGCAGCAGCAGCCAATTAAACTCGATGTTTTTCACCAATTTTGAGAAAAAATTGAAGTAAAAGCAGAAAACATGTTGGTTCTGTGTGAATTTTGCAGATTTGTGAAAAAATGGAGGGTTTTGTTGATATTTTTATTTATTTTTCATATTTTATTTTCATTGGTTGTGCTGCATCTTAGGCTCACATACTTACAAAGTGTGGAAAACCAGACGGACGGTCTGAGCCTGTTGGTACAGAATGAAATGTATTACCTGCAAAAATATGTTTTAACCTTCAGATCTTGGGTAAAATATCAAGTCTTTTCAAGTAAACGGGTTGAAGTCCCAAGATATTAGTGTAAAAGTAAAGCCTGGGTCTCTGAATATTTTTTAAGTAAAGTCTAAAGTTTTAATATTAATGACTGGAGTCCAAGTCATGTGACTCGTGTCCCGCCTCTGCTGTTGTCTGCTTCGATCATCGACAAACATCTGTCCCTCCTGTGAGTTCTGCACTGCTGCGTTGTTTACACCCCATCAGTCATCGGGTTTAAAAAGTAACGCACATCGCTGTGATCCTCACTGACGACGTCTGCTGCTCACGATTCTCCTCTTATTTGGCTGAAACTGCCGCTGTCCTCGTTTCCCCCAAACGTTACACAGCAAGCGGAGAGACTTCCTGCATTAAATGCTTCTGCACCTTTTCTCACATTTAAGTTTTAATGTTGTGAAAAATGTTGTGAACCACATTACCGACGAGGCCCACAAACAGAAAATATGACCTTTCACCTCACAGATCCTGTAAAAAGTTAGATCCCACACTAAACTCTCTGTCCTTCACCTCATCTAAATGTGGTTGAAAAGTGAAAGGCATGTAAGTGTAAATTAGAGACGCTTTCGCTGAAGAGTCTGGGCTAAATTTGATCATATGCAGTTTACTCTTTCACAGCAAATATATTCAGTAGATATTAAGTCTTTTATTTGCATCAAAACAACCAATTGTGTTGGTGAAATTTGGTTTCCTCCTAAAAAAAAAAAAAACTAAACATCTTGTTCACACAATGAGAGTATTGCCCAGGGCTGCACTCCTGCTGAATGGGAAGATTTGGTTTAAAAAGTTACCTTGATGGTGGAAATTTTGTAAAAATTGGTCTAAATCTGTAGCTGCACAGGTTGCACTGAATGTCACTTGTGGAGAAACATTGTTTATTTGTTTATTTGTTTTGCTGCAAGAACATGTGAAGATCCAGAGAGTAATGGGAGCGAAATGACTCTGGATTGCATAAGTGATGTGAGATCAGTGGTCTGAGGGTCAGGAAGTGGAAGTCATTCCTCCTACTTGGCAGTTGTAAGTGTTTCTTATTTGAGTCATGACAACAGGCCTCCTGCTGCAGCGGCTGCTGCATGGGTTGCTTCGGCACAGACAAACTCCAAAGCAACATCTGAGTTTACAGAGTTGTGTTTGCAGAAGCTGATCATGACAAACTGGTGCAGCTTTGTCACTTACTGGTAAAAAGACATTGAACATTGTCAACAACTCCTTACAAAGCCTTTTTTTAAAGTGGAGATTGCATTCATTTTCTGAGCGACAGAGATAAGGCTTCCAGTTGGACAGCTCCTCTGTTCTGCTTCCTGCTATTGTTTCCAGCTTTCTTGTAATGAAAGTTACAACTTCTGCCAAACCAGCTAACAGACATAAAACGTCAGTGAAGGTGAGGAAGTGGCTCCTCCAGATTACTGTTGGCAACGTATTAAAGTCACGCATGCTTTAGGAGGAAAAAAAGAAATGCATCCAAAAAGTTCTGAAATTTAACTTCTAGATATGAACTGAAAATGATCCTGATCTATTTTTGTCCCAGGAATGACTCAGGCGTAACTGCTTGGACTTTCAGAAGGTGATTCTAGTTGCGGCAGGAATCCATGCATGTGCTTTAATGAGTCACTGTGAAACTTGGGCACAGTGTGGCTGACAGTTGATGTTTTCAGTGGTTTGTTTGGACCCTCCAGTCATAATTGGTTGAGTCAGAACTTGTAGAGTTTCTGACAGAAGAATCACCGACAAAACGAACCAGATTCATTGAAAGCTGGTTTAACAGGGACTTCCCTACCTGGGTTTTTTAAAAAATAAACAGTTTTTAGCTCTACCATCCGTTGTTAAAATAACCTCATGTTGTCACAGAGAGTCTTGCCTTTGCAGCCATCTTCTCTGGAATATCGTTTATAAGGAAAAGTAGCACAAAAAGAATAATTTAAATATTTTCACTGTTAAGGCTCCTGTACACAACTCTCAATTTTTTGCAGGTGATGCAAAGCAGAATTCAGCAGCATAGTCAGTGTGGTTAGAGGTGTTAAAACATTTCCTCTGCAGCTCTTGAAGGCTTTTTTCCTGTTTTCTGACCCATATCTGCTTCATAAAAGTGGAGTTTTATGTCTGCAATAAGATCTACGAATATTGGTCTCTCAAAGTGACATAAAGTTGCTTATTCATACCCAGATTAATATTTAAATTCTTTCTCATAAAATCAAACTTTTTTTTCTGGTATAAAATGAGAAATGCAATTCTTAAACAACAATAAAACATATTAAAAGCAGATGGAGTAATTCATTTTTGTTTGCAAATTAATTCATTAGAATTGGGATCTCATGCAACTTATACCCTTCATGATATTCAAAAAAGATCTTTATTAATATTGCAGCAATTAAAGTCTTATCATTGATAACCAAACAGCAACATAAAGACCAAAACAGAGCCAGATGGGTCGGAGATGAAGCTGTGGATTGGTTAAAAGCAGAGTTAGGGTTCAGTCATCTTCTGAATCTAGAAGTTTGGCTCTAAGAATGAACACTTCACTTGATCTGTCAGGCAGAATGAGGACAGGTTTAATGTGAGAAGCAGTGAAGAGGCAATTTGTGACTTTGGAGGAGCTGCAGTGATCTGTTGGAAAACTTGATCATGCTCTCTATAAATTTGACATTTATAGAAGAGTATAAAAAAGAAAGTCTTTGAGTTACAGGTATGTAATAAGTGTTGGGTAAATGACAAACGAGGAATTCTCTCTGCATCCTGGCTGAAAACTGACTGAACTCACCGTTCACATTGGGAAAAATATTAATAGATGTTCAATCCTTAGAAAACATGTTGGACATAAAAATCTAAGGTACAGGTTCACCTTTCAGCAGAAAAATTAAAGCTCCGATGTGCTTGAATATCTAACAATGCAGATCAGCATACGACTGAGAATGTGTAGAAGTTACACTGACACTGATGAAACTCTCCATGCTGATTGAACATTGGCTTTTTGCAAATAACCGTGTAAATTTGACTCCAGATGCTGCAAACTATTCCCCAAATCACAAGCTCCAAAAGGTGGTTCTATACAGAACCAGTTTAGGCAGGCTAAGTATAAATGTACTCCACACTTTTCAGATTTTTATTATTAAGAATTGTGTATTTTTTCCTTTCACTTTTTTGTGCTTCTCATTCAAAAAGCACATATAGAGTAGTTATCACTAGAGTTTAATTCAACAGGTCAAGCTGTGAAGTGTTTCTTTGCTTTTGCCCTGAGATTAAAAAGTTTGAGAATCTGTTTTAAATTTCCTCTGCAGCTCAGCCGTAAGGCAGTCGATGACTCAGTTCAGAAATGAACCAACTGTGAATGTATTGAAGACGTCCTTGGTTCCTTGGCAATTTAATTATCCCTTCAGTAAAACATCACTCACACAAGCCACAAACCGTGCGCCACCGCCCGTACGTGTCTTTCATGAGTCTGAAAGTTTGGTATGTGCTAAGTAGCTATCATGACAGCTGAAAGTACTGTAAATCACAAGCTGACATTTCAAACCTGAAACTCTACTCATCATTCAACTTTCTTTGTTGTTTTTGGCTTTTCTGCTCATCTGAACTTCTACCACTTAATACCAGCGTACTCTTGATGTAATGGTGGCACAGACTCACATCGTCTCCACCCACGTTTGTGTTGGCTTAATATTCAATCTTTTACAAGAGCCATAAGCATGCATAACTGGTTTTTAATTCTACTGGCGGTTTAATACAACAGGAATGATCTAAGTTAGATTTTGGTAAGCAGACTAAAGCTTGTTTCTTTATGAACATGAAAGTTAAACCAGATTAAGTGTGTTAATTTTATGCTTGGTTGACTGCAACCTAAAACACAGATGGATGGAGTTTTATTCTGCAAACAGAGGAAAGAAGGAATTGTTTTAGATGTCTGCTCCAGATTATTCACTTCTAACTTTCTTACATTTATTTATGGGACCATAAGAAACAACTTAAACTTTCTTGAAAAGAAGTTTTTAAAGGCATATAATATCTATTTATTTGTGGCAAAATGAAAAATAAAAAAAAACACAAGATTGAAATGACTGAAAGTTAATGAAATATAATTAATGCACACCATCTGATAATTGACAAGTGATGATTTTGTGTAAGTTTGTTCCATTTTCTACAAGCAAAATTTTTTTTCTTAATATTTAACATAAATAAAAACCCTCTGTTTAGAGTTCTAGGAGACTATTACTGAAATATTAAATCAGCTGTAAAAACATGAGTTTACATTAAACCTGATCAACATATTTTCAAAGTGCTGAATAAATACAAAACTATTAGTTGCACAAAACAATTTAGCATCAAAGTCTGATATAGAAAATAATCACAGAATTTCAAATGAACAATTTAGTTTCCAAGCAAGGATATAATACAACCTACATTTAAAAAAAATAATAATAATGTTATTTATTGCTGTGAGGGAAAATGTTCAAAGATTTCCATAAACTAATCATGGTGATGGGACAAGATGGATTAAAAAAATAAGTCAAAATGTAAATATATCAGCAGATATATTTGTTGCAAGCAAAATAAATTACAATATTTCTTGTAATTTCTATTGCATTTTGTAAAAATGCTAAGCAAGTGCAACCCCACATATTACCTGATTAGTCAGATGTACTATATCTGTTTAAAGCATAAATTTGTCGTCATCAATTAGTTTTCGTCAGTGAATAAGATTGTGACAGTTTAGAAAAATGATTAGAAAAATATATGGTGATATTGATGAACGATCGGCAGCGGTTTGATCTCTGATAAAGAAATACCTACATGTTTTTTTCTGCATGGGTTTAAAGCAAACATCAACTGTAGATAATTAATTTTCTGCCAAGTGCCTGGGAAAAAGTTTTTTTTTAGCTTGGTTGTCATTAATTAATCCAACATACACAGAAACTGGAATCTTGCTTTCCAGTTTCTGTTCAATTTTTGTCAGTGATTTTTCTCAATCAGGTGAAAAGTTAATTTTATTAAATGAGACAAAATTAGGATGTCATACCTCAGATATAACCAGAAGGTTAATGAAAGCCACATATCCCCAATTATTACAAATTAGAGCCTAAAACTTGAGACTGAGGATTAAGCAAATTGATCCTTTTGAGAGTCTTTATTTTAGATCTGTTGGTAAAAATGTTTTTAAAAAATTATTTCAAAAAACAACCATAAATTGATATAACAACAAAACCATGTCAATCTAACTTAATTCAGACAAACCCGTTTTACAGTGCATCGATCAATAAATTCAAGCCTTAAAAAGAAAACAGAAGATGCTGTTAAATATTTTAATTATTAACATTACTTTCAGGAAGCCCAATAAAATCTTTTTGCAGACGTGCCAAATCTTTTTGTTTCACCTAAAAGTCTAAAAACCTGGCAGGCGCTCAAGAATAGCGACATGATTTTGATTAAAAATGGAATTAAAATCAGGCTTTGTAATCAAGTTTTACAAAGCCTGATTTTAGAAAAATAAAGTTTTTCTATTGCAGTGCATTTTTTTCAATAGACAACATAAAATTTTAGCTGTGAGTTTTTAAGTGTAAAGTTGTTGTTTTTTTATCAGAATTGTGTTTTAATCTGCATCATTTAGTAAACAAACTTAATGTTGGGTGAAATAAAGTACAGATTATTCCTGTGCAAAGTCGTGATAGGTCTACTATCACACCAAAATTTGCCTTTTTAATTTGCATAGGATTTCCTCACATTTGCCTCCATTTTCTGCAGGAGTTCAGCTTTACTTCGAACATGTTTAAGAAGAACCAGGAAGTTTGTGACCTGCTGAAGACACAAACAATTTTATTCATGTTTCTAAAACAAATTGTCTGAAAAAATAAATGGTTTCACCTTTGCACTCGTATACTCTACAGGAAAAAAAAATACTTTCAAATGCCACTCATTTAATTTAAGATAAAAACATACAGATTTTTTTTTTGTACATTAAACTTTTTTACAAAAAGTATTCCACACTTTCTATAAATGTTGTTTTCTAACTAATTCCTACATAAGCAGTTTATAGTATCTCAGTCAAAATACACATTAAAAATTGGATATTGTAACGTAAATATTGTACAAAATGAAGACATAAGTTGCTTCATACAGATTTTAGATAAAAGCTCCGTTCTATTTCAGCTTACACAGTTTTTGAGTTTGCGACGCTCTGATGCCGTCACTTGCTGCAGATACAGACGACTTCCTGACATTTTGTAAATGTTTAATTCAATTGAACAAATAAAGGTAATAAAGTAACTCAAAATTATTGCTGTCACATTTTTAAAGCTCTTCATAATCATAAAAAGCTCAGTCAGTTGTAGCTTTGAAACGAGTGAACAGCTATCACATGGTAGCAATTTATAACGTCTACAGTCAGAAACTGTTTTTACCCCTGTTTTTGTGTTTTTGCCCCTGTTTATGCTCCTGTTTTTGTGTTTTTGCTCCTGTTTTTGCCCCTGTTTATGCTCCTGTTTTTACCCCTGTTTTTGTGTTTTTGCCCATTTTTGCTCCTGTTTTTGTGTTTTTGCTCCTGTTTTTGTGTTTTTACCCCTGTTTTGCCCCTGTTTTCACCCGTGTTTTTGCCCCTGTTTTCACCCGTGTTTTTGCCCCTGTTTAGCCCCTGTTTATACCGCTGTTTTTGTGTTTTTGCTCCTGTTTTTGCCCCTATTTTTACTGCTGTTTTTGTGTTTTTATCCCTGTTTTTGCCCCTGTTTTTGCCCCTGCTCCCCTTCCTGTTGCCTCTGGATCAGATGTGACTCTACTGAGGACGGGAGCAGGGTGTGGCTTCATTCGTTTAATATGAAAGCCGTTGGTCAGTTTACCTGAACTGAGTTCTCCAGGTAAACGTCTTGTGAAGGACTGAGGTTGGAATCAAGGATTGGGGGGAAGGTCAGGCGTTGTCCTAAAATGTCCCAACATTTTACTCAGCTGTCATGGGACGTTGGGGAGAAATATTTACATGTGGGCGTTTTTATGAACTTCATCAAATGTTGCAATGTAAATACGAGAACATTTCTTCCTCCTATTGTCTCTTATGCTACAGAACATAGAATTTAAAAAAGAAATAATTCACAATTGGTTGATGATAAATATGTTTCTGAGAGCATCGCATTGGGAATTGTTAATTCACAAGTCAATGTTGTTTCTGGGTCAAACTAAAAAGCATAAAAAGCATTTGAACACACAGACCCGTTGGGATCATGTTCTGCTCCTCAGGTTTCCTCTACCGGAGCGTCGTGCCAAGTTAAACAAGATCAGGAACGTTTGTAAAGATGCTGACAGATGATAAATAGACATGCATCATGTGCAGCAAAAAGAAGCGCCAAACTGGAAGGACAGAGACAAACGTACAGAGGAAGTGGAGTTATTTAGCATAAAGTTGTTTATTATGTGTAATTCCTCATTATTGAGGGCCACAAACTGCCTTTTTATGGTTTCATTGTAGAAGACAAAAAGCACTGAAGTATGTAGTTATTTTTTTTTACTAGTTGTAACATGCTGCATCTTATAGATTAGAGCCACAAAAAGTACAAATACTCAGCAGCAAATAAAAAATGTGAGATTTCAAAGTTACACGTCCTTTTCTGTTCATTTAAAACTTTGAAAAAGTCCAATCTTGTTCTGTTGAACCCACAGCATTTTGTAAGTTTTGTAAACAGAGGAATGCAACAGAAATGCTCGGAAACACAAACACAGTGACTGGTGCTGCTGATATAACCGATAATGTGCCATAAACAGCACACTGTCCCTCTGTGATTCTTAATGTTTGGCACCCTCATTCAGCTGACCTTATTTTTGACCCTGACAATGATTTTCATGCTTTTTGTTTGTTTGTTTGTTTGCTTGCTTATTGATGTCCAACTTAAACTTGTGGCGTGAATAAAACGGATTGCTGCTAATCTGTTTTCACTCTAATTTTCAAAAAGCATTCTTCAGAAAATTAAGAAAACTGATAGGACATAGTTTACTGCTCAACAATTTACAAAAATCTGAACTTTTACATACGTAGTAAGTAAAGAGTGATACAGTTTCAGTGTCACGAGTGAAAAACCTGGGGAAATACCAACCCACATTAATTTTACCCTGTTGGTTAATGGCTTTGTTGTGCATCTTTGAGGCTGAAAGGGAAATGACGTTGCATGTGCTTTTCTCTCATGGCTCTGAACACAAACCTTTGCTGCACTCTAAATTAAGAGAAGCTTTATTTTAAAAAGTTTACATTTGTGAATTGGAAAGCATCAGACTGTTCCGCCTTCATTTGCACTTTTGTCCTCAAACGAATCACCAGCAAACACTCATTTAATTTACCATCTCCTTTAACTTTTCTCTCGCTTTTACTCACTGCCATCACATCTTGTCTTTTCACAAGTTTTGCAACCTTTCCTGTACTGTTCACACATACACTGCTTTCTGTCTGACGGGAGGTGAACAAGTGTAACTTTGTCCTTTTTAGAGGCACATTTTTTATAAAATTCATCAACTGCAACATATTTATACAACTCAAACAAATGGTGGAATATTTGGCTTTCTGGTGAAATTTATAGAGAACTTGAAAGGTTCCATTACAGAGTCATACATCATGAAAGATTTGTTTTGTTAATGCAGAGGCTGGATTACTACAATCAATGCTACAAAATAAATTAAAAACATTAAATGTTCCCATTTTTTTTCCTCACTCTTCAATAATCATCCTTTCATTTAGCACAAATGCTGCCACATGCTTTCAGATTTTAGTTTGCAATGTGGTGGAAAATCCACCCAAGTATATTGTGAATTTCTTAATCTGATGTTGAATATTTTACAGAAAAGTTTATTTAATCTCATCAGTTTGGGTTTTCTGCAGCAGTGTCCTCCATCTTTGGTCTTTTTCTTGTATTTCACTGGCAGCCAATCAGAAAGATGGAAATGAAAATTTGGAAAATAAAGATTTATTTCATTAAAGGCTGCTTCTCTTTTCTTCATCTTCAATAACATATATTTTATAAAAATGAAATGGATTACATTTATAAAAAGAAATCAAATTTCTAATTTTTAAAAATTTATTTGATTCCATTTATTTTGTTATTTTTATTTCATTTTTTTTCTAATTTTCTCTCCAACTTTCTGAGCCGCCATTCTGGCTCCTGAAATGTAGCTCGTCTCATTAACTTCCTCTTTAGGGGAAAACTATTCCGGTCCAAGTAATGAAACATTTAGTGATGTGTATTAAAGGTTTGGAGGTTACATCAGCATCTCACCAGGAGATTTCTGATATATCTTATTCTAATGTTTTATTCTCATTAAACACCATGAGTAATTTTTATAAACTCCTCAATGATTAATGTTGTTCTCCAGAATCAAATCTAAATGGCTGTAAAAATAAAACTCATGAGGAGAGACAAGTGGGAGCCGTGCAGCTGCACAGAGTCAAACATTCACTGTTGCTTTAACTGCTGCGCTCCATCTCTAATGCACTGAGATATGCATCAGATTGATAGGAAAACGAGCAGTGGCAGCTACAAAACCTCTTAAGAGCTTCAATTTCTCCTGTCTCCATCTTCCTTCATGTAACAGAGCGTGGCTACTATGGCAGACAAACTTTAAACTAAATACAAAAGAAAACCAACACAAGCAAACTGTTTAGAAAATACTTCTTACTGATAAAATATTTGTTTTCTTCATATAAAGCTCCTAAAGTCATTTTTGCAGTTGTTTTTAAATGGACATTTCAGTTGACAATTTTTGCAGCTCAAAGTCTGACATGGTCACATATTTAGCCAAATGACTTTGTGAAATAATGTCATGAAGCTAACAGTAGCATCCCTAGTTTATGAGTAATAAATGTTATAACTGAATATGTGACCTTTTGTCAACGTCAGTTTAGATTCAGAAAAATACATTAATCTTACAATTTCTTCAACTCAAAATTTCAACAAGTTCTTCAGTTTTTTCTTATAAACATTTACAAAATGTTTACTTTTTATTCAGAAACCAGAGATATTTATACCAATAACATTTCATATTGCCGAACAAAATGTGTAAGATCTGCGTCTGTAGTTGTAAAGTAATGAACTTTTTTCACATTTCAAATAACTGCTTTTATAATCTGCTTGTTGTGAGACAAATGAAGTTGCTTTGTGGCTGAGCAGATTTGATACCTGCAACAAACTAAAAATTATAATTCTATCATATTAACTTAAGTTTGATTTCTCTTTATTGACCTGTTATACATCAATTATGATGATAAACCAATTTGTTTTTGTCAGATAACAGGATGCTTTTATATTATATATAAAATCACTTTACTTCTGTACATGGTATAGCAGTAAAGGAGGAGGGAAGGAATGCATACTTGTTGTTTCTTGCTGTGAATTTAATTTGGCCCACAGGGAGACCAGGCAGGAATGAAAGTCACATCTTTAATCATAACTTATTTTCTTCTCTTTTCAAAGGACAGCAGTCTGTAAAGCATCAGATCGCTGGGAGAAAAAAGGAAGAAGAGGAGACGGAGACGGATTGTGGGCATCTTGCATCTCTGGCATTATGCACCATCAGCAGAAATAACAGACCTTTTGGACATATAGAAAGTTTCACATGTTTTTTTGTGGTTCTTGTTGTTCACTGTGGATTTTTGTGTCACGATAGTTTAGTCCAAGTATTCGTACATTTTAAACCTTTTTACATTGCGTCTCTTTGCACAGATTGTAGCCTAAAATGCCTCATAATTGTGAAATGAAAGGAATATAGTTTATGTATTTATTTATCCTCACTTAAAGAGTAATAAACAAAACAAAAATAAAAGATCAGAACACAAAGGTTACAGTGTGTGTGATCAGCTGATTGGTTTAAGTTCAAATAGCTCATTTTGTTCTCAGCCAGGTGTGGCCAACTCTTGTTCCTTTGTGTCCTGCTTTGCCTGATTCGACACACCTGAATTAAATGAACGATTGTCCTGAAGGCTTCAGAAATTCATCCTTTCAATAATTACTTAAAGCTCCATCCAGGTATTTGTGGATACACCTAAAATATTTAACATAGCAACTTTCATGGGCTGAATGTGGCCAACCAGAGCGAATCCCCACAGCATAATGCTGCCAACATCATGCTTCACCACAGAGTGAACAGATTCTCCAACTTGTTCACAGTTAAGCTGGTCTATCAGTAGATCTAATTTCATGTTATGTAAGTTGACCTGGTGTTTTAATAAAGGACTTCACCCTCATTGGAAGTGATTCATGTCAAGCTTCACACTTGTTCTTCAAATGGTTAATGATTGAACTGATTATATATTTACTCTACTACAATTAAAATGCTTCTGACTTTTATTAAGGTGCAAATTTCAAAGTGTGATCTACGTCACGTACGGCCATTTATTTCTTACACAATGGATACTGCAGCAGTTAATACCAAAGAAATAATTTCTCATCAAATGTTTGTCAAGCTTCCACAGCGACACATTTAAGATAAAGTTTTTCTTTATCTTACTAGATGTACACTGAATAAAAGATGTTAAAACATTTTCTTTGTCAAAATGAGAATTTCTACTGGAAATGTTGCACCATTAATGTGTTTTAAATTTTATTTATGTTTATTATAATTTTCCATATCCATCTAATAAAACATAATACTGGAAAACTGGACCAATAAAAGAAATTAATGCACAAAGAAAAGTATGCTTAATATTCAACGCTGTATTTTTAATTTAATAAGCCTCAATGAAACACATGCTAAATTACTGCATAATTACAGGAATTACTCTTTGTCCATAAAAGAAAATCAATGTGGACAATGTGGACAAGTAACGTCTGAACAAGTAACTTTACAAGTTTTGCATCATTCTTTTAATAAAATGTTGAATCTTTCCATGTCAGCAACTCATGTAGATTATTTGTAAAAACGGGCTGCAGGTTGATTATCTTCACTGATCTGGGATTGACTTTGTAAGTTTCCAGGAAGCTGGCTGGTCGAAGCCACCATTCACTGCGCTGAAAGACTTACAGAATGTATAATAATTCATAATAGTTCTATTGTCATAACATAAGAGTCTCAATTCAGGGGGATCTTTCACAATGTTTCAACTAAAATCTTTACAAAGGTTTTAGTTGCACTGAGAAATGGACTTCAAACCAGAGATATAAACTAAATGCTTTCAGTGTTTTCATGTTGGATTTTATATCTATAAATAATTTATAGATAAAAACTGAATTGATTTTAATTTAATAAAATCTCACCAAATACTCTTGAATAAGACAAAACTAACTTACAGGTAACTTTTCAGAAAGAAATGGGAGCTTAATTTAAGTTAAAAATTCCTTAATATTGATGAGAAATTTCTAGTTTTATATCACTTATAATATGAGGAAAATGTTTTGTTTTAGATGAAATAATCTGCCAATCAGCCAGAGGTTTTTCATCCATATTAAGGTCACGTATGTTAAGACGGTGGAACCAATCACAAAGGACATTTCCACCTCTTCACTGTAAAACATTTGAGCCACTTTGAGTTCTGTTTACTCTCTTTTTCTCTTTAAATAAAATAAATTTAGCAAGTTTTAGATTTTGAGCCTAAATGTGAGTTTATGAAAGATAAACTGCATTATTAAAGAAAATGTTTATTTTAATGCAGTTGGAAGATAATGTTCTGTTAACACTAAATGCTTCTGAGCAGAATTGATTGGGATGTTTAATAACATTTATTACCATATCAGAAGTTTTGTTCATGCAATTTGAAACAAGAATTTGAATTAATCTAAAGTAAAATTATTATTTTAATTTGATATTGTGAAAGAAATGTATCGTTTAAATTGCAGCATTAAGTTAAAACTCACAATTTAAGATTAACAAACTTGTTTAAACTTTTTTTTTTTATCTCTCGTTAAATCGACTTCATGAACTTTATTTCTGAGTTAAAAACAATGACATTTCTGAAATTACATTTCTGTGGCACATTTATAATCAAGTTAAAACAGCTTTAAATGTTTTAAAGTGTTTGAACTGCTCATATCAGGGTACAGAATTAAAAACAAAGATAAAATAAAAACTGCTTTTTCACACAGCGGTGCCAATATGTGACATTTAAAACCTATTTCTTTAGCTTTTTTAATTCACTGGATAAGAGACATTTTAATTTTTACAGTAACAAAAATGTTGATTCTGATTTAAAATGCCAAATAGGAATGTTCTTATTATGAATAGTGGAAGTGAGACACCTTTGTATAATTTATTATGTATAAGAACATAATAAAAATAGAGCTTGCCCCGTTCTATTCATTACCTGCAGTTTTGAACATTGAACATTTAACATGCTCAATATTTCTGAATGGTTTACAGAACTGTTTAAATTAAAATTTAACAACCGTATCCCAAATATGATTAAAAAAAAACTGTGGCTTTTACTGTCTTATTTTGAGTTAACATCATCCTGAGCAGTTTTGTAAAATCCACTTATGCTTTGCCTTGGTTCAAGTTTATGACTTTGAACCACAATCAGGTGAGCAAACTGATAAAAATTGAATTATTTGCAAAATGTAAATGGGGCAGAAAGCAATGCAGGTCCAAAACAGAAGTTTATGTATCAAACAAACGTCTGCAGGTGCAATGGCACTTTGGTATCCGTTCATATAAACTGACATTTTTTTAGGGTCTCTTAATTAAAATGTTTTTTTTTTTGTTTTGCTTCAAAATATGTGAAAAGATTAAATGTGATTTATTCACTCAAGATTAATACTAGTCCTATATATTTGAACATGGCTTAGTTTGTGCATATTTTTAGTTTATGAACTAATTGTTCAGTTTTAATCCATTACAGTCAGGATGAGGTAGAGCTCATCCACGGTTCATCAAGGTGGGATTCTTATCTCCTTTTCTTCGACCTTGCCGTGAGTTACGACCCGGACAGTTCTGATTTCAACTCTGGACCTGCACAGCTTCAAATCTGAGATACAAAGGTGCTTTATTCTTCAGCCTCCTTAGAAGTGTGAATATTTTGGATTTGTGGTTTTATGACCAAGAGAGTCAGCTTGGGAGTTCCATAATTCACTGCCTCTCAGCAGGTCAAAGGTCATTCCGTGGTCCATGCTGAGCAAGAGTCTAACGAAGATTTGCTGAAAGAAAAAGGTATTAATTTCCTCGGCCTTCTCCTGTAGTGTGCTATATTTAACTAAACTTTAGAGGAAATAAAATACAGTCTAACAGGAACAGTGTGTGCATGTATGTCTAAATGCAGCCACTTTGTATAAAGGGAAAACAGGAAGGCAGATTGTGACATTCTGCACATGAGACTCATGGTGTTCTTCACAGATGCAGCCTGGGGGAAGAAACTGCCTCAATAATCTTTATACATAGCATTGCTCTGGAAGGAAAAGTCTGTATGGTTTCTGTCCAGAATGTGTGGGGTCTGCAGAGATGTTGGCAGCCCTTTTTCTGACCCCAGTCTTGACCAAATGGATAGAGGGAATGTTGATCCTCTCTGCTGACCAGATGGTTTAATGCACTTTAACAATTCATTAAACTTAGCCTTTACCTTGTATTTTATATGGCACTTCTTTAAGTTTTTGTTTTTGTCCTTTAGTTGTTGTGACGTCAATGCTTTTTGTGATATCTGCATTTACTGGATGCACTTTGGGAATGTTATGTTTCACACCATGCATTCAATCACGCCTGCAAAAACACAAAACCTTATTCAAGTATTTTTGGTCTGGTTTCTAGTGCAAACATGCTCAACATTTAGAGACTTGTTTTAAGTCAATAATTACTTAATATTGATGAAAAAGTTCTGGCTCATTGGTAGATTATTTCACTTTTAGCAAAACATTTTTCCCATGTTATAAATTAATTTATCTGCTAATGAAACTAGTACATTTCATCAATATTAAGGAATTATTTACTTAAAACAAGCCTCAATATCAAGCTGAAAATTTGTTTTTAAGTTAGCTTTGAAGATATTTGCACTGAAAACTAAGTCAAATATATACTTGATAAGATTTTGCAATTTAAAATAAGCTAAAAATGTCTTTCTTCCTTTCTTTCTTTGTATCTGCATTTTGGATCGTAGGTGATTTGCATGGAAACATGAATTTCAGTGTAATCAGCTATGATACAGGGCTGTCATGCCTGCCGGTCTCTGGGCAGGCAGCGTCTTGCATAACCTCAGATTTACTGCTTGAATGTAAGAATCTTTATTGATAGCATCACTGGTACCTCCTGCTGATTTTGGAGATGTCGCTCTGCAGGACAGCTGAAAAATATGATTACTTGGTGTACAGATAGAGACAAACCACAAAATATAAAAACATACCATGTAACATAAAACCAAGCAGATTTTAAAATACAACTATGAAAAAAGTTTAAAACCTTCAGAGTTTGAAACCCTGTGATCATTTTGTAGTGCAAAATTCAAAAACATTCGACAGACAACATTTGTTATGAAAAACAACAGCAAAGCATGCAAGAAGCAAATGTATGAAGATAGTACCACCGTCATTTGGGACAGAGCAGCTTTTGTTAGAGGAAAACATCTATAAATACTCTGAGCACCTATTTGCATTTTGCATGTCAAGATAGAATATTGTCACTGTGTTCTGACATTTAGCACATTGTGTGTTATTATTTATACATTTTAAGGAATATTATTCAGATTTGGTTATATTTGAGTTAATGATTAAATTGCTGGAAAGCCTTCAGTTTTGGTCCAAACTGATCAGACGGCTTCCAGGAAATGCCCTGTTTCTCCTCCTTTAGCTCCAATGAAAAGCTGCAGCAAAATCACGTGACTTATAATAAGTTGTGTTTACACAGAAAGCAATCCAAGAAAACCAGCTTCTGCCTTTTCAGACATTTACAGCTCAAAACTGAGCGGCTGAGAAGACAAGTGTGAATACTCCATGAAATGCAGCTGGCAGTCATCCACAAACATCCAGACAAACTCGAAAAGTTCTTTAGCACAAATGAAAAGAATGTGTTCTCTAAATAAGGAAATATATCTGGTCAGACATAATTACTTTTTTCAGCTGCCATTCATTCCCCTTAAATGTTGCATGTTTGTCACCTTATTGTGCAACAGCAGTTTTTCTTGAACAGCCTCGGGGTTTACAGGGGAACCCCACAGGAGGAAGAGAAACACATGGAGGAACTGTGTGTTTTGCTGCATATTAGCTGATAATGAGCGATTTAATTGTTACATAAGAAGCTCTGCTTGGTATGTAATTAGTAACAAATATCTTTAAGGCTGTCGTTTTAAATGTGATTGAAGATTCCTCCACTGTTTTAGAATACAGTCCATCATCTGCATGCTGTGCACTTTTTACTTAATCAAATGCTACTTCTATTATTTTGAGTGCTAATCTACATTATATTCTTCATCGGTAAAACATACAAAGTAAACCAAAACATCAGAGAAAATACTATTAGTTTTCTGTTACATATAGAAACTCAATAGTCATTCATATTTTAAAACATTTTTTATTTTGTAAAAAACACACAAACACAAATATATATACACTATTTACAAATGCTTTAAGCAAACAGGAAGAAGTGCTTTCAAAAGAAGTTAATAGACTTGTGAAGATTTAAGAATGTTTTTACCCCATCAGCAATAGTTCACTTATAAGCCTAACGGAAAATATGTAGGTGATAAAATAAATGGCACTTCAACCTGAGTTAAATATTTATATCAGTGTGTTGTTTTCTTTTTGGAGGTATCTCCAGATTTCTGACATTTTTGGATCGTGATGTAATGCCCGATCTTAACAAAATCTGTCTAGTAAAAAGTAAAAACACAAGTGCTTTGAACCAGCCAAAACCATATGTACACATTTTCTCGGCTTCTGTAACACAGACGAGTTCTTCATAACTTCACATCGGCGGATTGGAGAGATGAGGACAACTGTCCACACATGACAGAGTGGGTTGCGTGATAGCTTAATGTGGCGACTCTGATAGGGGAGGAGCTTGTGAACAGGAAGCACTTTAAAAACAGTCCAAAATTTTAAAGAGTCCTCCTGTCCAGTCATGGAGATCTCAAACTGAGGAAAAGTTGTTCCAGAATTCGTACGAGTTGCTTTGGAAGTCTGTGCCCAGTGTTGTGTACTGTGGTGTGTCTTCTAACTCTGCAAAACAAACACAACATTCCAGCATAAATGAAAGTGACAATAGGTATGCTTTTTCAAAATTGGAGTCAACTTTTAATTATCTCTTGTCTTCTTGCAAGAGTTATCCACAGCTACGTGCAAAATGTGTTGAATTTAAACTCCCAAATTGCAAATACACAATCTATTTCTACCTTCAAAGGTTTAAAACTGCTGCAGCGTAAGTTTCCTTTTTGGTTGTGAATATTTACCTGAGGAAGACTCACTCCAATTACTGCCTGGACTGGTGCGTGCTTCATTGTGAAGGAATCCCCTGCTGTCTGTATTGACCATCCATTGTGATTCTTTCTCCAGTATCTTGCAAATCTGTAAGAACAATACCAAACTGAGTACAAACTGGAGATTTCTCACATCATTTTTTATTGTTGAATCATCAGTGATGCCAAACAGACAATACGACAAGCAGGGGTATTCCTGCCAATGAAAAATGCATGCAGTTAAGAGTGAGAGCCGGAGGTCATGCTTACCTCAATCACGTCTTGTTGATAGTCGAAATCTGGAAGAGCACAGCGAAGAAGCAGGGAGAGAAAAAGAAAATAATATAAGTATGTTGATAGGATATATTTCTATCTAAATATCTTGCAGTTTTTTTCCCCAGTTAGTAAAATTTTTGCTGGTGTCTTACCAAGGTTGTGTTCAGGAGAAACCTCAAATCTGTGGGTAAAGTGGTTCTGAAAAGGATCTGTCTCAATCTCAATGAAAAGGGAATCTGGACCTACATCTGGACAGTCGTATCCTGCAACAAGGAAACCGCATTAACTCCCCTTGTTTAGAAAAACATTTATCACTTGCATATTGCATCGTTTGTTTGTTTGGGTTATTTTGCAAAGTTTCTCACTCACCTCCATCTTCCGTGTTTACTGTGCTGCCTATTGTGTCATCCTGAGTGGACATGGTTTCCTCAAGCGGACACATGTTTACAGGAGACTGAGTGTCGCTGTCGTCTGACTCCATCTCTTCCTTAACTGCTTGTCTCTGCAAAAATAAAAAAAGAGTCAAAATCAGTTAATTTTTTTTTCAAAACAAAAGAAAATAAAAGCTTTGTTATTGCATTTACATAGCCTTATCTACGTCTGTGTGAGAGTCACATGATTTGAATAAAACTCTCACTAGATGGAAAAGGTGCCACTATGCTGCAGCACATTGACAGTATTTACCTTCTTCCTCGACTTGGTGTCCCTCGCTTTGCTCCTTTTGTCTGTGCAGGGAAAAGAAAACATTTAATCACTTTACAGCTCAATCTTTTAATATCATGTCAGCAACAAAAAAAATCCACTGTGAAAATCTTAAAATATGCCAAGAAATGTTTCTCACCTTTGTTTTTTGAGACAGCAGGCAGCATTCTGAAGACCCGCATGGCTTGGTGTCCTTTGTTGATGCTTCTGTCTTTCACCTCCTCAATGTCAGGCAGGGAGTTCATCGCACACCGGAAGTTGGCTTTCCAAGTTTTGGGATCACAACTCTGTCCCTTTGTGTATTTACCTGTAAAAACCATTTAAACATTTAAGTTTTTCATAACTAAGCCTACATTTTATTATAAATGCAGCTGAAGTGCCTGTTCCTGTTTGCTCACCTGTGTGGATGGCCCATTCTTTGAACAGACAGGCATCTTTGTCAAGCTCCCAACCGTGTCGAGCAGCGTGCTTCCATGGAATGGAGAACATTGTCTTCTCCTGCAGCGTGAATACAAAAGATGTTTTAGATAAACAGTCATTTCACAGCAGCCATTTTACTTTGTAAATGTAATTTACAAAGTGAAAAACTTTGTAAATGAAATTTACTTTAATTTCCAGCTCCATCTCAACAACTTACTGACCTTATCCACCCATTGCAGGCCGCTGATGGTGTTTGAATCGATCATCTGCTCCAGCCACGGCCGCATTCTCATCCTATTCACTGGCATGTTTGTGCCTAAAGTACGCAGCAACACAAAAACAAGACAGTCGTTAGAAAAAGGCGGAATCCGCGTTGACAGACAGTAGAGAGAGCAACTGAAACCCCACATCCGCCTCGGCTTAGATTTATAGCTGCGGGGTGGCCGCGCTAAAAGGAGGTGAGAAGTTCATCTGAAGGCTGCAGGCGCGCAAGGAGGGAAGGTTTGGGGGCGTTTACTGCACAAGTCAACCGAATTTGTTACATCCTTAAAAAACACACGCAGCTCTTCTGAAAAGATTGTTTTCCAAACTGATCCGTTTAGTGGCCAAACAAAGTAAAATTAATTAAATAAAACAAAAAAGTAGCGCAACTCCTCTTGCAGGCGCACGCTGTGGCGCATCCCCATCCAGAAATTAGAGCCCATTTCAATTCAACGAGTTAAAAATTCACAAAGCTTGAAAAACATGTTCTAAACTGTATTCACAAAATATATCAAATGTTGCTACTCGGGCGTAAATCCTTGACATAAATCCTTATGAAATATTAGCCTCGGATCCACTTACAGTGTTTGCTCCTTTTATAATCCCAGAGGAAAAAATGGAGATGTGTGAAAATCAGTGGTGCGAAAGTTCGGAGTTCGCTGTTGGTGAGTTTCTTCTCGTTCCTTAGTTATCCTTCTGGACAGCTTGTCGGACCGAGGTGAGCAGCGTGGGACCAGCTGCGCCTTATATCGGTGCGAGCTGGTATTCCCCCCGTCAGTCGGAGGGAGGGGCGAACTGTAAGAAACATCCTCCATGAAAACACATGCAACTCTGGCTTTGGCTCTCATCTCAGTTTTGATCAAATATTTTGTTTTAGTTTTAAAATAAAATGAAAAAAAAAACATTTTCATTCAAGTCTTGTCAGTTTTCTCCTAAAATTCTTCATGCATAACTTTATAATAGAAGAATGAAGGGATGTATTTGCTGATTAAACATTTAAAAATGTTTAATCAGCAAATAACATTTCATCACTAAGCATGTATTTATGCACATCTTGTAAAAAATGCATTAAGAAAAACAGAATAGTACGTTTACTTGATCTGTTGGAGATGTTTTTTACAGTGGCGCGCATGCGCTGTGTGCGCCTCTCGTTCAGCAGTGGAAGCATTTCCGAGAAATCACGTTGTTGAGAGCAAGAGGGAAGTTAATAACAAGGCTGATTACAGTAGCCCGCTGCACGTAGTCCGCTGCATAAAACTATGACCTGGACGCCGTTTTATGATCCGGCATGCAGGACAGAGCAGGGAAGTTTGCAGAGTTTTCGGACGTTTAGCAACATGTGCACATTTATTTAAAATTGCAATACTTTTAAAACACCTCCATGCTGTATTAGTGTTCTTATTAGTAAATAGAGTAAATTGACTTAAGTAAAGTAAATTAACTTTTGTTAATTTACTCAAGGCAGAACGAGTCAGAGCGTGCACTCAAACGCATATTATTGTTATAATTATCATTATTAGAAAGAGGTTGCATTAAATGAGGTCAAACAATTGATTCCTTACTGTGTTTTTCATCAGCCAGTCTGTGAGTACCGGCCCACACAGTGACATGACAAATGTGCACATGATACCAGACCAGCCCTTTAGTATAAACTGCAGGCGCAGTGAGAACTGGAGCATTTACAAGAAATGATGTAGTAATTTTCTGCTGCCACTAGAGGCAGACTGGTACAAGCGTTCCTGAATCAGCTTAGAGAGAGGAGACATGAGAGAGCAGCTCTTACACACACACACACACACACACACACACACACACACACACACACACACACACACACACCACACACACACACGCCTTATATCAAATATGTGAAAGAACCACGCTTTTTAGCACTTTTCTTTAGCAAAAAGTGCTAAAAAAAAATAATAATAATAATAAATGAATAAAAGTAATGAAAGGCGATGAAAGAACGCTCATGACTCTTATTAATCAAAATGTTTTGTTTTTATTAACAACAGTTTTGTGTGTGTGTGTGTGTGTGTGTGTGTGTGTGTGTGTGTGTGTGTGTGTGTGTGTGTGTGTGTGTGTGTGTGTGTGTGTGTGTGTGTGTGTGTGTGTGCGTGGGTTGGTGGTGTGTGTGTGTATCAATGAAAGGTTTGCTATTTAAAACCATGAGCGCATCTTAAAACGTTTGGGAAGCCCCACAAATGCCTTGTCACATATCCCCCCCGCCCCTTCCTCCCTACTGTCCTCACGCTGGGACTTCCCGTGCCGCGCGGCGCGGAGCCGTGCGCATGCGCCACGGGTGCGCATCTTCGCTGCACAGGGAACTGCAGGGAGTTTTCCTACGGAGTTTTTCACCGGAAACAAATGTGTGGGATTTCCCGATGAAAGCAGAATAACTGCATCCCATCGGGGCCGGACGGGCTGCATCCTCCAGAGTTTCCGCCCTCTAGTTCTTGGAATGCTGTCAACTCTCAGACAGCACGGTGCAGAGAATGAGGTGAATTATAGGAATTCACTCCAGCTGATTTTCACTTTTAGTTTTTGTTTAATATATTTTGTAGCTGTTCCGCGAAAGCTACAAGAGTTTGTTGGAGAACATTTGTTCAGAAAAAGTATCAGGAAAACTAAAATGTATCAAAAAGGTGGAAATTGTCTGCGTGCACATCCACTTAGAGGGGCAGTAATATGAGTTTTTCACGCAAATGGTGACATTTCATATCATAATCAAGTAACTATGTTACTTTCAAATGCTACATAAAATATAATCTTTTACTTTAATGCCTTGAAATTGGGCCTCTGTCTTTTAAAAAATTCCTGTTTGAGCTAAGTCACCATAACATC
This sequence comes from Poeciliopsis prolifica, assembly GCF_027474105.1. Classification (NCBI taxonomy): domain Eukaryota; kingdom Metazoa; phylum Chordata; class Actinopteri; order Cyprinodontiformes; family Poeciliidae; genus Poeciliopsis; species Poeciliopsis prolifica. The sequence goes on along the minus strand of NW_026562408.1, from coordinate 1,652,984 downwards.
GTTCCTCTCTTCATGGTTCAACAATATTTTTACCAGCATTGCACTGAGAATTAGCTTAAATAATGAGCTCAGCAAATGCAGTTCCACCAGGTCTTTGCTAATTGCTGTCAGCTAGTCTGAAGGAGCTCAATGGGGGAGTAGTCTGATGAAAACTGAACTTTTGTTTTATTTTGGATATTTAAAATGTGTTCCAGTTCCAGTGTTAAATATTCAATAGAATGTGTTCTTGCATTATTGTTTTGCTATTACCATTATATTACTGGGAAATGGTCTCAAAACAACAACGTTATTGTTTATTGCAATAACTTCTGGGACAATTTATCCTACAGTAATTTTTTTAATTATGACAGGCCGATTTTTAACTATTTTGAAAAAGTGAGATTCAGTCATTTTTCTTATATTAACTACTAATTTGCAGTTTTGAGTTCCAACCATTATTTCTTAGCATGGTTCTGTCTTATTAGCAGTTTGCTCTGGATTCGGTGCCACTTGAAGGGATAAAACAGTAATTTGAAGCTTTGGCATGAGACAAGCTGCTTGAGCATTCGGTCTCTATCCCCACTGGACCATCTGCTTCAGGTCAGGCCAAAGCCCTCACGCGTCAGCCACACAATTACAGCACATTGTACAGGTGGGAGATTGCAAGCAGGGATTACAAAAAAAAAAAAAAAACACTTGAATTTTAGCTCTGTGCTATTTCGTGACAACATTTGCGGAAAAGCAATTCAAGTAATCTCGTTTGAAGACGGCATGCCAGCCAACAGGACTGTTTTGCAATCCAACATGAATGCCATTCCTGTGCTGAGCTTCCTGATGCTGTCATGTCAAATTCTGATCTTTTTAAGTCACACTCAGAGTTTAACACGGAGGTAGTAGATAGAAATAAATTCCAATCACTTATAAAAGTTCTCATTAAACAATAGCTCAATAAACTGGGGCAGATCTCATGCAACTTGACTTTAGAATAATCCAAACAATGAATCATTTTAAATTGCATAAATTGGTGTTTACTGTTTACTGAACAGGCTCAGGCAATTCCACACTTAATCCCTCCACCCTATTGTCTCTAATTCTCCCTGAACTTATTGTTATACAATCATCAAACAAATGCATTGTTTTAGATATTAGGAGTTTGGAGTAAAAACTTCTTCTCCAAGTTCCTGATCTTTTATTTTCTCATGCATTAAGAGTGTTTATTCCATATTTTTAACATCTAAATCAAAACAACATCCACTTTACAACCATAGATAGTAAATAGGGTAAGAGGAAGCATCTGGATTAAAAACAGAGTGAAATGTGTAAGGAAATGAAAAGGGAAACAGAATCAGTTTCCTTGGCTTCTTCCTATCAAACATCATATGATGGAAACTTTCTGAAAGTTTAGCACCCTCATCAGGTCACTCACTGTATTGTTTTTGAGAGATGAAACACTACAAGTCTGACAAGTTTGAACAGAAAAAGTCTGATTACTTTTCTATACTACAGTGTTTTTGGTTCTACAAATCTACGATTCCTGTGTTTGTAAGTTTGGTTTTGTTTTATTTTCTAATAAGAATTTATATTTTTGTGTGACCTGGAAATGGTTGCTTCTTGGCTGATTTGAGAAGAATGCAGAATCATGACTAGAAAGTATGAAAAAATAAATTTAAAAAATCATCCCGGCTGCTTTATTTGTCTTCCTTTTGGCTGTTAAATTTTGTACTTTCACCGTTTGGCAGCAACATCTGCAGCTCAGGCTGTGGTTGGCTCTCTGCAAACTTCCTCCTCAGTGTCACATGTTCATATAATCGATTATAAATAACTCAATCTCAGTCTGAGGTGCAACTCTTTCATGTCCTTTAGCACATGTTAAATATAATTTTATTTCATTTGGACTTTAAGATGACTTTAAGCTGACAGCTGAAAGAAAATGGTTAATGGTTAAAGAGAAGGTAATAACATAACAGTGCCATGGAGGTCGAAGTTATTTTCTTTACACTGTGATTTTATCTTCTGTGTTGATAAAACTAAAAAGTTCCGCCAAATTACATAAGACGAGACAGATCTATCACAATATTCCTTCATATTGTCTTGTATTGAATTAATAATTCCTTCACTCTTCTGTAAAATATTTTTGACACCAACAACATACAGGAAATATTGACTAAAATACAGGAAATATTGACTAAAATATTCTACAAGGGAAACTTTATTGCAAGAATTAACTTAGTTAGAAATAAGATTTTGAAGCATCAGTAATCAGGTTTTACACAAACCACATATCAATACTTTATATAAAATACAAGGATGTTCTGATTTTCTGTTTAACAAATTCTAAAACACCTGAAAGTAAATGAAATAATTCTTCATTTTCATCTCTGACCTCAGTTTTAGGGGTCTAAAATGCCTGTCATAATCACAGTGATTAGGAAATGTCACAATAAACTAAAAAATAAAATACTTGACACTTATTTGGGTGGGTTAACCTTAATTAAAACCCATTAAATTAATTCAAAAAAGTAATTCAATGGAATACTACTCACATTTAAAACAATAGTACATTTTATAAATTGTGTTTAGCTTATAAATTATATAGTCTGTTGTGAGAGTTTTCATGCAATAAAAATATGTGTATTTTTTTAAGATTCTCACGCTGGATATAAAAAGCTGTGGCTTTAAATAATTTTTTCAAATGTTCTGTTTATGTTGGTCTGTTAGTTTGTGAGTTTAGAAGTGATTTCTTTTTCACCAGCTCGCAGGTTTTTACCTGCAGCTTTTCTAAAATTATTATTTTGCTTTCATATTTGCACAGAATGCAACATCGTAATTTGGGGGGCATTTTGTTTTATTCTGTTAAAGGAAACACAAAACTATTTTATTCCTTCTCATTGAATGTCATGTTTCCTCAAGGGCTTTTGATGAGAAAAAAACTTTCTTTACTTTTTTTCTTCTGCCTTTTTTGTGTCGATCAACTATTAAGTCAAATAAACTGATTGGTTATAGAACAATGAATGTGCTGTATAAATTTCTAGCCAGGAATTTCCCGATGAGCTTGTCAGAGATGAGAGTGTTACTTTAATTGATGGATTAATTAATGATTTATTAACTCAGGTCTTTTTCCAGGGTGAGATGTCATCACAGGGAACATTGTCAATGTTTTTTTTTTTTTTTTTTTTTTTTAAGAGTTTGGTGCAAAAGTTTGAGCTTACATCCAGTTTTCTTTAAACAGATTCAGAATCATAGATGCTGATTTGGTTCAGTTTCATACTTCAGGTTATATTCTCTACTTCCTTTTTCATTTGTAAACCTTAGTTCATGTTTTATTTCTGTCTTTTTCCTTTATATTTGATTTGCTTCCTGTTTTTCTTTTCTCTCATCTTTGCATCTCTTTGTCACATTGGGTTTTGCATTTATGTTGTGTTTAATGTTCTTTTTAGTTTTCTGGGTTTTATGTTCGTTTCTGTTCATTTTCCATGTCTTTAGTTTACCTGCAGGCAGCAGATCATTGTCAGCTGCTCAGGTAATTAATCTCACCTGTTTCTGATCATTTTCTCCAGTGTAAGTTTCTCTCTGCTTCAGTAATAATTTCTCCCATCTTGTTCCATCTGAACTGAACTGATTCTGTTTTAGCTGCCTTTGTTTTGGATTTTTATCTCTTCATCTGACTGTTCAGGTGAGTTTTGTTGCTACAATCCTTTAATACCTGCCTTTTCACGACTTCAACATGCAAAAACTGGCATATGCAGTCTTAGCATATATCACTCAGCATGTATCACTCAGTGATCATTTCAGATTGATACTATGTCTCTCTCTTCTTCTTAAAACTGAGCTCATCTAAATTGTTTTATATCATCAAATACATTTTAATCTATCAAAAATGTACCATGAGTAAATATCAATTTTGTTTTTTAAAGACTCAAGCTGCTAAAAAATTAATTAATTTCCCCACCAGCCAGACCCATTTATTATTAGAAACTCCAGATGGATGGATGGATGGATGGATGGATGGATGGATGGATGGATGGATGGATGGATGGATGGATGGATGGATGGATGGATGGATGGATGGATGGACGGACGGACGGACGGACGGACGAACGGGTTTTGGGAATGTTTGTCCATGTTTTCATACAATTTTTCATGGATAATTATTTCTTTTTGCGTCAGTTTAGATCAGTCATCCCTTCATTGTTTGCAGTTTGAACAAAATGCTGCTAATTGTTTGTTATGGGGAACTAAAACAAAAAGGAACGTAAAACCAAAATGTTTCATTTTATCTTCATTCCACCGACTTCCCGTTTGTTACAGGTTTGCTTTTAAATTGTTACTAGATTCCAAAAGGTTTTTAGATTTTGACATCATATTTTAAAAAGGATCTCATAAAATGTCAAACATTCTTAAAACACTAAGGTTGGTGCTGCAGCCCAAAAACTGTGGAATAATTGATTAATCCATGCATGAAAGCTCATAATCTAGAGACTTAAGGTGTTATAGTGACTCATCTCTCTTTAGCTTATGAACTCAAGAACTATTTTTATTTTTGTGTTTTCTTTATTTTAGTGTGTTTTTTCAATTACTTTTGTTCTTTCTGTGCTGCACTTTGGTGCAACCTGTTTGTAAAATGATGTATAAATAAACTTGATCATAACTTTAAACTGAACTTTTCTTTGGTTATCCAAGGCAATAAACCGCAGTGGCACATCCTCCTCTAAATGTGTAAATAAATTTACGTTTCGGAGTGGCTGACTCAAACCTGCTCAACATGTCATGGCTTAACCTTAAACAGACGGTACTTTGTTAAAGCAATACGGCTTTGTGGCTTAGTTAAGTAATTCTGTAATGGTGTATAATTTCAAAGATAGATTACATGATAGATTACATTATGCTACAAATACTTGATGACTGTTGGCTCAACTCTCTCTGAGGCTAAGAGGGAACTTTTCTTTAGACCAGGTTGGTTTTGATTAACTTTTCCCTTTGAGTCAGAATCTGAAACCTGCTCTTTGTTTTTTGACTCATATTTGGCTTCAAAAAAAAGGAGGAATGGTTTCTCTGCTTCACAGATGAATTAAATGATTGGGTCGAGGACTGCAGAGGTCCAGGTGACTTTGTTAAGTAAAGTGAATAAACCTATTTGGTTTTAATCAACAGGAGTTAAAACATCTTAGCTAAATGCTCCTCTTTACTGAGTAAATCAGGTTTGCTGTTATCCTGAATCGATTTAATAACAACTGAATATTCAACAGGGTGTCCGGATTTTTTCCTTTTGCTTCAGATGACAAGATATTAGAAAACAATAATATGTCAGAATTTCTCTATGTTTTGTTCAAAATAGTGAGTAGGATTTTTTTAATGAAACTTTTAACTCAGATGTGTGTGTGTGTGTGTGTGTGTGTGTGTGTGTGTGTGTGTGTGTGTGTGTGTGTGTGTGTGTGTGTGTGTGTGCGTGTGTGTGTGTGCGTGTGGGGGGGGGTGTGAGTGTGTGTGTGTGTGTGTGTGTGTACTTTGATCCCAGTGCAAAATAAATAAACTCAGCCATCAAATATGTGGCATTACCTTGCCCACTTTCATTCAGTCTTTCTCCTGACGTGAAATTGCAGGTAACCTGATAAACATTTACAAACTTAATGAACGAAATAAAACAAAATAAAAAGAGGATTGCTTGTAACTTCATGGATTACGCTGCTTGTGAATTTGCTTGACATTGTGCATGAATAAACAGATTAACTCTCTCTTTTTTCAATCTGCTTTGAGTGTTTCTTTCTGCCTGCATGAGTAAAATAACAGGTTTTTGCCAGAGACCCATTTAATGACATGAGTCAGCAGAAGCAGAATAAGACTCATCTACTGAAGGAAGACATCTGAATGAAGCTGGTCAAGTAAACGCGCATCGTAACGCATTGATACGTGTATTATGTGGTCGTGTAGTTATTTTTATGTAATTCTTGCTTCCACCCCTCCATCTGTGTTCAACCCAGCCTCTGTCTGTGTCAGCCTTTCTCAAGGTTACTTTAGTTCAGTGGGCGTGTCTTTCGGAACCACGTGACTCTGATGCAAAGTTACTCCGTGTCACATCGTGCTGAGCTGCGTGGATGGCGTGATGTGGCCGCGCATCCCCTTCAAAAAAATCAATCAAATGAACAAAACTAAATTAACACTCAGACACAAAAAGTTGCAATCTTTTACATTTTCCTGATAAAAAATAAAATCATTTTCCAGGATGAACCAGGGGTACCCAGTATCGGATGACTTTTGAAATTTGTGGTCGATCATTAATTGACATAGAGTCATAGAGTCAAGTTAACTTTATTAGAGGCTCAACCTGACCCACAGGCCGTCTGATGTCGTCAGGACCGTCTGCCATTGCGCAGTGCAACGAGGTGAAGGTGGGATGCTGTCCGCTTCTGCTTCCTCAGCTACACGTGTTGTCGTTTATTTTAAGGCAGGTTCTGCACGCTGAGACCCCCTCCTGCCCGGATCGACCCCTTCCCTTCATTTCCCGGTCTCAGATATATCCCCCCTTCCAACCACGCAGCCCCCTCCCCCTCCTCGCCGTCCCTCCTTAATCTCCCAGATTGTCGGCGACTTGCTGCAGTCGATGCTGCAGTTGTGAGCCGCTCCCGACACCTGACTCCATGAGAGAGACATGCTCGCATTCGTCCTGGTCTCTGGGTCACTCTGGATCATATTAGGTGAGTTTCATCGCTGCTGGTCTTTGTTTTACATTCATTGCTGTTTTCCTGCAGCCGCTGCACCTGCAGGCTCTGCAGGCTCTGTCAGGGCAGAGCCTCATTGTGTGCCACTCATTGCCGGTGTTCCGGCGTTGTTGCTTCACAGATGGAGATCCGTCCGTTTCTAACCGGAGTAGATTTGATTTGTGGAAACCTTGACCCGTTTTCTCTGCTGCCTCGTTGCCTGCGCTGTAATAACGCCATTATGTATTTTTTAAAATGATGCTCAGGAAACACGTGCATCTTCCAAAAGCTGCGTCGTTGCAAACCTTAAAGTAACAAAAGAAATAAATAAAAACTTGCTTTATAATCCGAAACATAAAGCTTCGGTCAGATTGGCTCCTTTAATCGGGTATCGGTGCATGTTGGACATGATGCCATGCGCCGTAAAGCAAACCGCGGACATCCTTCAATTTATCCAGACCGAACAGCATAACTCTCCACATATGAAGTTATTGCTCTTATTATGAGCGAAATGGGATAAATTTGCGCTTTTATGGCCTGCCAGCTGCTATAAGGTCGGGTGACATTGTGCGTGGAAACCGGACACACGTCATTTTCAAACCTCCCCACCATCTCCAGCTCGAGTCTCTTGTCTTTTGGGCTGATTTACCGCAGTGAGCCTCATCTGAAATGAGGAACCGCTCAGAGCCCCGCGCCGGTTCCTCTATTTACAGTCAGTGTGCAGGCGGTGAAAGTCAGCATTCAGCCTGAGATGTCCTCCGCCATGCATGCTCCGATGACGATGGGGGGAGGATGAGGAGGATGAGGAAGAATGACGCGCTGCAGAAGAGCGCCGCTGATTGGTGGGAGCTGTCCAGGAGCGAGGTGGTGCTGAATCCTGCGGCCTACCGGCAAAAACATGGCGAGAGCGGCGTGCTGCTCCCTATACCCCAACCCCCAACCATCAGAGCCGCACAGGCTTTTACTACAAGGTGCTATGAAGATAAGCTGCGGGAAATCTCTCATAACCCTGATGAGATTTGTTTTCTCCATCATTACACTTTAAGGTTGCTTTATTTCAGTATAATGACTTGAATGAATCAGAGGCTACTTTTAATGCTAATTCCTCCTAATCAGGAATGATTTTAGAGATGCTCCAATCAGGGAGGTCACCAGGGTTCAAAGGGGCATAATCCTCAAGGTCACTGGGGAAACTGCAGTGCATATAATGAAGAGTATTATATTTAATGTATTTCCAAACATTTAAATCATTGACTCATTTGCTGTCGTTAAACATTAAAGGAAGAACATTTTGTTTCCAGCTGAATGGAAACTTTATTCCTGTGGAATAAAGAGGAAATGACCCAAATAATTATGATAATTTTATAGCATTTATTTAGATGAGCAGTCCTGCTTCTTCATCGAGAATGAAGGAAAAGATTTCCAGAATTATTAGTATATAATATTACTATAACTACATGTGAAGCTCAAATATTGTATTTTGAAGCTTTGTGTTTAATATAAATTGACTCAAGTTATGATTTTTGGTATTTGATCTACCTCTGATATCTGTATTTAATTATTTTTCTGAAACAGAACTCTGCTACTTTAATATCTAGTGCTTAGTTTGTCCAAACATTTGTAAACAATAATGGTGAATAATCCACATCCTTCCACTGCATTTATATTTGCAAGATTATTAATTAGAAGTAATTTTCTTGTTAGCTGTAGAGCAGCTGAGTCTTCTTTCAGATCTGTGGCCGTATTCATGCATGAAATTTTGGTAAAATGCTTCCTGCAAATGAGCTGGTAACAGAGAAATTTAACAAACTTTTCTACTGTTTATAATGAAAGAGGTTGTGTTGTAGGAGAGAATCCTCCCTGAATAGCTAACTGAATTATTAGTGCATTATTTCACTGCAAAAAATGTTTTAGTTATTTTTAGTTGCCTTTTGCAAGGCAACTAAAAAGCCAACATAATATGGATTATGTTGGTGGCATAATCCATATCATAAATATTTCTACATTTATTATTTTTAGCCCAAATTTAGAATTTGAATAGGTTTTTTGATTTTTGTAGTGTTTTTGTATTAGAAGTAATATTATTTTGTAAGAAAGGGCGAGCACAAGTCCAGAAATGAGTTTTATATAGAATCTGTGTGAGTGGAAACAGGCTAAAAGCTGGGCAGCAATAATTAAAAGGGGTTGATTGTTTTAATCACAATAAAAGTATTTCTACTGATTATTGTGATTGGTATAAATTTATTTTGACATACCATGTAAAACAAAGTGTAACTTACAGTTTTGAACTGTTTCCTTTCAGACTACCAAATTTAGAATGAGATTTATGTCTGCTTGCATTGGTTGGTGGCGTTCCTCAGGGAGAGGTTCTCATGACATCTTTTACCTGCCTTCTCATCCAGACACCCTGCTGCTCCTCGCTTTAAATAATTCAATGTAATCTTCATCCAGTGTAGCCCTACGCAGTATGTAATCCAAGTCTTTTCCCTCCTCAATATTTCATTGAAGTAGTAAAGGTGGCTTCATCACACCCATTAGACAGGAAGCAGCTAACACAACATCTTCTTGCTTTTAATTTGGCATCAGAAACTTTATGACTCCTTTTGGTTGATTGCTTAAACAGGTTTCCTGGTGCAAAATATCTAGTTCACATGAGCAACGGACAAGAACTACCAAGCAAATTTCTTTCCATGTACGTCTGTAGAAAGGAATTGTAAAATCTCTTGTAATCAATCTTTTGCAGCAGCTTGGTAAGACAGGATGCTGGGATACGGCAGCGCTCCGTCTGAGAGCCTCGCTGCTGTTTCAGCATTCAGTCCCGACTCTTTCCTGTGAGGGACAATGGGCACCAGCTCAGCCTAAAGTGCTAAAACTGTAGACATAAAAATACTAGATTTAGGTTTATTTTATTTATTTCTCATAAAATGGACAATGCATATTAATCAACATGAATATGTCACATAAAAATGGCAGGTTTAACTAAAAAAGCTAATTTTCCACTAGCAAGCTGATGGAAGAGATTAAAAATAAAAGCAAGTCACAAGCCTAAGAAAATATGTAAAAAAATATTCATTTAAAATTTTCTTTATAATTTAATATCTCAAAAAGATATTTTGTTTCCCCGCTGTGATTTAATTGCTCTTCAGAATGACTTGTTGTTTGCTGTGTGGAAAACGTTCAGATTACATGGGAACTTTCAGATTTAAGATTTTAAAAGTGCTGTTTGTTCTGATTTGGCAGTCAAATGAAAAAGAGAACCACCTCCCACTGATGTGAGGCTCTGCCCTTTGTTTGAATGTGCAGCTGTAGTTTGGACAGGAGAGTTTTATTTGCATGCTTGCTCTTTGTCGCCATGTGCAACCTAACATATGGCTGTGTATCATTTTCATGTAGTGAGGGAGAAGGTGAGCCTGTATTCAGTGTCAGAGATGGAGAGAGTGGTGAGAGGAGGGAGGCGGGAGGAGGGAGGGGAGTGGCAAGAGCGTGCAGCGTCTGTTGAGCTCAGAGTGGTGTGATACGGAAGCCAGCGAGGGCCAAGCAGATCTGAAGCGCTCCTTCGCTGCCCTCCTCTTGCTTGCCTCAGCTTAATCTATCTGGTGCAGATTCACAGGTAATCACCAGTCTGCAGAGCATGATGCGATGTCCGCCTGTTTCCCTTTGAGACATCACACACATTTATGGACTTACACACACACACACACACACACACACACACACACACACACACACACACACACACACACACACACACACACACACACACACACACACACACACACACACACACACACACCCATACACACACACACACACACACACACACAACTACCAGGCACGCATTACACCTCAGCGGCTCCTGGACACCTCTGTAAGTCCTGCTGCTTAGACCACAATATCTTTAAAGCTTCTAGAAATCTTATTTCCTTGTCATCTTTTATACTTTCACTTGTTTTCCTTATTTAGAAATATCTGCTGCTGCTGCTGCTGCTGCTGCGTAATTTTCTGTTTTCTCATTGTTTTATTATTTCACTGCACATGGGATGATGGCAGCCACTAGCTGTGCTGCATCAATGAAGCAGAAGGATATGTGTGTGTGTTACTGTGTGTGTATCTGGATGTTAGTGTCTGACCTTCATAGAGATTGACAGGAACAAGTTGAGATCAGTATTGCAGCAAAAGTAAATGGTGACAGAGCAGGTACTGAGCGTTAAAAAGGAAAAACACTGAGACAACACTACAGGTGAAGTAAAACCGTGAATCAAGGATGAATTGCATTTCAAAGGAGAAAACTGAGACGGTTCTTTTAAGATGAATAATGTATAAATCGAGAACAGCAGTAAGGTTACTACTGGTCATCTGCCTTTGTGCTAATAGGCTGTAATCTCCCCACACTGGACTGTAATCATTGGTGATGGAGCTCGGATGAGGCGATGGGGCGGGACTTAAGGGCAAAAAGTCGACTTCCCTTCCCTCTAAGCCTGATTCGCTGTAAGAAGTGTGTCTGACCCGTTCCATCAGAGCTGAACCATTGTGAAACTTCTTATATAGTTACGGTGCTAAAATATTTTGCTAAGTCAAATCAACAAAAAGAGTGGATGCAAAAGTGGCTGAACTTATTATTTTCAGCATCAGTTTTCAGTCCTCTGGCTTTGGACTGTGCTACAGCAAAGCTTTATGTCATAAAAATTAAAAACACATTCTATGTGACGATTTCTATCCGTTTGAATCCAAACCCATTCTACCATTTTTTAAAATCCCAGATAAATTGTGGCTGAATATGTTAATTTTTACAGTTTGATTTTTGGCACCTGTATTTTCCACTTTTTCATTCCGCTCCTGCAGCCACATGTATGGAAAGGTCAAATGATTATTTTCGTCCGCAGCATGTGTGCGAAACATTGTGTTTAAAGTCCACATTTGTTTGGTTTTTCAGCCAAACTTGTTGATGTCTTCCTCCGGACATCTACTCAATGTCAATCACAATTCATTAAATAAATCTGGCGTCTTGCTACATTGACTGTACATTTATCATTAAATTTTAAAGTTGGCCAACCACAACCATTTTCCACTGTTGTCATTCATTTAAATTGAACCCAATGTTTTTGCCAGCTGGCCACATGTTTCAAGGAGGTTTATGTCCTGATTCTGGTTTGTTTGGTGCTGAAGACCAAATTTTATTCAATCATGATAACTTCCTGAATCATTTTCTATATTTAAATATTTCATATGGAGCAAGATAGAGTAATGCAAGAAGTTTTCTGTTACTTCACTTTGCTTACTTTTTCCCATTTTGAGAAATGTAAATTCCATCTGTAGCAAAAAGGTGCATTTCTCTGCTTATCTCCCCATTTGTCTATTTGTCTGTGTGGGTGCAATATATCCACGCAACATCTGAGTAGATGGGATGTAGAAGTTTGATTATGATGCAAGAATTGCATCATAAAAATTGCCTCATATGCAAAGTCATTATTCTTTGCAGTTCTGCTGCGTTTGCGGTCCAAATTATTTCCGTCTTTCAATCAGCACTGACCAGTTTCCTGGAAAAAAGAAAAAAGAAATTCACCCAGCATGCTTCTGCCACTACCATTATTTTATAAGGATGGTCTGTTCAGGGGGATGTGGAGTGTCCATTTCTGCCAAATGAAGGCCAGAAACTTACATTGTGCGCTCATCTGACCAAAACACCTTCCTCATGTTTGCTGTGTGGAAAACTGCAGAACTTCTTTCTACTTCCTAATATTCTATAAAACCCAGATTTATGGGCAGTAAAATTAATAATATCAAAAGCCTGAGCTTTAGTTTGTTGCATATTCTCTTGATTTTTTTAAAAAAAGCAAATCCTATACAAAATTTTTCATCTTCTTAATGTTTTTTGTATTTTTAGGAGCAGAATATTTATTTTGACAAGTTTACTAAATAGGTGTTCATAAGCCAGCATTTTAATTAAAGCCTCTGAATATTTTGGTCACTATTACTAATAAATAAATTAAAAGTAAAATCCTGAATGAATACTTTGTGTTGCACCTTATATTAAGTAAAACATCACCCCAACATCCACTTTAAATCTGCATGAACTGCATGAACTGTGATCAAGGGCCGACCAGAATCATGCAAAGGGCCGTAAATGGCCCCTGAACCTCTCTTTGGACACCATATGACCAAAGCATGTCCATCTGCATTAGAATAGGTGAACATATTGCAACTGGTTAAATTTGATTGAGCACAACTTCAGTCAGACTTCTCTGTTTGCATATTTTCTTAAAGTCCTATTTTAATAAAAGCATTGCTGTTATATGAAGGATATTCCATCAGTTTTCAATTTTCTCAGGTTAATTTAACATCAGTGTTTGTGAAGAGTGTGTACGTTTGTTCTAAACTAATTTCCGGTGAACAGCAGTGACAGTTTGCCACGACATGTCTCACCGACTCTCAATAGCCAAAGTCAACGGAGAAAGCAGCTTTTCAGCCACACAACAATATGAGTGCATAAAGAAAAGGGGCTATAAATAAATGGCACTATTCAGGTTATAGTTTGCTTAATTTATGAAAGAGTGCCTTGCCACAGTTCCAGAGATGTGATATAGCCAATGGCTCTCAGCAAACTTTAAAGTTTTTCATATGGGGTCACAATGAAAGCAAAGCCAGGTCTTAGGAATATAGTATTTAACTTTTTTAATTTTTTTAAGCAAGATCTTAAAGTGTTCCTCCTTCTGGAGGTCATTGATGTCACTGATGGGGATTCTGCAGGCCTGCTGTTACTTTGTCCCTCCAGCTGAAGCAACAGTCCTTGCAGAGGGCAGCAGGTCATATTTCAAACCCTGCGTGTGGATGTATTTATTTGGATGCGTGTGTGTCACTGGGGTGCCTTATTGAGGTTACTCTGGGACAAAAATGGCTTTCAGGAGTTTGAAGGAACTACTTTGTTTATTCAAATTAATTACATCTCCTGATTAAAGGCATTCTGTACATTTGGATGGTGCATCAATTTTTATCTTGTCTTTTCATGTTTTCCTGTTTCAGAAATTGAGATGTTATAATTGGTTCCTTCTGGTTTATATTTCTGCTATAACTTCTGGTGGATTTCGCCTCTGATCCTCGCAGGATTCAGTTTCCTCATGAGATCTTCAGTTGTCCTTGGTCATTTCTGAGTCCTAACTTCTTCCTGATCTGTTCTGAATGTGTTTAATTTTTTTCCCTAAATTCTTGCCTTTGTTGTATCATCACTTTGTTTATTGTCAAAATCTTTTTTTTTTTTTTGTTCCTTCATCAGTTCTTTTTGAGTTTATGTTGCCTGCATCTGGATTGTCATTACATTCAACACGGACGTGTTATTATAAGAGACTTTAGCAAAGACTGTGGTTGTGTCACCATAGATATAGTCTCAACCAATTAACTACCAGACCGCCGCAGAAGCCAAGTTGAACGTCTTCGGGCGCCATTGCTATGGCAGATGTCGTAAAGCACCGGGTTGCTATGGGCCGTAAAGTCGTTAGATGTCGTCGTACAGTCGTTAGATGTCGTCGAAGGAAGTGGGGGGAAAATTGAGACCTTGAATCCACTTGAGTAGGAATGCAACGAATTTTAAACATATTCGGTAAGCTTCTGTTCCTCGGCGTGTTTTATTTTCGTTTCCATATTTTTCTGTTCTTTTTTTAATCGTTTTTCTGTACATTAGCTGCAATAATTTAGTATTTGCTGATAATTAGTCACGAACGTTGCTATGGTTAGCATAATGCTAACGCTACATAAATGTTATTTACTTTTTAAATGGTTTATTAATGAGTTTCTGCTGCTGACAGGTTGGTATTGTAATGATTGCATGTCAGATGGACATGAACTGTTGTCCTATTACTGACTCAGATCCACCAACATTTATATTTGTCAGAAAAATCCAGGGATTATGATTGTTGTAGCTTCAGTAGAACCTGGGCTCTTTGGGGGTTAATAGTTTGTTGCCGTGATTATTTCATCAGTGAGTTTTAGATATATCTGCAAACGTTTTTATTGTTAGGCTGTGCAGCACATGTTCTTGGGAGACCAGACATATTTTTGAGACCGGATTCAGAATGGATCATTCTCAGAATATCTATTCCCCATGGCTTTACAAGCTGCACCTTTATTTTATTTTATTTTTTAACGTTGATATAAGCTCCTTCTCTCTATCCGAATTCTCTTGATGAGAACAAAAATGGCGCCATTCTTAAGTTTAATAATCAGTAAAGTATTCTTTTCTTCTTGCCTCAGTGCAGTTTGCATGGATGTCCAGTAAACAGTAGCGTTTATAAAAGAATGGAGGGAAAGCAGAAATAATGAGGGCCAGTTAGAGGTCTGGATTGGCTGTGTGTCTCCTGCTGTTGTCAGGCTACTTCCAGGAAGGAATATGGGAAGCATTGGCATTTCTGTTCTGGATTAGTTGTAAGATTTATGTCCACACTGTGGGCTCTACATCAGATTTTGTGACTTTTGTGTGGGCTCTACATCAGTTTAGACAGGTAAAGTTTAGACTTTACCTGTCTAAACTTTACCTGTTTAGACAGGTAAAGTTATTGGGTGTCCAAAAATGATCAGCAGATGTAGGTTTATTTGTGATATACAAATAAATCTAGAGATTGGTACCAGTCAGTCAAATTTCCCATTTTAAAAAGTGGGTGTCCAATGTCTTGTGGATAAGTTCTCTTCACTGTGTCCATTTTGCAATGAAGTATTTGTAAGCGTCTGTATTTGTGTGCAAGGATGCTTTTGTAACCACCCGCACTCTATTTTTTTCTGGCTATCTGCACAGTGGTGTCAGTGGGTTACAGAGTCTGCCTATATTTAGAGCAAGTCTATTTCTCTTCATCAGCTTCTCTGTTCAGACACGGCACTCCACTGTCCAATCCTCGTTTAACTCAAATAAATAATCTACATCTTGCAAGGTTTGCAATGCAGCTTTAGCCAAGTTGCTTATTTAGTAAGATAAGCTAAAACATTTTCACTCTCAAATTTAAATGCCAATTTGGATGACTATTCCCATTTTTAAAAAATGAAGAAATTAATAAATAATAAGAATGAGGAAAAATTAGAACAAAAAAATGAGAATGTGATAGTAAATAAAAAAAAAACAATTATTAGAAACAACAAATAATGTAATAATGGTATTGTTGAAGGATATTAATTTATTTTTCACTGGAAAATCAAATGCGTTTCTGAACATTCTTATTCTTCATTATTTGGACACAATATTTGGCACATTACTTTGTCAAGCCACTTACTTATTTTTATATTTATTGTTTGTTTTGACGGAATCTATCCTCAATATTGATTCTTCATTTTTCTGTGCTTATCCTGGTTAATTCCAAGAGTGGAGAAATGAATTTTTCAAAAAATATAACTAATATAACAAGAAAACTAAAATAACAATAAATACATGCAAAATTATCTTTTAAAAAAAGTCTTCAGTCACCAGATTTTCAGTCAATAACAAGAGTTATTGTTATTTTAGAAGTATTTGGTTGATAAAGTGTGAGAATTAAGCTACATCTATATCAGAAAATACATTTATCACCTAAATTAAAACTACAACTTTATGAATTTATTTCACTTTATAATACATGATATTTAGTTTCAGAAGGGTATAAAAACAACATTTTAAATGACTGCCTCATGTTTTTTATGCAGATTTTTACACTTTGTAGCTAACTTACTGGACTCAAGCTACTGGTTCAAGTTTGTAGCACAGTTGATATTTTATTCAAGGGATTGAACTTTAAACAATGTTCAGACATTTTAGATCTTCAGGCTGCAATACAATGTCCTCATCTCAAATATTTTACTTCACTCAGTATTCCAAACTCTTGAAACTGTGCCAGATTTTGGCTTCTTGTGACATTTTGTGGAACACACTCCATGTGTAAACGCAGGCACACTTTGTATGTTCATCAGAAGAGTACATTATTTAACCAGAATAAACTGGCACATAGCTTTGGCTCTATCCTTACACATGTCAGCAAACTTTGTGAAGTTTACATCCTTAAGAAGGGAAAAGTTGAAAAAAACAAAACATTCCTGACTCTTAAGGAGCTCTTAATCCCTATTACTTTTATATTAATACATAGAAAAATTAACAACAAATATAGAAGGGGGTTCTGTTCAGCAGTGCTGTTATGATAAACATGCGTATGGTGTTTATGGATCTGTTGTCAGACATTAGAGGGTTGCTGTGGTTTTCCAGGTTTTCTGTCACAACACAGACTCAACTGAATTAAACGGATGAATGCCCTGTGTGTGTTTGGTAAATTAAATTTGAGGAATCTACAGCTGAACACCAGAAAAGAAAACATTATGAGTTACATACAACATATGTTAGTCCAGCACCACGTTCTGTGCATTTGGTAAGAAAGCTCGTTTTTTTCTTCTTTATAAAATACGTTTTTCTCTGATTTATGACACTGTTATCACTGTTATCACAGTGTGTATAAGAATTTTAAGGTGTTGATAAATCATATAAGTGATGTTTTTAAATATTTATAAGGATTATCATGCAATAGTGAGTAGAATTTTGTACAAATGTAGCAATCAATCAAAATAAGTATTTAGGCTTTGCAGCTGTTTGGTCAAAAGAATCTCAAACTTTTAAATGCCATCAAAATTACTGTTAGGTGTGTTGCAATAAGAAATAAATCAATTAATTGAATAGAAAAATTAAAATGTGCTCAACAATTTCCATTTGCATAATTTATTTTCTTTTCTCTCTACCAAATCCTGGATAAAAAAATCTGGTGACTGAAGACTTTTTTTAAAGGATAATTTTGTTTACAGAGATGCCATAATTTATTTTATTTGTTGTTTTTTCTGTTTGTTTGGATATTTAAAATGTCTTCTAGGTCCAGTGTTAAATGTTCATTAGAATTTAAAGCTTATTGATATTTGATAATAATCACATTACCATTTAATGCTTGAAAATTTTCTCAAACAATATTATCATTTCTCGCAATAACCTTTTGGACTATTTATCATCCAGCAAAATATGTTGTTATGATTCAGCTTCCTTTATATGTAGTAGTTGTAAAAACTAAAAGTAGCCTTTTGCCAAATATGTGAAAGAGGAAGCAGGACTGTTGCTTGCATAGCTTTGGATATTTTTATGTTATTTATCTGTAAAGTTTGAAGAAAAGTGATTCGGTGTGGCTTCTGTGTGTTGGGAGTGAATGCGGAAGTGACTCTGATTGGCTGGTTTATTTCCTCAGCAATGCACATGTAATCAGGTGATATTATCTCTGACTCATTTCAAGGCGGTGGAAGGAAACCATTTAGTCATTGTTGGAAACTGACTCCCCCTTGGCTAAATTATGCATGTTGCAGTGTGTGTGTTTCTATGTGGCAGAAACTGAATAATAAGAATGGTAGGTGTAAATATTACTGTAGTTCTCATGAGTTGTTTTATACAGTCAAATTAGAAATCTGTGGGAAGACCCCTTTGCAACCATGAGCTGTTGGCACAAAAGTCTGATTTTGTGAACAATTTAACAAACTGTCTGAAAATGAGTCTGAAGCTGTGTGTGTGTGTTTAACTCAAACTGGTTCGGAATAAGATGAGATGATTGGCGAATTTATTGACCATCATTTAATAGGCTGAGCCCTTCACTGATTGTTTGTTGAGAACATTTTTCTATTTAAATGTATTAAATACATTTAAATAAATACGCATGACGCTTTTATTTTGAAGGGACACTTTCCTGTTTAATTGTTAGCGCAAAAGCTTATTAACAAAAAGTAACGAAGTTTATAACGTATTTTATTAGCCGCCTTGTTAGACGCAGAAGTTGTTTCTGATGTAAGAAAGTACACGTTTTATGCACTCTGCGACTTAAACTATGCTTTTTATTATTAGTTTTTTTAAAAATTGCAAACAAATTTTTAAGATTATTTAAGTTGAGGATTTATTGCCATTAAATCTGAGAATTCACCAGTAACTTGCCATCCTTCATTGAATCCCTTCAATACAATAAAACTTAAAACAACAGTAGTATTCAGAAACACAGTCAAATAACGCCTGCATAAATGATTACGAAATTGATAATAGAATACCATCGTAATATTAAAGTAATAATAAAACTTGATTGCCAAAATAATCAGCGGTATGTTAATGCAGGCTGGTTAAAAAAGACCAAAAGAGAGATAAGAAAAAGGAATCATTGGTAAAACACTTCGGCTCCAGGACTAGCTTAGCCGGGTGTTAGCCGGCTCTGGAACATGCTAGCTAGCCGCACGTCGCCATGGCAACTGCTTTTGTGAAATCGAGTCGAGGCTTAATTTATCCAGAATATCTGAAAAATCCCGTCTTAATTACGTTTTCTGGAGTTGGGTTAATAATTTTGAAAATGAGCTCCGAAGGCGTGCTTATGGCTGGTAGGTATATTTTTCTGTCATTTGTGACGTGAGTGGGAAACGTTTTTCCTGTATTTGTCTTTATATTTACGACCGAGGTGCGCCGCCGCCATCTTGGCCTGTCCTTTTCGTGACCGTCTTTCTTCTTGTGAAAAGCTTCTCGGTGGAGTTACGTCTGGTGGTTGCGTAACGTAATCAACCAGGAGGTGAACATTTAAGTTTGTCATGATTGTTTGCTGAAAATGGGTTGGGAGAATGTTAAATATCGCCCAAACAGTAAGGAACTACCACTTCCTGGTCAATATGAAGTTTCAGTGCTTTCAAATTGATTTTTTTGTGTGTGCTTTTAAATTTTTACTAATAATAATAAAAAAGGTGAAGTGGGGGGAAATTAGTACTTAATTGATTTGAGCTTTTGGAAAATTGCTGCAGCTAAAATTATGTCTAGATTTTTATTCATGGTACTGTTTTTTTTTTTGTTGTAATTTTTTGCCAATTTTATAATTGATTTTATTTATTTATTTATTTTTTAAATTAAATTTAATAAAAACATTCTAAAAAAATTGTCTACCCCTGATGTTTTGGTTGTTGTAAACAAGCAATACAAATAAACTTTGACTTTCACTTAACTTGATTATAATTCATAAAATAACTTGTAATTTAACATATTTATAAGATCAGCAGTAAAATTTTGGTTTCAAATGAATCTCTTAAAGATATGAGAATAACAAATTCTTATTTTGATCAGTACTGACAGCTCAAAACATCAGACTCAGACAAAATTTATTAAACACTTTATTTTTTCTTCTGTTGCCACATTTCTGTATACAAATTAGATTTTATGTGAAGTGCCTTTAGATGACATTTACTGTCAATTGATACAACGTAATAAACTGTATTCATTTGAAAATTATTTTTAAACTTTTAGATTTTAACCTAACATAAAAAACTAATAATATTTTATTCTACAGATAGTTAAAAAATAATTAACTTATGCATATTTTTTGAACAATTTATGTTGAGCTGAACGTTGGCATTCAGAAGGAACAATTTGCCACTTTTCTACATGATTTATTTTGTGCTTATGCCAGCAGTTCACTGTCATGTGTCATTGGTTTTGTGTTTAAATCCCTTGTCTACTTCTACTTCTTTTTTCATGGCTCCAAAGAAATATACATTCATGTGTTGAAGTCCCGTGTTTGATTTTCCTGCTGCACAAGCAAAAAATGATCAAAATGATGCAATCTAAGCTAAAAAAAATCAGTTCTGTTTGTATTACAAACACTGTTTAAAATCTCTAATTCCTCTGCAGAATTGAGTTCCAACCTAATGGAGAAGATGCAGGTCCAGGAGATGATGAGTGGCCTGAGGATACCAGAGATGGGCGAGTTGGGCCAGTTCTTTAGCTCCCTGCCGACCTCCACCTGGGTGGGCATTGGTGCCCTGACAGCTGTGTTGGCGTACTGGTTTGCCACAAGGCCTCAACCCATCAAACCTCCCTGTAGTCTCCTTCACCAGTCCGAGGAAGTGCCGGTGAGAGATCCCACAAACGTGGAATATAAATTAAACAAATATTATTCAAAACATTATTCAGAAAATGGGCTTAGAATGAAATATATAAGAAATTTTTAAACTAGAGGTGTCAATGTTAACTCATTAATGAATGCAATTAACCAGAAGATTTGAGGGTGTTAATATTGCATAACACAGAGGGTTAGCTAGGTCATAGCAGCTCATTATAGATTACAAAGTTTTATGTCAGTTGCTTGTCTGGATAAGAACAAGCAATTTTTAAATTAACGTTTAAAACAAAACGGCTTCCTTTAAAACTTCTTGGATATAAAAACCTATAATTTCTGGTATTTTAATAAAAACATTCTAAAAAAATTAGAATGTTTTTAGAACTTGTTTGAAGTGTGACAGAAGGCTAGCATCGATAATCATTCCTCCAAGAACCAAAACTGTGCACATTTATATTTCAAACTTACAAAGTTAGGCTTAGTGATTAATCTCAGCGCCATAGCATAGTTTAATATGATTAATATTTTTAATTGATTGACATTTCCTAGTTTTTCTACTCCTGCTTTTTATCACAAAAATGTTTCACTGTTATCACGTTGCAAACTAGCAGTGCTATTACCTTTCTCTAAACCTACATACCTGGGCTGACTGGTTTTATGTCGATTGAAATAATTCCACCCACTCTTGGTTCACCAAAAACAACACCTCCACCCAACATCTGTTCTTACACCGACACACCACAGACCTCTCTCTGACAGAATTTCACTTTCATGACAAAAACTGTCAACCTCACCTGTGGCTTCGAAGTGTTTTTCTAGTTCCTTTAATTAAGGTGTTTGTAGCAGCAACATGCCGCAGACTAACAGGCTAACAGATATGGGCAAAGCAAAGCTACGTTTCAGATGTTGAGTTTAACGATGGTGGGAAGTTTCATAACCTTCCATCCTCTGCAGTCTTATCTGAATCTGAATCTGAATGAGTCATTTAAACATAGGATTTTTTTCTATTTGTTCCTCATGAGAATGAAGTCTCAAAACGAATAAAGATTTGTCAGCAGTATGACTCTGGGTGTCACACACATCTCTGATAATATCAGGCACTTTTTAAAAATGAAGACATCAATAAACTTAAAGAGGATCTAAGTTTACTATGTGTTTTTCTGCTTCTCCCTCTCTTTCTGTCAGCATGAAGATGGAGGTCGAAGATCCATGATGGGCGACCCGACCAGGTTGCTAACTCATTATCATGACGACGCCACTACCATGTATGAGGTCTTTCAGAGAGGCCTACATATATCCGGTGGGTGTTACGTAACTCAAAGGGTACAGAAAGCTGGGTACTCTTCTTATCCACATCGAAACCCTTCGTCTTATTCAGCGATGTAAACAGCAGAGCATTTAAGTTTCTGTCTTTTTTAATGCCATAAAGTGAATTTAGCTGACATCGTTTGGTGAAGGTTGAGGGAAAATAAAACAGAGTAGCCATTAAACAAGTGATTTTTATCATTAATTTCCAATGTCACCAGATCTTGGGCAATGTGAGTCAGAAATTCTCTCTGCAGGCGCAAAAAGAAAACACTAATCCACCAAAAATAGTGTTTTATCTTTTGAAAAACATAGCCAAGATTTGCAGGATTAAATTAAAATGTTTAAAAAACATTTTAATTTATTTACAAAATGTTTAAATAAATAATAAGTTGGTCCCAAATCTACTCAACAAACTTTAACTCATGTTTTAACACAAGAAACCCAAACACAAGCTGACCTGGAAAACAAGACATGAGGAAAACTTGTGTCTGATCAGAAGGATTTATACCAACAACAAACACTGGTCAGAATGGTGGTAATAGTAAACTTATAAAAAACGGGTCAGAGCCATCTGCCTAAAGTAGAAATAAAACTCAACAATAATAAAAGGCAAATTCCCAACCAGAGTGGTATGAGCTAGATGGGTGGTTATGCTGTTTAAAGACAACTGCTGCAGCTGAGATACGTTAATCTATACATTTTTTCTAATCAAATTTCAAAGTACAGCAGATTGATAAATAAAGTTAGCTAAATATGTGCACTCTAAATAGGCAACTAAAGAGTCAGGCTAATAAAAAAATTACAAAGGTTGTGGTGAAAATGCAAACCCAAACTTTCCCGCGATCAACCATCCATTTAGGAATTAAAAATAAACAGTAAATAAAATGTAATAATTACTGTTCGGCCACTTGGCTGCGGTCACAGTAGAATTAAAACGTATTGTAATATTTGTGTTTATTCCTCAGGTGATGGACCCTGCCTGGGCTCTCGACTCCCAAACCAGCCCTACAAATGGCTGTCCTACAAAGAGGTGAACAATTCTACAACTGCATTCAGTAGATCATTTTCATTGATGGTATTAAATGATTGAAAATATGTTCAGACTGTCTGATGGGCTATAAACTGGGGTATCAAGTAGTTATGATAGTCATTTGTAGCTTAATTGGGGAATTACCTGGTGTGCCTGGCAGGATTCTTAAATTGAGGTCAAACATGTTTCAGGCGTGAAACAGGAAGCCAAGTCAGTTCCTAATGACTTAGTAACCAGATTATTTCCTGGTTTTACTGATTTCACTCATGAATGTTGCTGTAAAGCCTCAGTGATGTTAGCGGTGAGAGGAGAGTTCAGTTCTTGGCTTTGCTTCAGCTGCTGCAGACTTCACCTACATCAAATATTTTAGTTCTGTTAAAAATATATATTACGTCTGCAGCCGCCTGGCTTCAGTCTGAGAAAGCAGAACCTGCCAACACACATTTTTTTCTTCCATTTTTTAGCTGAAATATGCAAAACAAAAGGTTTGGAAAGGTGCCAGAAAGTTTCCTCCACATTTATTGACAATAAATTAGACGTTTAAAAGCCTGAAAATAATCTCTGCATTTATTGTAGAGGGAGAAATTCTTTCACTTTGCTCCATTGGGTTTTCTTGTTGCCATTAAAACACATCTAGCTTTCCTAACTGGGATGATGTTCAGTCTTTCTGATTTTGAAGATGTGTGAAGAAAAATGAGTCTCAATGTGTACCATATTTTTATTTTTACTTCAGTGTAAAGCATATTTTATAGAAATTGTTAAACATGCTTCAAATACCGCAATTTGTTCTTCTTGAGATTATCCTTTAATTTTCTCAAATTAAAGGATAGAAGTTTATATATGTGTGCGCATGTGTGAAACTATTTTACCGTAATAAACTAATTTAATTTAAAATCAGTCTCTGCACAAATATTGAGGTGCTATTTCTCATTTTATACGGATGTTTTGACACTAAAAAATCAAATCTAATTGCATAAAAGAAAATGAAGATATCTTTTGAATAACACTGAATAAATAAAATATAATATTCAGTTTGTGTGTGAGCTAACAGCTACTATAAAGTAGGATTTTTGTCTGTTTTAAAGTCAGTTTTTGACTCAGTTTTATTTGAGTCAATCAATGCAGCTGGAAAAATGGGAAAGCAATATGATTTTTTTATTCCCAATTTATTTGAAAGGTTTAAATAATCTGCACATTCTTTTTATTTTTTATCAGTAGTTGATTTTTCCTCTATTTCCTTTGTGAAGTAAGGGGCGTATATAACATTAAGTACAGGGAATTTCACATGTGGTCACTAAAGTTTCCTTAATTTCAAAAGTTGAAAATTGGTCTGGTTTTCATGTTTTTCTATGACTGCTGTAAGTATCCCACAAGATTTGCTGTTTATGTCAAAGCAGATCTGAAACTTTCAGCATCCTGTTAAATACCCTCAGGAGATTATCTCATGTTTTTGAAGTAGGCAAAATGATGAGTCGGGAGAAATTTGATTTAGAGAAAGTAAGTAGAAATCTACAGTGAAAATAAGAATTACGCCATCTCCAGCATTCATTTGTGACATCATGTTTCACATGAGTATGGTGGGTGGAAGTACATTTTCCTTCCCAGAAATTCCCAGAGCAGCAAAACAAATCCAGACTTGCCTGCACTCACATTTAGAAAGAAGTCGCTCTGCAATGGAATCAATAAGTAATTAATTCAAGATGGAAAATAGCTTGTGGGGTTTCGTCAAACAGTTTATACATCTGAGCTCATTTTGTAAGCCTTTTTTCCCCGAGTTTCAAAGTTGTGGTTACTTTAGGACAGTCTATTTTTTTACATAACAGACTAAACCTTGCTGAGTACCACTATATTAAATAGCAGTTAATGAAGATAATCTGTCATTTTTCAGGTTTCTGCCCGGGCCGAGCATTTGGGCTCAGGCCTTCTGCACCAGGGCTGCCAACCTAACCCCAACCAGTTCATCGGGGTGTTTGCACAGAACAGACCCGAGGTGAGTACACCTCTATATTTTTATTTTTTATATTTTTTGTGAAGAATCTCCTTTGGTTTGTTTGAGTTTAACTCTAAATGTTTGCTTTCAGTGGATCATCTCAGAGCTGGCTTGTTACACCTACTCCATGGTGGTGGTGCCCCTGTACGACACACTTGGTGCAGACGCTATACGGT
Source organism: Poeciliopsis prolifica (assembly GCF_027474105.1). Taxonomy (NCBI): domain Eukaryota; kingdom Metazoa; phylum Chordata; class Actinopteri; order Cyprinodontiformes; family Poeciliidae; genus Poeciliopsis; species Poeciliopsis prolifica. The sequence continues at coordinate 1,627,920 of NW_026562408.1, read as the reverse complement.
TCATCATTAACACTGGTAACAACACACACCTTTCACTCATGGAAACACACTAGCATTGGTGCTAAATCTGCTGAGCATTTAGTTACCAAATTCTGCGATTTCCCCATCAGATGGTGAATGAAATAACGTAATGGGAATCTCACAGATAAAGTATAGGTTCAGATTTTGAGACACCAACTGAAACCAAAGCCAGATTTACACTGAAGAGACATTTACACGCTATTGTAGCCTTTACACATAAAACCTACCAGGCGATAATCACAAAAGACTGAATAACTTCTTCATTTGATAAGATTAAATGTGATATGATCAAAGCATGTAGCAAAAAATCCCATATTTTTCCAACATAGAATTAACTTATAACTCTTGTATTATTTATTCTATAAAGTCATATTTAAATATATAAGTCAGATTTAAATCAGTTTAGAAGCTAATAAAGATTTTTACTGTTAAAAGTTATGCAGCTTTTCCTTTACATTAAATGCTCAATGAAAACAAACCACAACATGAACACAGTTTTGTAGTGTTGCTCAAATTCAAAAACGTAAGCATTGAGCTCCTATGCTAAAACTGACTAGCATCACGGTTCTGATCAATTACCAACCAATTCTGCGTGTATTTCTTGTCCTTTTCTGTTTCTCATTTGGTTAAATTCACACAAGGCTTTGTTTGCACTTGTGTGCTTGTTTCATTGTAGCTGACATCTCCATGGTAATCTGCGACAAAGTCGAAAAAGCTGAGGTTCTGTTGACCAACGTGGAGCAAAAGGAAACACCAAAGCTGCGAAGAATCATTCTGATGGATGCCTTTGACTCTGAACTCGAGCAGCGTGGCAAAGCCTGTGGTGTCCATGTGCAGTCCCTGCAGGAAGTCGAGGTATGACAAACAGGAAGTAGCTCTAAACTGAGACTCTGCATTGATAGAGACCTAGAACATTTTAGGTTCTTACAGGGAGATTCAACCAACATAGAAAATCATCAGTGTTAATTCTAAAAACAGAAATACTTTGGTGGTTTAGTGATACTTGATGTTTATCTGTTTATCAATTTTAGTAAATACTTCACTGATTTGCCCAAAAAAAAAATCAATCCTCTAGCTGCAGCAGATCCAGAACGCTGCTGCTGGCATTTTCACTAAAACCAGGAAGATAGAGAACATCACCAAGTTCTACAGTCCTTCCACTGAGAGAACAGACTTTAAACTACTGCTGGTAGTTTATAAATCACTGAATTAAAGGCTCAGTTGTATCAACCTTCCAGACATCCCAAGTCTCATGATTTAAGTCTACTTTGCATCCCCAGTCAGAATCAAATATATTGTGAGGATTCAGGTTTTATGGTCCACTAATCTGGAACAAACGTCCAGAAAACTGCGAAAATGATGAAACTCTGGATTACGTCAACTTGCTGCTAAAAACCATTTCCTTAAAGTTGCTTTTGGTTAATAACTGGAACATCGAATCAGTTTTAGGTTTTATTACAGTGTTTTATGGTGATACATTTTGAGGGTGACATTTGAGAAAATGTAATGTTTGTTTCTTGTCTACTGATTTATATTTTTCTGCAAAGCACTTTGAATTCTCTGGTACTGAAATGTGCCCTGCTTTATTGTACTATAAGTAATACATTAACTATTCATAATGTGTCAGTACAAAGGTCAAAATGTGTTTTTTTTTTTTTTTTTTTTTTTTTTTGCCAAAGATCAAAACTCAGAAGCTTCCCCACAAAACAAAACAAAAAAAACCTCCAAAATGTGCAAGTTTCTTATGGCAGCCGCCTTAAACTTATTTACTTTTTACACATTTCAGGTTGTCAAAAATAGCTGGTTTTCTTAAGTTTTTAATCACTCTTTTCAGAGAATGTCAGAATATTCTCTTGTTTATGTCCTGAATTGAAAGGTCTCATTTAATTCAGCTTAAATCCAAGTCACTTTATTTATATTCAGTTGTTTCACACCACTGAGTCTGGTCTTATGTAGATGCAATACTCTGGTGAAAGAATGAGTTGTTCTTCCTGTTGAAAGAGTGCAGCTTTTTAAGGTCACAGAACAACAAACTGCTCATTTTAAAAGCGATAATGTTTGTAATCATCTAAATTAACAGCAAAGCCTCTGATCATGTGTAGTTTTAAGAAGCCCTGATGTTTTCAGTCTGTCGTGTAACTTTGTGGGCCGAGGAAACATTTGGATGCCTTCCTACAATAATGCATGCAGCTAGATCATTCCTGTTATAGTTTTGACTTTTACAGTCAAAAGTCTTTAGAAAACACAGAGACAAAGATACATGCCAGGAGAGGCAGACAAAACCATCACATGTTAAGATTTCCTGCTCGTGGACTTGAATAAACAGATTAAGCTTCTGCTTTGAGGGGTTTATCAGCACCATTCCTTGCGCTACAGAATCTGATGAATGCAGGGCTCTTATGTTTTCAGCACCGACCGAGTCAACAGATGTGTTGCCATGGTTGCGTGTTTATGAGACTTTGTCAGCTCTGTTCATTCCTAAGAGCTGAAACGGTTCAGATATGGCAGACAGGTCGGACTGGATGGAGTCAGAACATTTACAAGTTTGACTCAAATTGCATTGTCGTGTTTTTGTAAGGAAAACTCTAGAAAACCATATGTCCAGGTAACAATCAGCCTTTAGCTTCATAAAAAGTACGTAGAGAAAGGAGGCCTGCATGTTTGCTGATAATTTACCCACAAATGTTTGGCTCATGCCTACCAACAGGAGATAATAAAGTATATCCAAGTTATAGGTTTTTGGTTTTATTGCATAAATTTATGTTATCTTTTGCATTTTTGTTTTGTTTTGTGTAACTGTTTTTATTTATTTATTCTTCCCGACAGGCTCTGGGCAGGGAGCACTACAGAACACCTATAGTAAGTATAAATTAAAGGAGCTGCTAAACTTAACCCATCTTATCAGGGTTTGTATACATGTTGGTTTTCTTGGAGGTAAAGAAAAAAGAAAAATCTAACTTTGAGCGAGTTGTATAATATTTTATTTTATATTGTCCTGTATGATCTCCGTTAGATAATACTGATAGAAAGTTGTTGTATACGTCTGTTTTGACAGCTGTTACACCTGCACAGGCAGGCTGTGTTGACAAGTGAACAATGAGCGGTTAATAACCACCTCTACAGTTTTTGGTGCTGTTTTAAAATGAGAGAAAAGGAAAAACAAAACATCCTGTATGCTTATTCATAAATTTTTTATCAATCTTGAACATGTAACCTTAAATGCTCTTCTAACAGTATAGTTTGCAACAAAATGGAAAATAGACAACGTTTTATTGTTTTTTCTTATCTGAACAGCCGCCGGCCCCTGATGATCTGTCCATTGTGTGTTTCACCAGTGGAACAACAGGTAATATTTGGTGCAGTATATGTTGTAAGCCTTTTTTTTTGCTATCCTAGAAGTATTTTCTGTAATTGTTGCTATTTTAAAGTAACAAGATAATTATAAAAATAACTAAGTATGTACAGCGCTACCAAATTGCCAGCCCTACTGACTACATATAAAAATTTGTGTAAAATCCAACTTTTAGTCAAGTTTATCTAATCAGTAGGGAGACAAAAAAGTCATATTTAATTTCATTTTGTTAAAAGGTGTAAAGATCGACAGCATTTTATTGCACTAAACCTCAAAAACCTTTTAAACTACTAGAGAATATTCTATATTGTGCTTCTGCATAAAGTGTACTGCCTGTGAACTTGTCTTGGCCACCGACAAGCTGGAAGATAAAACAAGCTGTAGAAACATGAAAGTGTCCAAAAAGTGTCTGCAAATTTTTGTCCTTAAATAATGAGGTTGGCATATTGACTCCAGCCGATTCCTGATCACTTATGTTTCTTTCTTCTGGGTGCCTTTCTGTTTATTTGCAATTTTTTAAAAGTTTAACCAAGTAAACTATTTTGTTTTTCTTTTCACAAAATAGCTAACACTAAGTCAGGTAGAATAGAAAATGTCTCTGAAAATGAATTACTTTGATTTAGAACTGGATTAATTCTAGAATTAGAACTAATAAGTTACAACTTTTAATTTTCCTTTGAGATCAATTAAGTATTTTTTCATTTTAATTTGAATTTGAACAATATATTTTGATGTAAGTATTTATGTTCTGCTTCAGAATTTGACATACTATGTGAGTGTATCGTCTAAAATCCAAATAAAATACACAAAAACATTAAATTTTTCTGAATCAGAACAGAAATATTAGCGTTTGTCATAAAACCAGGTAATATGTTAGTAAACTGGGGCGCTTATGACTGGTGTTGCATGGGACAGAGAGGAGGAATCTGCACCAGCTGCCCTTTGTTTTCTACATGTTGACACTTTGCCACTTACTGAAAAGTGCATGTCACCAACCCTGCTGAACAACAGGCCGTATGCATAAATAAATGACAGAAGAGAAAACCGCTTATTTGCATGATCACATGCAGTTTATGAAACATTTGTGTGGTGTCTGTTAAATTAAGTTTTCATTGTTCGTATCTGGTATCTTAGGTGGGGATTTCCTGTGCATTCAGGAGGTTTGAGAAACCGGAACACTGACTCAAATATTGCCATTTTTTTGTGCATTTTTGTGCATTACTTGACGGCAGCCCCAGCAACAGATCTATGAAATAATGACAAAATAATTAGATTTAAAGAGAAGAGAAAGCACTAGTTCACATGCTAACTGTAACTGGCATTTACTGTAAATCCAGCTTGTTCATTGTAGCAGAATGAGATAGTAATGACAGCACGATTTTCCCTCCCTTTTTAAAAAAAACATCAACTCTAGATAAACCGCCTACATGTTTTATCATGTCAGACGGCGGGAAAATCATGTGAGCAAAAAGGCGCTGCTGCTTTTTAGGGAGGTCTTGGCCCGCAGCAGCACCTCCTTCTCAGGCCAACAAAGAGGTCATTTGAGGACTCACTGGTATCAGTTTACAGCAGACTTTGACCTCCGCAAGCGTCCTCTGTTGTAAACGACGCCATCTAATGGCATAAAACTGCATCTGCCTCAGCCTTAAGTTTTGTTTTCCAGACATCATCCAGCGTTTCTCACAAATGCTTTCTGGCAGTGTTGCAACATCGCCTCTCTTCTTTGCAGGATATTGCAAGAGGTTACAGCTGTAGGGCACAGCTTTAGGAAAGGGAAATTTAAAACTCTGCTTTCTCGAATGTGAGTCACGGGATGAACTGTAGGATTACAGAATAAGGAGAAAATTTTTCTTTAAGGGTCGGCAAAGATGTCAGGAAGAAAATTTGTGGCATTTTTGGGCTTGAATTTTAATGTGTCACTTAACTGTGAAGTGAAAAGAAGATAATACATGTTGGTTACATTTCTGTATAAAATCTTATAAGTGTGGCATGCATTTATTTTCAAACTCCTGAAAGAAATTCTTCCAGAAACACGGAATGAGGAGGAAACAATGAAGTGAATGTAATCAAATGAGCGATGGTCAGCTGCTCCAGCCTTTAGGTGGTATCAGTGGAAACCTGGTCACACTAAAGCATGTCTCCAGGTTGTTTCTGAGGTGCTGGTTGAATTCCGATCAATGAAGATCTCGATCCAAAAGCCTTTATATTTTTTGTATTGTGGATAAAATATTTCAATAATTTGCTCTGCAATTCTTTCTCCTACTGCAGTAATTCTTCATAACATAGTTAAAGTGTCAGATTTATTTAGTGACACTCTGCAGTATGATATCATAAAAATTCAACACCTGACACTGGGCCCAGAAAGTCCCAAAAAAGCAAAGTCAGTGTTTCGTTCTCACATCTTTGGAACGACTGTCATCCACCTGAATGGCTCAGAAATGTTTGACCTCGTCTCATTTTTGGCCGGTGGCCACTACGTATTATGCTGCTATTCAAATATTACAAGTTTAGATTACTGTAAAGTGTTTTATGACATTAAATGTGGATAAATTTATTTGAATGGCTTATTGTTCTCTTATACACCATGTGCTTTCTTACTCAGGAAATCCCAAGGGAGTTATGCTCACCCATGGAAACGTGGTGGCAGATTTTGCAGGATTTCTTAAAGTCACAGATGTGAGTTATACCTTTTTCTCTTTCATTTGGTGTCAGACCAGTCTAATGAGTCCAAAATGTGTTTGTTAAATACAGGTGAATCATTTTCCTTTTTTTACTTGAGATTTCTTGGGAGTATCATAAATCATCTAAGTGCTTCTCTCCTTCTTTGTGTTCCTGCAGACAGTCATTTTTCCCAACCAAGACGATTGCCTCATCTCCTTCCTGCCGTTGGCTCACATGTTTGAGAGACTAATTGAGGTAAATGTGCCGACCCGAGGCCTGTGGGAGCAGGAATGCAATGGTTGTGTGTAGGAGTTTCAGGATGTTAGCGTGGGTGTAAGAAGAATGTTTTTATGGAAGGTGGTTGTCAGTTGTGTCCTTTCCTGTAGTTTGTACCCACTGGTGCGCAAGTTACATTATTTTGATGTCTGCAGAAGAGCATACACACACACACACACCAGTCCACCAGTTAGTTTTCAGTTTCAGATTTACTCACTGTTTTTGCTGAACTATTGTGGCTTGAAAAAAGGAGAAAATTTTCCAATGCTTTCACTGTTTGGAGATTTGAAATACTGTGAACAATGGATACCTTTTATTCTCCAGTACACTTCAAAGGACAACATGTCTGAAAAACATATCAATACATGTTTCATATCAGTCAATATTATTTATTTGTTACTGCTGACGTGACCGTTTTATCCAGTTTCCTCTCAAGACGTTGATCTTATTTTCTCTCCACTTCACCACTATTGTTTATTTTTAAGCAGCTATGAGAAACATAAAACTGCTGCTCGTCTATGTGGCGCCACGCCAAGAGCCCATTGCGGTCCGTTGAGCATGGTGCGATTTGACACATCAGACGCATCCAACACTTTTGACAACGGAAAACAATGGCTAGAGGAATTTTGACGTGCCCTCGACATAGACTGAATATAAACCAGCTGCACAAAATGCGTTTGGTGTGACGCACCATCGTGTGCTTTCAAAGTGCAAACGCATGAAACTTGAAGCGCAGGGTGAATCTTACACCTGTTCATCCAGTCCTCCTGTTTTGCTGTAGATAACTTGACCAGGATCACACCCCAGTGTTGCCATCCCAGTCTTCAGTTTTTTGCAGCTTCCTAACAGGTTTTTGTCGTATGGCTTTACACTTAACTCCATCCACACATAACCAGGTTTTACAAGTTTGATGAAAAGTTACACTTTGTTTGCACTTGATATACACATGAGTCAAAGTATCTTCTTCCATGTATTTGGTGTTTTCTCTTTCTGGTGTATGGGGCTTCTTATAGTTTTGTTCTTGCTCATTTTAAATAAAAGAAAGATGTTAGAAGTAGTTTTCTACAGATTTTTCCACCTGATCTGTGGATTTCTGCTGCTTCTCCAGAGTTTATTTGACTTGGTAAATTTACAGTTGTACCATCCTTTTTACATTTTTGGCTGTTGAATTAAATGGATCTCTGTGAGATAAAAAAAAGCTTGAACAAGCTTGTTATGTAAACTCACTTTCCTAAAATTTCTCCACAGCTTTACTCCTCACCAGACTGCTGTGTTCCTTTGTCTTCATTATGTTATTTGTTTAAAATGTTTTCCAACAAACCTCTGAGGTTTTCATCCATTGTAGTGGTTTTAGCTGGGTAAAGAAGGCAGACATGCATTTTTTGAGGCGTGACTGCAATTTGAGGTCTTGCTCTCTTATAATAAGACCTTAACAAATGACCCACATCCTGTACAGAGCACATGCTGCTTTGTTCAGCTGCCGTCGCATTTAATGCATGGTTATTACCTGTTAAAAAAAACCTAGCTGGTTTAGCAGAGTTGTTTTGAAAAGCTCTGCTGATTACAGTAAGCCGACCACTTCCAGACAAAAAATGTCTTTTACTCTTTGCTGTTTAGCGTTGACGTTTTTATCTGAGATGTTGACATCTCAGATACACGACTGCTGATGGCAAACAGACAGACCTCAAAAATAGAAAAACAGGCTTTAAGAGACACCTGAGGCTGCTTGCTGGTCAACATTCCTCAATTTGCATGTGGACTCTTAGCAACTGGTTGAACACCCAGACATAATCTATTTACATTTACAGCTTAAAACCAGGTTGCATTACCTTTCCTGTTATCCGGTTTTAATTTTACCTTGAGATTAAGGGAATTTGCTTTTGTCTTGTGTCAATCCAAGATGCCACTTTTGTTGGAAATATAAAGGTGTGTGTGTGTGTGTGTGTGTGTGTTATTTATGAGTATGTCAATTTGTGTAGCATGTGGCTGAGGTTAGTATGCAGGCAGGCTGCACAGGAGTGTTGTCACAGGCATGAGACCCAGACACAGGAAACCACCTAACTTCCCCAGAGATCTGTATTTCGGGTCACACGATAAAGCGACTTCAGCAATGTCACAAAAACATGCAGCGTTGCTCAGTTCTCTGCCCTCAGACGTCCCGAGAAGCCGGATGAAAGCCATTTATTATCATTTGACAGAAACCAAAGTTTAAATTGTTAATAAATAGAACAAGTATTTCAAATAAACCTATATTCCTGTGTTAGGGATTAGCTTTGTGTGCATAAAGTTGGAAATAAAAAGCATCAGCTGGAAATACTGACTGACTTCCTATGCTGCAAATTTGAGTTGCTGCCTGTCAGAGTGCGTTTCCCATACTATCTTAAAATGGCTTGAGAAGTTATGCAGCATTACAGTATTGTTGTGTTCCAAAAAAAGTGTGCTTTTCATGTTCAACCAAACAAAGGGAAAACCCTCTTTGTTTGGTTGCCTGATGCCAGATTGTTGCAGCAGGTTGACGATTCTTAAAGGTTACAATGACAATGACAATGGTAAACACACCTGAATTAAAGGGTCGGGACACAGCGCCATTTTGTAGCACAATCAAAGAACTGTGTTGCTTCCAATTGTTGTAAAAATGCTATTGATATCCAGCATCATAATTTGACACCTTGAAATTAGGCCTCTGTCTCTTTAAGAAACTTAGGCGCTTCCATAATTAGTGGCTGTGTAATGTCTTTGTATTGTAAAGCATTTTGAATTGCATTGATGCTGAAATGTACTGTAAATGAACTTAAAGTTGTAACTTGTAACTTTTATAAAATCAGATAAACAGATCAAACAGATAAACTGACAACAGATCTCCGCTGCCTTCTCCCAGTGCTCCCAGTGCTAACAAGAAGCAACCAATCAGAGCCAGGAGGCAGGTCTTAGCACTGTCAGTCACAATCTCATGTAGCACTGCTCATGATAGAAAAAAAAAAGATTTTTTTCACAGATTATTACGCATGTTAGCAGTTTCAACAAATATGTAAAAAGCATATTCTTTTAAAAGTTACATTCTGCAGCTATAGCCTCACAACACTTTTTATCCATTAAGCAGTTTAAACCACATTGGACTGACAAGTAGTTCTTCAGATGTTGTTTGCTTATTGCTGCTGCCGCTAGTCTTGAGGAGCTGAGCTCTGCGAGGCTGGAGGCACTTTGTGGGAACAAGTATTGAGAAAAACCCTGAATCTCTTATTGGTTGCAATAAGAGATTCAGTGATTCCTCAAACGTGCATGACGGAATCAGAGCGACTCTCCTGGTTTGGTTTTGAGGAGGTAATGACATAACAACATAATGAGAAGCTTAAAAAATTCTTGATTTTACATCATAAAAAGTGGGCTCTGAGAACTAGGACACTTGGTTGGTTAGAATACTCATAAAAATTCCAAGTGTACAAAAGTTCCTCACTGTGACTTAGATTTACAATAATAGTTACATTAACGCAGCAGCATGCTTTATCCACATAAAGCGATAACACAACTGAAACAGCGTGTTTAGCTTCCTCTTTTGACAAAATGTCAAGAAACTTGTGAGTGTGGTAATCAAAGCCATGACATTTACAACGACTGTGATGACAGTAGCACAAACTGGCATCCGTGTGAATGTCCAAGTAGGTTTATCAGAAGTAGAGAGGTCCCTTCGGGGTTTTTCAAACTTCTCACATTACAGACACAAAATAAAAGCTTTTAGTGTTATATTATGTGATAGAGCCAACACAAAAGAAGCAAATTATTTTAAATTGGAAGGAAAAATACTTCTTTCTTCTTTTCAAACTTTTTACTAAATTTGTAATTTTACATGGTTTGTACTGCTAAATGAAACCCAGTACAAATGAAAATCAACACCTAAAATAAATGCTTTAAAGTAATTTAGTGTTATTTCAAGTGATATACTGAACACAAAGAAGCAAATTGCACTATACTGCTAAATGCAGCCAAGATTTTTCAGAAGTAACTTAACCAGTAGATAATGTGAATACTCTAAACTCATTTGATCTTCTTTTTCTGTGATATTTGTTTTACACTTTTTGCACTACAGGATTTGAATAACAGACACCTGAACTTTAGGATAACTGTGTTTGTCTTGTCCAACGGTGCAGAACGTGGTCTACTGCCACGGCGGTCGGATCGGCTTCTACCAGGGAGACATCCGGCTTCTGCCCGACGACATGAAGGTCCTTCGGCCAACCATTTTCCCCGTGGTGCCTCGGCTGCTCAACCGCATGTACGACAGGGTGAGGTGAACAAACACGGAAAGGCATTTTTTAAAGCTGGAGGCAAACAAATAAGCTGACACAATTCTATTCAAATCTTTTTTTTTTTCAATTTGTTATATGTTATTCCAATTCTGTCGCCTTGCTTTATCTGTTCAGTTTAATAAGTTGGAAAAAATTAATTAGTTAACCCTCTGACATCAGAGGGTCGTTTTTGACAAATTTTTATTCTATCTTTATATATTTCTCAGTTGAAACCATTAATATTGCCTGATAATGTTTCTGCAGCACAACCTGAACTTTGTGAAGTTCCACCTATGGAACTTCACAAAGTTCCATAAGTGGAACTTTGTGTCATTCCATATTAGACCTTCAGTCACATAAAAACATAAAATCAGAGTTGGAAAAAATTTTATTTTTTCATTGTGAAACCTACAAACATTCACAACAAATGTTTTTTGTTATTTAGAATGACAATGTATGCTGTACATTTCTTAAACTGATGTAAAAATAGTTCAAGAAAAACAATTTTATAAAATTATTAGCATGAAAATGAATCCGATTTGTTTGCCACGATGCCATCACAAATCAGACATGTTAAAAGAAGTCCAGGGACGCCTAAGGGTTAAAAAATTATACACAGAGGGACGAAAACAGCCTAAAAGCTTGTATCTGTCATAGTGTTTGGTTTTAAAGTAAATCCAAATGCACTGGGTGGAAAAATTAAGAGCAAAAAATGGGGAACACAGGAAACCAGAGCAGAGCAAAAAAGCAGGAATCCAGAAGAAAAGATGGCAGGAAGTTACAGGAGGATCCACTGAGAAGTGAGGGGAGTTCTGCGACAGTGAATGCTGGAATAATGGACCTGGAATGAGTGGATACCTGACTGCAGGTGTGAGGGGAGAGAGAGAAAGTGGCACAAGGAGATGGGAAATGAATCTAACACTAACGAATGACGAGACATGAGAAACAGAGAAAATTAGAGGAACTTTAAATAACTAGACAATAGAAAGAAACAGTCAACTAGAATCACTGAGAAAGGACTGAACTAAAGTCAGTTTAAGAAAGAGGTGAAGGAACACAGAAGAATAATGAAACTAGAATCAACAAATGAACGTTGGCCATAACAGTAGTGTTACGCCCCTATTGGTCTAGGGGTTCAGGGCGGTAACATAAAAAATGTCCAGAGAATAGGAGGGATAAATAAAAAGGTGATTTATTACAAAAAGAAACAAAGTTCTCACAAAACCAAGACACAATACAACTTAATCCAATTAAAACAAAAGAAAGGGGCTGACAGCATTAAGAAAGGTTAAGTGCGAAGTAAATCACAAAATGCCCAAACAGGTCAGCCTAAAGTAACTCAAATAAACCAAAAAGAAAATGAAAAAAAGAACAAACACACTAAGGGAGCAGCAAGACTCCTAAATACTAGCTTCTAGCTTGTGTTGTCAACCAAATCAAAGTCAACCTGCTCTAGCAGAACAAACAACCAAAATATTCACAAAATTGTCAAAGACAATTACAATCAAAGGTGGAGAACAGCGGAGCAAAACCTCCTCCTACAAGCTGTCCCCCTGAGGAAATTATTTCAGGAGCCTTTTATAGAACCAGGTGAGTCTCATTAACATCTGGTGGCTTGCAGTTCTCTTCTGGTCCAATGGGTGTAGTTCCTGCAGCCTCCAGGTAGCCAATCAGGAGATGAGCCATCACAGCTGAACCTGCATAACAAACCCCTGCACAGATCCAAGAGGCCAGGGGCTGTAACAAGTAGCCAACAGTTATGGCCATAAGTGACTGACATGTTCCTATTGAATATTATCTCTGCTTCCCATCACATCATGTCAGCAACTGCCTTCAGTCAGAGGCCACTTCAGATTTGCTGCAAAACTGACTGCTTCCAGAGATGCTTCCACCATCGACAGCAACACTTTGAAGATGCATGCATGACAAGTTACAACATTTCATTTCGCTCTGGAATAAACAAAGAATTTATCTGATTCTGAAATTGAGTAAAGTCATATTTCTATTGTTTTTGTACTCAATGAAAATGTAATTCAATTGATTTCCACAACGTGTAGCGTTCTACACTTTGAGTTCATCTAGGTGTAGAGGAAACATTTTCCTGAACACTCAGAAATTGGTTTCAGAAATTGTAAAAATAAATAAATCTCTTATGCCATTAACATCTTTTCAACTCTATTAGTGCTGTTTGAACCAGTGGAGAAACAAACAGCCAGGCTTCGCCCAGCTGAAAATATGTGTTTTTTATTTTCAGATTTTCAGCCAGGCAGACACCCCGGTGAAACGCTGGCTGCTCAACTTTGCTGCCAAGAGAAAAGGGGCCGAAGTCAGCAGAGGCATCATTCGCAGTGACAGCATCTGGGACAAATTCTTCTTCAGTAAGATTCAGGTAAATAATCTTATTGGGACGAGATGAAATCAGGCATTCCTCGTCACTCTCACCTCAAATATAGTTTGATTCCCCTAAGCACAATGCAGAAGCTCTGTCTCTATCCCAACATGTGGCTAATCTCGTCCAGAGAGTAAGAATGAAACTGGCATAAAAACACAGATTCCTTACGGCTCTGCAACCCACAAACCTTCCCCTGAAACAGTTCCCTGAAGTTGTTTCAGTTTTAGAGTGGCACCCAGAAAGGAAACATGTTTGAACTGTACCCTCCATATTCTTATCCCAGTAACATCTTTTCAAAATGGAACATTTTTGAAAAGGTAATTTTTTTGTCTATGAAGAAAGTTCCTCAATTAGTGACTTAATTTTACTTTTTAAGGTTAATCAGATTGTTGATTAACTTCTAATTAGTTATTGAGGACGTTCAGTTTTCCATCAGCAGTGTAAACATTCACATTCAAAGACACTTTATTCATCCCAAACAGAAATTAAATGTAACTTATATTAATTCAGGTTCTTATGGCTCGTGATGGCTGCTGTAGCAGTCTGCTGTATTACAGTGAATTTGAAGACGCCTCTGACTGAAGACACTCTGGCAGTGGCAGCATCATGCTCCGTCTGCAAAGAAAGGCAGATGGAGCTAAATACAGTTCAGTCATTGAAGAAAACCTGTTAGAAAAGGCCTGTGACCTCTATTGAAAATGGGAAAGACATGAGAACATGGCATTCTAATTAGGCAGGTCTTCTCGAAATGGCTAACAGGACGGTACTGATGGTTTTTTTAAATAGTTGGATTTTGAAACTTGAATCTGTTTCGTTGAGAGATAAACTGGTGTTGTTTTGTAGCAAGTATCCAAAATTTTTGTCTAAAAATTATATTACACACTGAAAAAACACAAAATCTCACCAAGTATTTTTGTCCAGTTTCTACAGCAAATATCTTAATACACTTGAAATTAAGTTAGACAAACTAACTTATAAGTAACTTTTCAGTTAGAAATAAACTTTATTTGAAGCCAATAATTCCTAAATATTGACAAAAACTTTCTAGTTCCAATGGCAGATTATTTCACTTTTAATCTGGGGAAAGTGTCTCATCATAAATCTGTCAGTATTAAGGAATTACAAACAAAAGTTACTTGTAAGTTAGTTTTGTCTTTTTTCAAGTGCATTTGTGGTAAAAGCTAGATAAAAAGCACTTGGTGGGACTTGGTGGTTTTGCAGTGCAAACACGGCTAAGATTGCTGAGTCTCATTAATGTTCTCCATTTTGGTTCAGGCCAGCCTGGGAGGAAGGCTCAGGATGATCATCACAGGAGCGGCTCCTACCTCGCCCAGCGTCCTGAGTTTCCTCAGAGCAGCTCTGGGTTGCCAGGTCAGACACACCCTCACAAACAACACATGCCATGCATATTTACATTAACTGAACCAGTCCAGCATAGTTAAAGAATATGGAGGACATAAAGGTGCAGGAAGTGGTCACATTTATCAAAAGGAAGAAGAAAGAAGAAGGTTTCTCCATCACAAGCTGACCCAAACTGTTTACCACGACAACATCAATCATCCACAAACACTTTATTCTAAACTGTAGAACAACAGGAAGACAGTTTCCACTTCCCTTTTCTCAGCATTTCCCATGTTCCTGTGTAGGTTTACGAAGCATACGGACAAACAGAGTGCACAGCTGGCTGTACCTACACCACACCTGGAGACTGGACCTCAGGTGAGGCCTCGCCGCTAAACTCAAACCAATGAACTGTTTCCTCCAACCAGAGGTCAAAAGGTGATGACAGTGACCAGTAATCAATGTGAAAAGCTGGAAGAAGGTCTTTATATGAACTCTGCTGTGGCTCTGTGAGCTGCTTTGACTTCCACTCTGACAGTGAGGATTGCGTGGGCGTCGCTGTGGCGTAACATCTCAGACACTCTCACGGTATCTCCTCTGCTCCAAGTAGATGATTTACGGCTGGGGAAAAATGAGAGGGAATGGGTATTGAAGAGTAAGGAGGTCTATTTCCGTTTTTCTAAAGAGAGGGAGAGGGAGGGGCCTGATGCGTCCAGTGGAGATTAAAGAGCCGCTCAGCCTGTTTTCCCAGGTGGTTTCCCACATCTACAGAGGACCAGAAGCGGCTATGATTGCCTCCATTATGGTCTATTGTGGTGCACAAATTATCTTTGTCATGATAACAGAAATAACTGCTGTGCAGTTTCATGTACAACTAAAACCAGCCAACATATCTGCCATTGATTTGAGATTGCGTTCTAACTGTATAGTAAATACATTGGCCTTATTGACGCTGCATATAATAAGACATTTTAAATTTTAATATTTCTGAGCTGGAAAAGAAATGTTGAGTTTGTCATTAATTTTCAACTTCTCAATTAGGATTTTAAAACTCTTTTTAGACGTTTTGTGTTGCTGAATCATACATAAACTGTGACAGGTGAGGCTTAGATAATGCACAGTATTGATATGTGACAGGAGATTCAATTTATATATTTATCTAATAACTCCTCGGATGACTTTTGGGTTGAAAACTAAAAATATATATAATTTTTTTTTGCTGCAACAGGTTGTCTGAACAATTAAACATTTTATACAAGAACATGTAGCTGCTTCAAAGTATAGTTTAATTAAAGGTTTCTGCAGTCGTGCCATGAAAAGGATTATATAACTTTTACAAACATCTGCACTTCAACATGTTTAGAGCCTCAACCGCTGCACAAAACAAGTATAAAGGCAGTGTAACATTGCCCCCTGCTGTTCAGTTTCCAAATATATATATTTTTTGCTATAAAATTCACCTAACATATTTTCTTCTCCTGATTTCTAGGTCATGTTGGGGCTCCGCTGCCATGTAACCTCATTAAACTGGTGGATGTTCCTGAAAAGAACTACTTTGCATCTAAAGGAGAGGGAGAAGTAAGCAAAGTATTTTTTCCCTCTCAGAATAACAACATAACAAACAGGTTATTTGAATCGTACGTAAGGTTTTATTTCAATTACTCAGGTCACTGACTGCTTTTTAAGTTGAATAAGTTTTCCATCTGAACTCTTTCAGGTCTGTGTGAAGGGACCAAACGTGTTCAAAGGCTACCTCAAAGACCCAGAGAGAACGGCCGAGACGCTGGACGCAGATGGTTGGCTCCACACCGGAGACATCGGCAAATGGTTACCTGTAAGTCACATAAATCTAACACCAGGCTGTGCAGCTGCATCACACAGAGACGCTCCAAAATGTGTTGAGGTTCTGTTCGCTATGTGGTCTGGTGTAGAACGGCACGCTGAAGATCATCGACAGGAAAAAACACATCTTCAAGCTGGCACAGGGCGAGTACATCTCCCCTGAGAAGATCGAGAACATCTACATCAGGAGTCCACCTGTGGCGCAGCTCTATGTTCACGGCGACAGTCTGCAGGTACGACGTCAAACCTTCCTATCAAATTCACAAAGTTTCATTTGTAGCTTCTCCTCTAGAATCCTTTGGCTGTTTTTTTCTTAATCTCTTGGATTGATGTTGTGACTGCTTCTTTCAGTCCTGTTTGGTGGGAATCGTGGTTCCTGACCCTGAAGTGATGCCTGAGTGGGCCAAGAAGAAAGGCATTCTGGGAACTTACAAGGACCTTTGTAAAAACACGGTAGGTAAAACTTCTGCAGACATTCATTCTAAATGATTCTACAACTAATCTAAATGCAACACTTTTGCATTCTGTTACCAGGAATTGAAGAAGGCTATCCTTGAAGATTTGGTGTGTCTGGGCAAAGACAATGGGCTTCTATCATTTGAGCAGGTAAAACATTTCCACATGTTAGCAATAAACAAACAAACTCCAAAATTATTTGAAACCTGCAAAGATTTTTCTCTGCAAAAAGCAAAAAACCAGATTAAAGTTTGCAATTACAGGACAGAAACTCATTAATCCTTTGTCCGGGTGGTAGACTGGAAGCTGCACATTTAAGTTCAGCATGAAGATGTTATTGGAACTGGGTTTTTCAGTCCGTGTTGACGTCAAACTGGGTCCAGTGACACTGGTATTCCACCAGTTCCCAGCAGGCTTGCTTCTTGGTTAACATCCTAACAAATTCCATTTTTCAATCAATCTCAAACCTGTCGTTTCCATTTTCCAAAGGTGAAGAACATCTACATCCACAATGAGATGTTCTCCATCGAGAACGGCCTCCTGACCCCGACGCTAAAGGCCAAGCGACCCGAGCTGAAGGAGTTCTTCAAGAACAAGATCGACGACCTCTACAGGAGCATCTCCATGTGAAGGCCATCATGACCGCGTTTTCCTTTGAGCATCCTGACACAAAGATCTGTTTCTACCTGCAGTGGGACAATACTGCACCTCATCAGCCAGAACATGCTTTGGGAAAGTAAACCAAAACTGTCCCAAATGTGGAAGATCTGAAATGGCTGTTCAGAACAATGTAATAAAAGCTAAAAGGGAAGACGGTGCACATTGTCATATTTATTTCTCATATTTACTGCATAGATAAATTCAGTTTTATGCTCAAGCAGTTGTTGTTTAACTTTTATTCTGGGATAATTGGTCGCAGTTTCCCTTGTGGCATTAATTTGTCACGTTAAAAACCAATCAAAACTAAAGAAGCAAGTCAGTGTCTAACACTGAATCGTCCACTAGAGGGAAGCATAGAACAGCATATTTAATCTGAAACAGTACATGCAAAAGAAATATTTATGACAATGTGTGTTTTTACATATGTTTCATGCTGTCTTTTGTTATGTTGGCTTTAAATTAGGGACATTAAACTTACCAACACTGCTACCAGCTATTGATCCAAACAAATCACTGCTAGGATCCCAGAAGCAGAAAAAAACACCTCAACATTGACCTGATCATCATTTCCTGTCACTCTGCTCCCCTCCCTCCAGCTTCAATCAGCCAGACAGACAACAACTGTGTGACCACAAGTTTGTAATTGTGTGTAGAGTAGCTGCAAGAGATTTCTAAAAGTGAGAAACAAGACTAATGTAAATCCACCTTTCTGCAAACCTCTGCTCAGCTTGGTGCGGAGCATTTACCCAATTGAAAATCTGTTTTTAACTCATTCATTGCAGGGAGAGTCATCACTTCACGACTGTGGCCAGACATTCAGCATGCATGCACTTTGTTCAATGTAAGGAACTGGCCCTGATGAAGCTGTCGTCTCAGCTGCTGCAGCCGCTGCTTTATTTTTTATTCTTTTCTGCACAAAGAATAGGTCTGGTACAAACAAAAAATGAATGAATGAATGAATGCAAAACCAGGGATTAGGGCAAAGCATGCAGTTTGCCATGCAATGCTGTGACCATTTGGCTTTCAACGCAAATGGTTTTAACATGAGGCTGGGTTACGAAACTCCGCTCAGAGCAATGGAGAGTTAACAGAACAAACAACTTTTAAATGTAGGGTACATTTGTTTTGTTTGAAGGGTTTACAAATAGTAGTAATGCATTCGCTTTTAAAGTTTATTACTGTCCCAAAGCATAAACAAAGTGGATGTACATAAATGAGGACAGGTAGATGTAAGCATATTTATTAAAATCAACCGTTTTGAATGACTTTTTGTTTTTGTTCTCTCTTTTTTGCGTGTTGTAGGAAAATTGTACTTAAATTATTTATGTATTCTGATGTACAATGGAATCAGCACCATATCCTTGTAATAATTCATCGCTGCAAAAGGGATGAGGGAGGGCAGGGCAACAGGAGCAGGGCAGTGAAATTAAAGATATCCTGGAATGATTTTAAATGTGTCTGTTGTTTTTCTCTGCTATGAAAGGTTTGCTTTTCATCTGTCAGGGAAACAATCCAATGATCATTTAATATGAAGTTATGTGGAAATTTTGACAATTTGAAGATCAAAATGAAATGAATTCAAATAAATAACATTGAGGCAAAAGAAACATTTTTCCTAATCAATTTCTTTATACATACAATTTATAAAACAAGCTTGTTACTTTTTACTGAAGTAAAAGTCAAAAAAGAAACACACTGCAGTGAAAATACTCCTAAAAGTACATTTCCCCCCTAAAGTTACTCAAGTAGCTGATTTACTCGGATACATTTATTTGATTACTTGCAACAAATTGAGCTGCAATAATAAAAATAAACGAAATGTTGTTTTTTCTGTACTAATCCTGGTCCAAAGTCACCAGAACCTCTGGATCCGAGTTTCATTTCTGTTCTTGTGTTTGGTGGTAATAAGTGACATCGGTCCGCACCTGTCAGATCAGGTGTTTTAATAATTCAGTTAATTTCATTTCCCTTTTCCGTTAATCCCAGATTAACGGACTGGACTGTATATTTCACACTGTTTTGTGATTAAACAGCCTAAAACTATTGATAATTCGCACCGAACCGAACCTGGAGCAGAAAAATCCGTCAACAGTCAGGAAGGAGATAATGGCCCGGCAGGTGTGCATGGTTGCTAGGCAACGTCCGGACTTTGGAGAAACGCGGTTGACAGAAACGTTTTAACTGGTGATGATGATGATGATGATGATGATGAAAATCTGGAAATAAGTCTAAACGGAAATGCAGCAACTCAAGCGTCAAGTTAAAGTTCGTCGTGACAGCGGGATTCCTCCCGAAGCAGAAACACCCGGAAGCTCAGCGACCCGGAAGCGACAGAGTAAGAACCCGATAAAACCCGAAAACCGTTCAGGCCAACACTGACACTATTTATGTACTTTAATAAAACCTCCTTCTGCTGCTTTGTGGGGAGATTATGTCATTATCTAAACTTAATTAGTATGGCTGAACACTACGGAAGAAGATTAGGGACATGCGGGAAAAAAGAAAATGCCACAAAAAAAGCAGCAAAACACAATTCTGGGTATTATCACAAATCCAAAAATAGGATTTAAATGGTCCTTTTTTATATGTACAAATCTGAGGAGGCATGTATTGTTTTTTAACTCGATCTTCATTTGATTTTTGTTCTTCAGCTGATCAAAAAGTGATCCAGAGTCCTTAAAATTAGCCAGAAAGCTCCTGTTAGGGTAGTCAGAGTATGATCAACTATACTTTATTCTACATTTTCAGGATATAGGAGACTTCTGACTGGCAAATGCTGCGACTCATTGCCAGAAAGGATAGAGGAAGAAGAAATAAATGAGTCCAAAGTCAAACCAGTGAGCCCTGTCAGTGTAACTCTTATTTTTTTAACTAAACCTTCAAATTAGTTTCAATGATCCACGTTTAAAATATATTTGACTGTTTTAAATCGACCGCTGCTTCTCAAGCCTGATTCATTTTGCTGTTGCGTTCCCAGGTTAGTGCTTCTGTGCCGTTTACTAAAACCAGACAAAGCCGACCTGCTTCATGTGTCACATCGGTTGTTAAAGCATCAGGAAAAGTTTCCCCAACAGTCCAACTCATCCCAGAGGTCTCACCATGTGCTGGGACTCCAGAGACTGGGACGTCTTCCGTCACGGAAGCAGAGTCAACGTCATACTCAGGGGAGGAGGAGGAGGATGAGGATGAAGATGACTATGAGGATGAAGATGACTATGATGATGAAGATGACTATGATGATGAAGATGACTATGATGATGCTGATGCCTCAGCAACCATTAGCAACTCTTCCTCCCCAGAGATCTTCAGAAAGGAAATGAGTGGTATGTTTGTCCATCCAATGCTTGTGGTTTGGTAAAGAGCTTCTTGAATATTTTAACATTTTGGTCACCAAACCTCAATGTATATTTTTGGACCAAAACCGATAAAAAGAAGTGCCAGTGATGCGAAAGTCAAGTGATCTATTGTTTTCACTTTTTTGTTTTGCTTTCAAAAATAGTCTGAAAAGTGTGGAGTGGGTTTGTATTCTGCTCAAATAAAATCCAGAACAACTAAGTTTTCCTCAGAAGTTCCCCAATGAATAACTCACTAAACAAAAATAGATGAAGAACATAAACGAAGCAACAGATGCAGACACATTTTGGATAAACTTGTACAGAACTTCAGACACGACTTTAGGTTTAAAACTGGGATTTTTCACTCACGTCAAATAGAAAAGGGGAACACAAGGTATTCATAATTTTGCTTTTAATTACATCTGTCAATAATAGGGGCCAAAACCATTAGAGACGTTAGCTAAACTGCCATCTTGGGCACAAATGTTTAATAAACTTGTCAAAATAAAGCAAGAGTGAGCCATGCTCTATTTTTGTTGCTAAGACACAAAACAAATGCAAAAGAAGATGAAAAATTTAGTAAAAATTTAGTAAATGGTTTGCTGTTTTTTCCTAATCAGGCAAGGACCGTTTTTGTTTTAAATCTATAATTTAAACTATTTTGCTCATTTTATTAAAATATTGTGTGTTTATGATTTACTTAGCAAGTAAAAAAAAAACACAATTTTTGCAATCAAAATTTTAATAGGGGCCTGAATACAAATGCCTAGCAGACTTTTCAGATTTCATTCGTTTTATTTCTCATTTCATTTCAGAGGTAAGTGCTACTTACTGGGCTGAATTTTAAAATAAACACACAATACTTTCACAAGTATTCGACATCATGATCAAACTTCTTCTTTTTCTTTTCTTGTCAAAACAGTGGGCATGATGACTTTTCCCAGGAAGGACGAGTTGCTGGGTTTTCATCTTCAGGTGAAAAACTCCACCTTGTTGGAAGACAGCCACGCGGAGAATATTCACTCCCATCTTCCACCAAACCTTTCGACCATCATCGGTGATTCCACAAAGACAAGTGTTGACACTTTTCCAGCTATGCAGAAAACTTTAGTCACAGTTCTGGAAGCAGAAATGAAGCTGGTATTTAATTGTTCACATTGAAACAAAAATAATTCCCAGCTCTGTTTCTGCAGATGCTTCTTTGAGTTCAGCTGAGGAAAAGTGTGAGATCAGGTAAATATTTAAGTTTATTTCCCAATTAGAAGGTTAATAATTGATCTTTACCATACTGATTAATGGTTTTCTTTAATGACTGAGATTATGTATAATTATGTGAGGTAGGAATTTTGAATCCAGCAGAAAATGGATGGAGTAAAATATTATTCCAGTTGATGCATTAAATCACAAAATTTAATGCATCAAATATCATTGATTTAAAATTAATTTATAGGCCAACTGTAGTAAAGATTCTTAGTTTCAGTATATTTAGTAATTATTTTAAAAGCTCAAATTATTATAATTTTTGTTTGATCTGCCAGTAAAACTGAAAAAAAAAAACAGTCAAATGTCTTTTTGCTCCTTAGTAAATCTCTTTAGAAAACTCAGGAACTCTTAAAGTAAACTGTGATCATGTGGAGGATAGACAATTGTTTATGTTTTTTATTTTTTATCAAGCAACCACAAAACTCCTGAAGATGAAGGAAAAATGAACATAAGGGAAAATAACTCGGGTAATATACCAACTTTAACAAGACATACTTTTATCGAAGAGTACATTTTAATTTTCTTATTTTTAATTTGCAGAACAAGTCATTAAGAAGGAAACCTCTCCAAAAGTAAGTTTCACTTTGTTTCTACACATTTAATATGAATGATATTTATAACCACGTTTAAATATAAATTCACTCTAGCTCTCAGAGAGGAAGCCAATTACCTTTAGGAAGAAAGTTAGGTTCAAAAGCCTTGATGCAACTGAGATTCAAAATGAGAAAGAAATCAAATCCCCTGCAACAAGTGCAAAAAACACCAGCAGTCCCTCAAGACATCTGCAGAAAATAAAACCTCATCCCATGACATCCAGAAGGAGCGTGACCAGCTTTCAAGATCCACCATTACTACTGGCTGTAAAAAAGCCTGGAAGAACATGTTCAGAAAAAACAGCGTTCTTTCAGTTTGTGAATGATAACGAAAGAAGAGCCTTTTTTCAAAAAATGAAAGAAAGATCCATCAAACGTAGAAATGCTGTTTTCTTTCCTTTCAAATCAGGTATGCAAACCAAGAGTTAAACTACAATTCAGTCTGAGATGCTTCAATGGAAATGAGGAGTGAAGGTTAAGGAGTTGAATAGATACGCGCTTCAGTGTGTAATATTTAAAGCAAACAGGTAGCAGTTTCAAACTTATCTTTGTACTTTTAAGAAGCTAAGAAAGAATTTGACTTTCTTTAAATATTATTCACTGTATCTCACTTTATTTTGATTTAACACTATCTGTACTAATATGTTGTTGTTTTTCTGGCAATAATTGTAAAAGGTGTCTCAAACGCTATAATTTCATGTTGTCTGCTGATTTGAATGCTTTGCTGATGATACTCGTAACTTTTCATTTTTGCAAAAATACATTTAAAATGTACTTATCAAAAATGGCCACTAGATGGCAGATATGTATTCATAACCCGTGATAAATATACATGTAAGAATAACTTTCTTGTGTTAAAAAGAAACAAAAATGTTTGCATTTGTTGTGTTTCTGTTTCTCTTTATTTATATGTATACTTTTGAAGTTTTGTGTATTCCGTGAATTTAGTTTAACTTAAAATGATAATAAAAAATTAAATGTGTAATATATGCATGTTAGATTTTCATTATAAATGTGTAAGTGTCAGTTTGAAGATTTTTGCTGATTTATGAGTTTGCATAAATTTTGCGTTATAAGGTGAAATATTTTTTTCGCATATTTATTTGCTTACTTGTCATATTTCAATGTGCACGTATTTAATGGATGACTGCTCGTCTGGGACCAGTTGGTTAAAAGCCGAATTTAAATTATTTCTGCGAATACATTTCACGCCGACACGATTCCCGACAAAACATCAACACAGTGAACACACTTACCACGTGGTTACTTCTCCAAAAATACCAGCCAATCACGTAATTCCTTCTCGATAGCCGCGTACGCGCCTGGCCAATCAAAATGAAGTAGCAGGTTACCAAGCAGCCCCTGTGACTAATGCCCGTCATATGACTGTGACACCCATGGAGATCGTTACAAGGAACGAGATTCGCTCCTGGATGTGAAAACTAAAGAAAGCGTGTACCGAATTTATTTTTGGTACAAAATGCCTCCGACCCTTTTCCAGAAACTTTTTAACAAGAGAAATGCGCTGTCGTCGCCGCCACCGAGATGTAGCAAGGAGGACCCAGCTTTCAGGTACCTTTGTGTGTGTGTGTCAATGTTTGCGTGTAACGTTGGCTACACTAACGTTATTTCTGGTACTGGCTTTGTTGTATTGCTGTCTTAAACTTTTCATGAGATACTGGTTTTAAGTTAAGAGCAGAATGTATGCAAACAGCCTGTATAATTTTGTTATTTCCACTTGACTGAGGCAAACTCCACGAAGACGTGAGAGACGTGCTGTTAGCTAACAAGCTAATGCTAGCGCGCAGCGAGGCTGCTGCTGCACGCGCGGTGATGGTTTCCTCATCCCTTAGCAACCGCTTTTCACTGAACCATTCCTGCACCACTGCTATTGATCGGAGTTTACGGATAAATACTTCACATTTAAAGTTTGCTCTGAGCAGTTCATCGTGTTAGAAGGTCCAGAAGCAGCGTCCTCCTCTTTGTTATCGTGTTTCCTCCCATTCCTTTGTTTTTGGCTATTGTGATGAGAAATCATGCATTTACGTCTCAACAGCTGCTTGATTTGAGTTCTTATGGCGCAAAGTGCCGGTGGTTTCTGTTGGGTTTGTTCTCCCTGGCAGCGCGGAGGACACCGTGTGCTGCGGTAGTCGTGCAGAGCATGTGATTGTTTCAGTTGGCCTCAACAGATCCATTCCAGATCAGGCTTTTGTCTCCTCAGTGTTTATATCGTTAATGTGCGATGACAAACCCTAATAATCTCTCAGGGGTTATTTATATTTAATTTCTCAGCTTGCAGCCATATGTCTGCAAAACACCTGGTTTTAAACTCGGTTCTGTCAATAAGCTACTTTTTATCATACAGATTTCTAGTGTTTTAGTATTTTGTCCCACAAATATTTCAAATACTAATGTTGAAAAAGCTATGCTAGCCAACCTGCATGTGTGAGAAAGTAGCTCCCCTCCTATTAAATCAAAACATTTTCTAAAGCTGACTTTGGCCACACCTGGAGAAATTATGAAATAACTTGCATTTGTCTGACATGAAGTATCACATCCAAATATTAAGAAATTCAGGAATAAAACCAGTACTTAGAAATGTAGTGAACAAAATTATTTGATTTGTCGTCCTACCAAAGTTACTTGGCACTTATACAAGATCTAATGGTGATAATTCAACTATAAGAATGCCAAAAATGCAGCCATGAGCGTTTTGAGGCATATTTTCCCCTAAAAATCACATTTATTGTATTGTGGTGCCCTTGGCTAATTTGCTGCTTCTGTAAATGGCTGCTGTGTGTTGTAGACAACTCCAAACTTGCATCTCATTGAGATGCATTGGCATAACTGTATTATAGTTTGAGTGACGGAAACGAATCTTTTCCTTGACTCTTTAAAAAAAATAATTTAATGTAGGGTTTTGTTCATAAATCATTAAATTAGAAAAAAAACTTTATTGTTAGAGTATGAACAATAAAGTTCATACTCTATTAGAGTATGAACAAATTGTACTTGAAGAAAAATATGTTATGTCTTAAGCAAAAGTAAAAAGTAGCTATCCAAGAAATTAAGTTAAAAATATTTGGTACAAATTCTACTCAAGTACTGAGTATCTGATTGAATTATCAATTATTTAAAAATTACATTGTTAAATAGACCAAATGATAAAGTCCAAATTTGGTACTTTAAGGACCAAAATGACAATAATTCAAATAAGTAATAAAAAATAACTAAATAAGTCACAGAAAATGTTTTCAAAAATAGTAGAAAATCCAGAAACTTTACTCGAAAGTAAAAAACACTCTCAAAGGCACATTTTATTAAAAAATAGATTGAGTGAATGTGACTACTAGCCAACTCTGGATTCGAAGTAATGTCGGCGTGTGAACTTTATTAAGCTGATGGAGAAATGCTCTGAGCAGCGCGTCACAGACCTGGTTATCATGATACACGATACTCATGGGTTGATTTCTGGCTCCATGCCAGCATGGAGTGTTCTTGTGCACATTCCTGTTCAGGGTCAGGCACGCCACGCAGGGGAAAGTGCTCTTTTTAGTTGTAAATACCTGGTGAGTGAAAGAAACCACTCCCACCGTGTGACTGC
The DNA here is from genome assembly GCF_027474105.1 of Poeciliopsis prolifica. Lineage (NCBI taxonomy): Eukaryota > Metazoa > Chordata > Actinopteri > Cyprinodontiformes > Poeciliidae > Poeciliopsis > Poeciliopsis prolifica. The sequence continues at coordinate 1,601,841 of NW_026562408.1, read as the reverse complement.
CGCTGGATAAAATTACCAGCAGACCTCAAAGCTCACCTCCATGTGGTGCTGCTTACACTTTGGCCCGAGTCTGTGCCTGAGCACGTTCCATGGCCGCAAAGGTGTCATGGTCTGCAGCAACAGTGTGTGTGTGTGTGTGTGTGTGTGTGTGTGTGTGTGTGTGTGTGTGTGTGTGTGTGTGTGTGTGTGTGTGCGCGCGCGCGCGCGCACGCCAAAGGGGGCTGGGTGCCTGGCATCAGTCCTAGAACAAACAGACAGTCAGCAGGCGTTTCTGTTAACTCCGTGGTCAGCTGTGCTCTCCATACCTCTAGCATAGGGTGTCCATTCATCAAGCATGAAGCGGCTCTGGAGGGGTGAAATCTGTGAGGCAAAATGTTTAGAGAGGACACTTTGATAGTTGGACAAAAATGGAGGTGCTTCTTAAAGTGATAAATTTGATCAATTGGAGTATAAATCAAAAAAGCAATTGATGGTGTACGATTTAGATTTGTTACAGTACAGATAAAAAGAAGCAATTGATGGTATAATATTTACAGATTTATAGCGTTTCTGGCCTCAGATGTGACTATTAATGTAAAACTAAGTTTGGCTAAATGTTTCTGCACAGAAATGAACTACAGAGATGAGGAGATATATTTTAAATAAATAGATATTTCAGTTCTAACTTAAAAATTCCCTCTGACTTAATATCTTAATCCAACTGGGTTTGCAAACCCATTGCACTCTGCATGTCGTCTCACCCACCAGAAGCACTGTCACACCGCTTCGCTGTGGTTTCCAGAATACCACGGCGGGCAGCAGGTTGGATGACCCCACAGGAAAGCCTAAAAAGCCTCCCCTCTTTCCCTGGCCGCAGCACATGACCAGAGAGGGCATACTGTACATTACACCAAGAGCCTTTGGCTTATCCTTTCGCCAGTCACAGCTTTCACCAGCCTCCGCGCTCTCCTCTGCCCAGCGTCACGTTGGGTGATTTTGGTTGGCTGTGGGAAACCTTCCTCTTCGACTTGATTAGTGAGATACAGCTGCTCATAAATTAGATTTTGCTGTCATGTTTAGTTCCATAAGATGCAGTATAACTTAGTTCCCACGAATCAGAAGTGACCAGCGCCATCTTGGTAGGCAAGTGAATCCCAAAGCGTAGATGAACCATGACTTCCAGACCAACAAAAAACCCATATAGGCTCTTGACCAATCAAGAGGAATGTTAACAAAATGGAAACATGTCAGATGATGTCCATCTCGAGTGAGAACAACATGGAGGAGCTAATTTTGCTAGTTAATTTTAGGGTAAATGTTGTAATATTTACCCTATGTAGGGTATCAGCAAATCTCACTGATATCTATGTTAGGATACAGAGGTGGGTAGAGTACTCAATTTGTCATCAAGTAATGGTAATAATGTGCTTATTTTGTTTATAAGTTAGGAATGAGGTGAGAGCTTTTTCTAAGCTTGTGGCTTGTTTATTGTTGTCATAGCAACTGTCATAAGTTGCTTGGTATCTACCAAGATGGCCGTCAGCCGCAAGTGACTCTTAAATTCTTGTCAGTTGTAGTTTAATTTTCTTAAAAAGTATTGTTCAATCATAATTAATGCAGAATATTTCCATTTCTACTTATGTTGATTTCATATTTAGAACAGGGTGACAAGTCTTCAGCTGGGTCTGACTTATTTATTTATAGAAGTCTTTTTGGTTTTGATGGTTCAGGAGAAGTTCCGTCTCAGGTTGCTGATTGCCCTGGTATCCTTCCTCCACTGCATAGTTTCATAACTGTGTGTGTCATGTGAGGCTTTCATCAATCTCTGGCTGTCATGGTTGTGGAATGATCACAAGGCTGCATGTTCAGTCACTGGCACAAAGCTCAGTAGGATGGGATGAGTCATCTGGACCTGTTTAAGAATATGCATTTTAATACCACAACTCTGCTGAAGGCGAGAAAATGATTTGTTGCAATCTGCTGTGCATTTGGTTGCCACTTCAACTCATCTACATTTTTTAGCAACAGGGGACACTACTATCTGCATTTTCATGTGACTTGTTCAAAAGATATGTTTTCTTGTCATGTGAAATGCTTGAAGTCCCAATACTTTAAGACCTTTGCTACATACCTGTGCTTATCTTTCTCTACTTCTACTCAAGGTTCTTAAAGACTCAACTATATTAAATTGACTTAAACTGTCAAAAACTTGACTTAAAGCAACTGGAATACCTGTAGTGATGGACGACTGCAAGTAAACAGACAAAATGTTGGGAATAAAGGAGGAATAAAAGCAATACTTATCTACTTCCAGTCTTTAAAAATGAGATAAACTGTGAAAAATGACTTTAATGTTCCCCACTTTGCTAATCAGTTAAATTCTCACTCTTGATGTAAGATTGTAAGAAGTTAATTTCCTTTTCAAACCAAGTCATGAATAGGTTTCTATAACAACTTGCCATAAACTCGCCAGTTGTTCAACCATTGTGGTGCAGTAACTTTCTGACACCCTATGAACCAATAAGCAGACTTTATAACCAAGAAAGCAGCATATAAGACTTCTTTAGCTTCTTGAAAACAGATGTAAGCTGTTCAGCTTTATGCAGGAAAATGCATGATTCAGACTCATGCATTTCTTACTATTTAGGGTTAATGATCCAGTTCCATAGCTGAGTTGTAGATCTGGTTTCGCTGGTCCTGCTGTGAGACAACTTGAGGTAAGTTGTCTCAAGTTTTCAAGTTATAGCCCACATGCACAACTTAAGAGCATGCCTTCAGTGGCTTTCTCAGGATTTATTGTTGATGTGTAAATTTACAGCCTATTAGGATGATACATTCACATGCACGGTCTGGATTCATGTTGCAGGACTGCTAAGGCCCTTGAAAGACGGCGGCTGTCATTGAGTTCCTATCGACACTATTTCGAGTGGCCATACTCATGCTTCTAAGAACTGCAGGGGATATGATAAAGATATACTTTTGCGAAAATCAAACGCCACAAATCACTCATGGCAACACACAGTTATAATCAAAACAGATCTAAATAAAATTATTTTTAGAAAGAACAGTAAGCGCAGCTGTTGCTATGCGAGACGTTTTAAAGGTAGCAAACTTGCCCACTTTCTCAATCCCCAAAATAAGAATTTTAACTGCAACTCCACAGTTTCCCCTTTTTATTTTGTAGAAATAATGTTGATACTTTATGGTAAAGGAAGAAGAGGACAATAAACTTTGTGCAGAATAGATAATATACATGGATGTGTTCTCTGTCATTAATTAAGAATTTCATCAGATATGTTATTTTTTTAGCATTTAGTTTTTGTATTCTTGTTCTTTTTCTCTCATACACAGTGATTTGTCTGAGGACAAACCCAGCAGTGTCAAAAGTCAAATAAAATACTCATTTCCTAATTATTCTACTTTCAGTTGCCTGATGAGTTGGAGGAGTAGTTTTTTTTCCTACCTCACTGCAAATTCAAAGCGTTATACTTCCTGTTAGGATACTTTTTTGTAACTAAAATCTTAATCTTAATCTTAATCGTCCCTGTGGCAGTTTTGGTGTGTTTGAAGCCTCATTTTCAAACTAAATGTTTGTTTGTTTTTTGCTCTAGCAACCGTTTTGGTGATGAAATATCTGAAATTCAAACCCCTTCAAGACTTTCTTGAGAAATGTAAAAACATTAACAATACAGAAACTGGATAAGTAAGTATTTGCACCTTTGCATAATTATCTAAACAGTAGCATCCATATATGCATTTTAAAGTACCATATGCTGCACTCTGGTCTGGGATTTGCTTGTGCTGCTTCATTTAGGTTAAACCCATGATGCATCTGGCAGGTCTCCAAAGCAAAGGGGCCCAGTTGGTAACTAATTGCAACATCGGTGTGAAGTCAGAGCAAGATGGTTGATGGATTTTCTAGAAAACCTGTTACAGTTTGAATTAAATATGCATCAATTTTTTTCCAGAATCCCCTCTGTCACTGTCTTATCACAGCACTTTCTGGCTGTCAGCAGATTTAAAAAGCAAATGGTTTGCGTTTTAAATCTTACAGTAATCCAAATATTTCTGCCCAGTCTCGTTTTGAGACTTTAGAAATTTTACCAATGAAGACAACGCTGTCGGACCCAACAGGGTCCTCTGCAGCACACGACCGGAAGAATGTCACACAACTTGGGCTGAAGGGATGTTTATGTAACTGTCTCAGTGGGTGTGTGTCTGTGACACACACTCACTGAGACACACATGCACAGATGTTCCAGTGGCAATCGAGAGGGAGAGCTGGGGCTCTTTGAGGTCAGTATAGGCTGATGTCAGACTCAAACAGTCTAGGAAACTAGACTGCTTTGTTATAACAAAGGGAGGGTATTGTTTGCATTGCAACAGTACTGCCACTCTTATTGATCGTGTTGATACACCTAAAATTACTCTCCACTTTTCTATCTTTTTACTAATGTATACTGAAATGCCTAAAAGCATTACAATACATGTTGCTTAAGTGCATTTAAGTCATTATATGTTAAGCTGTGCTTCAGGTGAAGAGAAGAACCTGATGCATGTCTGCACATTAGACTTCACTAAATAAGTTTTGGTATGCAGCAAACTTCCTTAGATATGGAATTTGAGAAAAGAATTTTATTTAAATAAACTTATTTTTATGCAAAACTGAAGATGGTCAGTTATTTTTTTTTAAAACATAAACATTGCCAATGTGTCAAATCCACTGAATTTTAGTTACCATAATTTAAGCAAATTATTGAAGTTAACATGTGGAGCATGTCTTGAAAGGTTAAGAGTCCTGATATTGACCTGTCTTAGCGTTGTTTTAAAATCCAATGATTACTCATTTACGTTTATCGGATGAAGACAGAACGAAAGGGAAGAGGAAACACAAGCGAGTGAAGAACAAAAAGAGTCGGATTAGAAAACAATACACAAACAAATCCCCTCTGTCACTGTCTTATCACAGCACTTTCTGGCTGTCAGCAGTCCGGCTGGCTGCTCTGTTGCTGCCTCTGTACTGTCCAGCACACACAGTGTTGCTGTGATCACCTGATAGTCTCATGTTGTTGTGTGAATTTAGTCCACCGCTATTCTTAGACCCCCACTTTGGCTGGCAGAGGAGAAGCGGAGAGGAGAGAAATAAAGAGCGGGAGAGAGGGCTGGGGAAAGACTGGCGGACCGGCGATGATGCTCAGGTAGGAGTGGGTAACATTTGACCTGGCTTGCATTGATCGCATAGTTCATGGTTGCATTGTTTAGGGTTTCTGAACTTGATATGTACACATTGACTTTTTATATATATATATATTTTTGTAGCATTTGCAGCCTCTCCCATCCAATCGATCAGCGTTGATAGTTTGGAAGTTTTTATGGAGTAAACCTTATGATGTGGCTTATGAGGATTTTGATTTCAGCAGTGCTGCTTTGTTTTTAATGTTACATTTACTGTTTAACATACCAAGATGGTTTTTTCTTTTTTAGTTTGGCAGTATCTCCAGGAAGTATCTACCTCTTTATACCTGTGTCCTTTAGAAACTTTGAGTAAGAACCGGTTAAACAATCAGGTCAGAGACAAACAAGAATGTAGGAGTCATGAAGTCATGTGCTGCTTTTATGAATGACTTCTCTCTGCTCCATCAGTGCTGTGACTGTCACATGGTCACTGATGGATGGTTCTTCCTCTGCTTGTTTTCCAGCTTCGGCTCAAAGGTTTCTGTATTTATCAGATGTTAGATTTGCTTACAAGGTTAATTTTCACTGGGAAGTTTGAACTGCTGAAGTTAATCTTGAAAAGTGTTCAGTTCCTTTTTGAAGTAGGAATGTAGATCATATCATTTTGAATTTGAAAAATTATATACATATATTTTCTTCTACAAATAAGTTGTTTTTGGTTTGGTGGTTGAAAGAACAGATAATCAGTCTGAGATTGAAATGTGCAATTTCATTCAGCAGGTCAATTACAGAAAATATTTTTTGCATTTGAAAACTAAAATAAAATAAACTTAAAATGTGCTTTTCATTCTTTTTGTTGTTTCCTGTAAGTGTCGGCCCGTTTCACCTGTACAGAGGCCAAATTCATGACTAAAACCTTCATCAGCAGCAGTTGCTGAGCTGCAAACATGCATATTATTGGACAACTCCCCGAGTCATCTTACACTGTAGTCTGTGGTCTATATTGACCCAGCCCCCATAGAAAGCAATTTGAGCCCATTATGCAAGCGAGGCAGGGTTTACGTCACACAGTAAGCTCTCAGACTTAGAGAGGTCAGGCCTTCCCGAGGATTCAAGCCAAAAAGGGAAAACTGAAGAAGATGGCTTTGGTTTTGGCAAAGTTGCCGAACATTAACGTGAAACGGCTACATGAGCAGAAAACGCCAGCAGAACCAGCTGAGTGTGTCTGGAGAGACGATGAGTAGCGTCTTGATGTTTTTGCAGCGATGAGTTGAAGATTGTTGGTGAGTGCGGTAAATCCCTGTTCCCTGTAGCTTGGACAAACTCAACAGTTTGTTTTTGGACCATAGTAACTCATTTTCAACATCAACAGAATTATTTGGGTTCATTTGAGAGACTTTGTCAAATGCAGCACATGGCACAATATAAACAGGTCTGAGATGTCAACCTGTTGCATTCCTAATAAATCCTGAAAAAGTGTTATTTATGTTCAGCAGTTGTCAAAGTTGTCGTTTTTCTTCCGTTTGCTACACACTACCTGAAAAAAGGCTCCTATACTTTATCATCGCTTAAATGCATTTTTGTTTTGAATTCAACTAAATGTCAGTAATGTACATTTGCTTGGTTTCATTCAGTATTTTGTATGAATGAGGCAACAAATAATCAATGCAGCAGTGGAAGCAGATAAGTAAATGCTGTCGTCTCCTTCTTGATTAGATGACTTTGCCTCTTCTGGTGTTCACCACTTGGACACTATTGTTTGGTAAACAGAGCTGAGATGTATGGGAGTGATGCACACAGACCTGCATCAACAGGTCTTCCTTGACCTTTCAAAGCTCCCCAACAAAAACTAAGCAGCTGCTGTCGGTTGTGTGTTGGTTTGGGGAAAACAATTGTTCCTCTTTTACTTTTCCTAATCAATGATTTCAGCGCTTGTGTTTATAGAGTCACTGCTTCCAGTTAATAAGCTATATTTAGGTCCAGCTCTATGTCTGCTGTCATTTTTAAAGCTCATAGTAAATCATTCACGTCAAAGGGGTCTTTCAGAGTTCACTGAAGGGTCACAAATATCCACAAATATTGTTGTAGTTGGTAAGACAAGCTAAAGGTGTGAAAGTTCATGTTTATCTTCCATTTTTTTACATATATTCTGAGGAAGTCGGGGTATCATGTCAGCAGCTTTTCAAATAAAGACTTTATTTACAAGATATCTGCTTGCATTGGCAGATCTGAATGTATCACAAGGTTTTCTTTCACTCAGCTGGTCAGTGAATCCAATCCCATGACTGGAAGTCACTCTGCAGTTTCAGCTTTAAATGACTGCCTTCAGGCTTAATAATGACTCAGATAATCTGATAGATTTGTAGGCCAGTGATAATGACTCGTGTTTTAATTGGTCCACAAATATAGATTTAGCTTTCTGTTTGAAAAGATCTGTGGTGGTCTTGCAGGAGCAGGTTTTGGTGCCCTTTAACCTCTCCACCCCCTGTCCCTGCAGGTTGAGGTGTGACATGGATTTGGCTGGATCTTCCATGCCCAGTCCAAACATTGGAAGCTTAAACTGTGTTTATCACCATCTTGCCAGTAACCCATATTTACATCTACATGGGTGATTCTCAGTTGTAAAGAGGATTAAACCGTTTCCATCTCAAAGGAATTAAGCTGGAATTCAATTTCCTTCCTTTAATATTTTTCTTTGAACTCAGAGCAGGGCTGCTTGATATTGGAAAATCTTGCAATGGCAATAATTTTGGTAGATATGAGAAAATGAATTTTTCCTACCTGCACTTCTTCCAAATCCAACCCTTTATGTAAAAAATGTTTTTAAAAATGTGATGCATCTTTCCTTTTAATATACATAGTTTCATTTTTCTTAACTCACAAGGTTTTAGGTTAATAACTTCTAATTTTTTTTTTATCATTTTGTCCCCCTCCCCATTTTCCATCCTCTTGTTTCCAATCTTCATCTTCCTTTGCCATTATTCTTTTTCCTTTTGGTCCCTCTTTCCTGTATCCATCAATCCTCCATTTAGCTGGCCTCTTCCCCAGCTGGAGCCCAGTCAGATCAGACTCATCGTGTACCAGGACTGTGAGAGGCGCGGCAGAAATGTCCTCTTTGACTCCAATGCCAAGAAAAAGGGCACAGAGGAAACCCCAATCACCGTGAGTCACGTTTACTTTGTTTCTGTCCAGCATCTTCCTGAGGCCCAGCGTTGTTTTCTATAACCGCAATCAATTAAAATGTCCATCTGTTCTTCTTTCACACATTAATATAAACTAAAAACACATAACTTGGGTTGGTTTGCTTTGACTCCACAAAACCTAGAGAACTGACACAACAGGGACAAGCAGAGGGAATTTCTCAGGGAATTTCACTTCTCTCCTGTGAAAAGGCTGCTGTACTCCATGCATCGCGCCAGTCATTTTAAGGACGCTTATTGGTCCCCCCAAAACGCTTAAAACCCCAGCATTATAACCGATCAATAAAATCCCCACAGGCCGAAATCGAAGAATGGATTTCATACCGCTAACAGATAGCTTTGGTCAACAACTCAGAGGCGGAAGTCAGAGCTCCGCGTAACGCAAATAATGTCCCAGCCTGAACGCGGCGCGCTAATTAACGAAGCTTCGAAGCAGGTAAATTTCCCTCGAGGATTTTTAATAGTCGAGGGACTCGAATCATTCGATGAATTGTTTCAGCCCTACTCAGTCCAGTATCAGATAACAGAAACCATTAGTTAGCTGCTGTGTTGCTGACTTGTTTAAAGCATTTTGAAGTCTTGTGATCAGTTGTTGAGGGCATGTCCTTCTAGGCAGATCTTATCATTTGTGTGCTGGTTTGCTAGTGTTGCAATATTTATCAACAAATGTAATTTTTTGTGTGTCAGTGTATAAATCTTCAAACAAAAACGCCTCTTTGGCCACTTTTCGTGCAAATGGCAATGTGCAGTGGTTCTTTTTACTTTGAAATGAAATTCACAGTGTTTTTGTAACCATGTGGTGTTTTGCTGTCTGACACTGACTGGTTTGTTCTGGTGCTCTTATCTCCAATAATAATACAATCAGGTGACAGCGTGTGTGTAAGCAGCGTTCTTTTGTTCTCACATGACATGAGTGTCATTCACTGGTTTTGTTTCGTTTTTTTTATTGGTCTTAATTTTTATTTTTTTTTGTTCTTACCTTTTGACTCCTAATAGCTATGCTTTGTTTTTCACATTATGTTTTTCTTTCTCCGGTTTGCTCCACATCTCATCCATGTTAAAATGGTCAAGTGCAGGTGACTCATGTCTCAAAATGTTTCAGTTTTACTGAATGTCTTGTGATGTTCACTTCTCTGAAACGTCAAACATGTTCTGTTAGATGGCACCTCCTTATCATCTTGCATATCAACGCTGTATTGTTGCACCATGTTTGCTAGATTATATTCTTTGTCATGTCTCAAACCTTTCATGCTTGTTTTTGTTTTTTTTAAGCTTACGAAGTAACCGAAATCTGTTTTACTCAGATTGTTCCCTTGTTGCTCAGGTTGCTCATTTCAGCAACAAAAAAAATCCAAGAGTTATACTAACATATTAATGCTTGAAGCTGTTAATACCTTTGTTGCATTCTGCAGATCTAAAGCTTTGGAAGGTATTTGAGTTTTATTTTTCTCTTCTTCTTGGAGAGTCTATTTGACCAAACCAGCAGCTCAAACATGCAACACTGTAATGGAGAAACAGCCACTTAAATAATAAAGGAATCTGCAATAAAAAGAATGACATATTTTAAAAAAAATTGTGCAGGTACATTAAACGATTGTGCATGAAAAGGGAAATAAACAAACAGGAATTGAAGAAGGATGTGGAGCTGGAATGGTGGACGGTGAGGAGGAAGAGAGTGATTGCAGCGCTGCTCAGTCACGAGTTCTCAAAGAGTCATATGACTGCCAGTCACATGCTGCTGGACTCTGTGTACACCTCACACTGCACTGCAGCAGACAAGCACACACACACACACACACCCATGTGCATACTCCAACACAAGCTCCCTCTGAGTCAGTACAGCCTCACTGTCATGTAGGTGTGCTTCAGAACCCTGTGAAATTTATTGCACAATTATTTTTGCCTCAACTTGATTACAGGAGATGAAGCAACTATTATCTTTCCTCAACCATCTATTTATTTTCTCTCTCTGCACTCTTTCTTTCTTCCTTCCTTTTTTTCTTTCTTTCGTTCTCTCTTACATGAGCTACAACTCTGGTTTCAGCTGGACTATTAGAGCTGAGACACACACACACACACACACACACACACACACACACACACACGCCCTCTCCCTCCCGAATGCATTCCTCCTGAATAGGCTGCCAAGTTAAGAAGGCACATGACTCGGGCTGATTGGGCTCACATTGCTGTTAGTTAGCTGTTTACCCAAGTGCCTGTAGGTTAGGTTTCTGTGGTTGTGACCAACAGTTTGAGTTTATTTTCACAAAAAATCACTTTTAGCTTCAGAAGTTCAGTCATTTTCAAGCAAAATAATAGCTTTATTTCAACGTTGCGCTTTAATGGCTTCCTGAGAGAGGGTTTTGTAAAGTTACTATAAAAGATGAGATGCTTGTGTCTGAAATATAAAAGTTATAGGATGTACTTTTATTCTGCAATCAAGTTCTAAACCTCTTAATCAACTTTCGGTCATATAAGGTTACTCGAGTGCGAGGCTGGTTCTTTAAAATGTATATTTTTTGTTGTTTGTAACTCAGAGCACCGACGCCCCGGTGAAGGTTTTTGGGAAATGCTGCCAGCTGCGACCAACACGAGGCAGCAGCAGCTCCCTGGACAGCTCCTCTTCATGTACATCAGAAAGGGAGTCCAAGGAGCACGGCCATCGGTTCCAGGTAATGCTTGGAGATGTGAATAAAAATTAAATGCACACTGCAGAAATGTGTCACCTTTTGTCCTGCCTCTCCATCTCTCATTAAATATGTATTTAGGAAAGTATATATTTGGGAATTTAATCAGTTTAAAGCATCTTATATTGATGATCAGCAGAACTTCTAACACAAGTAGTGCAATTAAATCCATATTCATAACTTGTAACTGGTTTTTAGTTTTATCAGGAGAACTGTATTAAATGATGGCCTTCCTTTTCAGGGTTCAAGGTGTTCGTCTGATGTTGTAATGTTGGGAGAGATGATGTTTGGCTCTGTAGCCATGAGCTACAAAGGATCAACTCTCAAAATCCATCAGATCAGGTCAGAAAACTACAATTTCTGCGTTTGAGCTTTGATCCGATTTAAAAGTTGATATTTTGTCTCACTTGGTACAGATAAACATATTTTCACATTCAGATTGTTGTATTTATTCAGAACCAGCATTTCCCTTAGAGCAGGGATGTCCATAAGTTTTTGCCACGTGGGTCAAAATTCTCTTCTCAAAAGTAGTCGCAAGCCAAACAACATCAAGCAGATGAAGTATCCCGATATTCATTGTAGGTCCAAAACTGGAAAGGAATAATAATAAAAAAGTAACTACATTTCTGGCAAAAAGGCAGAAACATTGAATTAATCTTGGAAATTTTCTAGAAAAATCTTCAAAATAAAATTTGACATTTGAAATTCTGAAATTTCAGAGTTTCTTTTTGTGTAGAAAATTTTTGAATTAATAATTTGGAGACGCACAAAATCAGCCCTGAACGGCCCTCTGCCGCATTTCAGACACCCTCTGCTTAGACATTAAACAGGTAATTAAAGAGAGCATAAATGCAGTCAAGGTAAAAAAGAGATAAGAAGGATAACTGCCGCACACACAGGAATATTTCTAAGTTGACATGTTGATGACCTTTGCCCTGTGCTATCGTCATATCAGATCGCCACCTCAGCTGATGCTGAGTAAGGTCTTCACCGCCCGGACAGGAGGCAGCGTGTACGGCAGTCTCAACACGTAAGCGCACACCTGTCTCACTTTGATTCCCATGGCAGACGTGTTCCTCGTTGTGTCAAATAACCGTCAGTTATCATAGGAAGGTTTTTAGTTTTCATAGTTTATATGTTTTATTTTGAAGTTTGGTAATGCATGAATCATTTTCACAGATTGCAGGACAGCCTGGAGTTCATTGGACCAGAAAGCAACACCTTGAGGCCAGATCAACACATGGGGCCCAACAGTCTTTTAGGGAGCATAGGTAACCACAGTGACATTTTATTCAGGCACATATTCTCCTGTTGGATTTACATTCACATTTCCAACTGCTCAGATAATTTCAGTTGTTTAAAAAACAAAAACCTTGACGCTTTCTGCCACAGTGACGTTTCCTTTGGTTAGTTCACCACCTGATTTATTTGGTGTTCTCACTTTAAGAAGACTTAGTGTTCCAGATTACACAAAATCCTGACAGAAAGCTCTACCAGCTTTTCCTTATTGCGTTTCAACTCGCCTTACGAACTGTTTGAACTGTATCACATGATTTTTGAGCGAGTCGTCTCCTCATCAAACAATATTAAACGCTTTTAGTGCCTTCCTGAATCTTTGATCTTTGTACTCGCTGCTGATTGTGAAACTATCCGCTTTCTGCACAAACTGAGTCAGTCCAGGATGTAGATGCTCCTATTCGTATCAAAGTATTCCTTAAATAAATTGGCAGCTTCTATCCTTTTGTATACTTTCTTTTTCCTTATCCTCACAGAAAACACTAAATGTGCAGTTTTACACCTTGACTGATTGATTTGATGATAAATTATGACTTATCAAGTTGTGTTTCCTGTGAATGATACCAGTTGTCTTGTTTTGTCCAGTTATCTGCTTATTTCCAGACTAAAAATCTTAACTAACGATTCGGTCCATTAGCGGGAGACCGCCGGCTTTCCTCCTTATCCATTCACTAATCAAGGTTCATGTTTGTCTGTTCTTCCTCTTTCTTTTTTATATTTCTCCTCCATGTTTTGTTTGTTTGCTGCCCAGGATTTTCTCAGCTCTGCAGCCCTCGACGGGCCTTCTCTGAACAGGGCCCGCTGCGCCTCATCAAGAGCGCCTCTTTCTTTTCAGGTTGGCGCTCAAAAACTGGCCACGAATGCCGTGTGCCAGTTGCATGTGTGTGTAGCAGCTGTAGTTGGCGTAGTGGCGGTTGCTCAGGACGTGACCGTCGGTGTAGCATGCATGTGTGGTTAATCCTGCAAGTGATAAAAGTTGTTACAGCATGCCGTAATAAAGCACGTCTGCATAGAACCTGGGTTGTATAATTTTGGCTGAAATTAATCAAATGGGTTTTCTGCTTCTTTCTGAAACAATGGTGTCCAGACTTTTCAGCCAGGGGGCCAAAAAAGTCAATTTAAAAAAGCAAGTAAAATTTTTAAAGTACGATTGCAAACACAATTTTATTGGATGTTTACCAGCGACATAAATCAATTAAGTCAGGTTTCTGTAGACAAGCGAGACATTGTAGATTTCAAACAAAAAAGGTTTTGCAAATTTGCCAGATCAAAAAAAAAATACAGGTTGGTCATCCTTTTTTGTTTTTTTAGATTGTTTTTTGTTTCTTGCAACAGGAGCAGAATTTTATTCACTCTTGATTTATTTTTATTTAGTTCAAACAAGTTTGAAAAAGCAAGCAATCAATATGACAGAGAAAAATATTTTGTCGAGTTTATGAAATGGTTGTAGCCAACTGAATTATTTAATTTGTTGCTAATATAAGTTAAACCCGGATGAATACTCTACCTTACATTTTCCACTTTTAGATTTCATCTATTTTGAAAAGCCTGGCATCAGTGAAAAACCCCAACATGATTTTTAAATGTGGATCTAATCAAATTTTGACTATTCTTTAATTGGGCCGCCCAAAATAGTAGCGAGGGCTCTAACTGAACCACGCGCCGCACTTTGGACACCACTGTTCTAAAGGAGTTCAACAGAACTCCTGATTTCTAGTTAAATCGGTAAATTTAACTAGAAATGTTGCAATTTCTAGTTAAATTCAGATATCTTCTGCAACTTTTCTTCTGACAGTCGTGAAGTTTCACTCGGACTTTGTGAAAACATCAGCCTGTAGTTTGTGACCAGGTGCATTGCAGACTTATTAATGCATGGTGGGCTCTTGGGTGTTGGTTACTGTCGTATTAGTCATCACTTTAGTTTCTTTTCCTCCTCTTCTTTTATTCACCCACTTGCTTTTACTGTATCTATAAAGCTTTTTAGACTTTATTTGAACTGTGCCTTTTCTCCTGTTTTTCCTTAATAAACTTTTAAACAGGCTTGTGAAGACTAATGAAGCATGCTTTCTCCACAGATATTCCTGCTGGTGTCCATAATGTTAAACACAAGGCAGTTTTTCAAGATGCAGTTCTTTTTTTTTTAATGAATCCTTTAAAAGGAGAAATCTACATCAAACATTAGGTCTCCTATTCCTGAATATTTTAAACCTCTGTAATTATAGATTTTTAAATTATAGATGTCTTTATCAATGCATTGTTTCATATTCTAAACAATGTAGACTTACTTTTTTCACCCAAGATTGAGGAAAAATTTAAGATACTGGCATAGAATGGATGGTTTGGGATTTTTAAAAAAGTTAGATCCTGTCTTAGTTGCAATAAATTAGAGGAATAGTAAAACAGCCCTAATCTCAATGGCTTTATAGTGATTTATAAAAAGGTTTTCTATAAATATTTACTCTGCCATTTATTTTCTATTAGATGTATATTACATGGTGCAGCACCAAAGTGTCGTAAAAACCAAAAGTGATGAGTTAACCTGGATTTTTAAACTCCCAAGAGTTTCAGCTGTCCCCAAATAGTGTAGTTTCAATGACTTAAACCACTCTGAAAAACTTCTAGAGTTAATATGAATGCAACGCTCCGAGTTCTGGATTTGTGTTGTTTTGAGTCCAACTGCTGCAGAAAGTTCCAGATGTTTGCTCTGTTTTATTAGTAGTCTTTTTTTATTTTTAAGCTGTGAAATAATGAATGTGTCTTGTGTTGAGAAGTTTCACTGCCAAGTCGATGCCTATCGGGTGGATTAAATTTCACACACATACGTTCTTTCATTTTTAGATCACTCATTTGCCTTCAGTAGTGGCGGTTAAATCCTGCTTCCTTAAAAAATAAAAATCTTTTGTTCTGGAAAGTGGGAAGACTACACATCCAGCAACATCTCAACCCACATCGCGTGATCTATAGCTCTTTCATTTACGTTGTTTGCGGTTTCATACCTCAGTCTTGTGAGAGGAATCGCTTGGTTTTTTCCCCTCAACGTATTTCAGTACACTGAGTCTTTGAGTGATGCCAACTTCTATTGAGAAAGCTGATCATCAGCTGATCATCACACCACAGGAGTGGTGGTTTCTTGCTTTATTTACTCTTTGGGACACTTCCTCATTGACTTGCAAAACCTCAGAGTGCAGCAACAGTTCAAAGGTCAGCTGTAACCGTCGCTTTGTTGTAGCCTGAAGTTGAGGTGTTTTATTAATTGCTCTCCAATCTTTTAATCACAGCTGAGTTGTTTTCTGTTCACAAACTGCTAAAATCTTTTTAAAAAAAAGTTAAATTGAAATAGTATTGTTGGAAATCTCTTCAGTCCCTCCAGAATTTCTTTGATTCTGAGTTTTTTGGGGTTTTTTCCAATAAAAATCTAAGTTTGTGTTACTAATTTGGAAATATATGCAATTTTTGCACTTATTTATGATGGTAAATGTAACTTTTCATTACTCGCTGTATAGATCTGACATCAGTTAAGGCTCAGGCAGCTGTTTAGTACAAATAAGAACATTTCTAACAATTTTTGAGAAAAAATTATTTCCCAGTTTTATATTCAGGGTTTTGTTGATTTTTGCATTAATTTCCACAAAAATTCTGAAGAAACTGATATAATTTGGCAGTGAATTAATAAAAATTGCATTGATTTGATGGCTAACATAATATTTAAACACAATTAGTGGTTAGTCTAGAAACTAGAAGGCCACATAAAAAGCTACAGCGGGCCAGATTTGGCCCACGGGCCTCGCGTTTGACACATACGATCTAAGCCAACCTGTTGCTTTCTCTGCTTCTTTCATCCAGGCCACAGTCACCCGATGGACATGCCGGGCCGAGGTCCACATGACGAGCGGGACAGCGGCATCGCCAGGTCAGGTGGGTTAATGAGACGATCAGGAAAAGCCCGGATTGACCTACAATCTGAACAGCCTCACCAACCAGGCTCCGAATGGTGCTTAAAGTTCATTCTGACCGGAAGAACCAAGATGTTTACATCACCTTTTCTGGTCAGATCAATTATAGAGTTAAACATTTATTTTTAGTCTGTTTGTGTTGGTGTAAACTTCCTCGAGTGTGCGTTGCACAGCAAGGGTTTTGTTTTTGTTTCTCTCCCCAAACACTTCCTGTGTCGATGCGGTCAACTCGCTCTAACGTCTCATCAAGGTCACAAGACTAAGAACTGGAGAACAAGCCGTTATTTATTATCAAGTAGCTTTTCAGTTGCAGTTTCACTTGTCGTGCACAAAAAACCACATATATCACGCAAGTGAGAAACAAATGACTCAAATAAGGATTTTTTTTTGGGGGGGGGGGGGGGAAATATTTAAATCCAAGGGGAGAAGGAGGGAAAATGACCCCACGAGGGAGTTGGAAAGTTTGTCCAGTGGAAACTGACCTCTGCCCCCTCATCACCTCCTCCCTCTCCGCAAACATAACATCCAATTGGCATGGCTGGTATTGGCCCTGGTGCTCAAACAGAAGTCACATGCTGCCGATTAAATTTAGCTGCTCTCAAAACCAGCTTCTAGTAAATGATCTTCTAAATTGAGTCGCATTCTGTCATCTTGGTTTTGTTGCTGCCCTCCGCCTCCCGCTGCCGCTGGGATGGAGCGATCCTGTCCGACTCTGACCCACACACGCATGCAAACATGCTCCTCCATTAAATGAGGGCGCTTCTCCATTAGTTTTTCTGGCTCATATGATCGATTGTACAAAACTCTAATCAGCAGTAACCACTCTGTGATTATTAAGCTTAGCTGTTAAAATCTGAAAATTTTATTTAATCAAACTACAGTGTTGATCTAAATGCCTCTCTCTCTCTTATTTAGCTCACACCAGCGGTATGGAAGACTAATTTTGGCAAAACTGCCACAAAAAAATGCGACTGTTCCACAGGAAGTGAAGGCAGAGAAACATTTTAAAATTGTTTAAAACAAAAATGGCTTTCTTAAAACCTTCCTGAATATAAAAACCTAGAAAAACTGAGAATTTTGAGACGACAAAACATTTTTTGAGAACATGCAAGCAGAGGGTGTTGTTCACATGGGCAGGGTATCAGAAAGGGGTCGGGCACCAAGAACTAGAAAATAAAATGCATGTTGTCTGTCAGTTGTGCCCTGAAAACGTTTGTTTGCCTGTGAATTGGAGGAAGTCGGTTGCTGTTGAGTCCTGGGAGGCATGTTTACCTGCTTTCTGCTGCAAAACCATCTGACAATTTCTTGCATTTTAATTGATTGTAGTGCAGCGAAAGGAGCTTTCACAGCTGGGTGCATATTTATATTTCACATCGGATTTCCATTTTTGAACTTGTGAAGGATTTTTTTATTATTATTATTATTCTATATTATTCTATTTCCTATAAATATTAAAATGATAAAAAAAACAAGGAATAAAGATTTTAATTTTAAATGATGGTGATAATGAAAGTATTTGATTCATGTTGTTATTTTTTTCTTGACAGTGTGTGTGTGTGTGTGTGTGTGTGGGGGGGGAGGGGGTGTATGTGTGTGTGTGTGTGTGTGTGTGTGTGTGTGTGTGGGGGGGGTTGTGTGTGTGTGTGTGTGTCACCAGAAACATTCATTATACTTCAGTTTCTCCAGAACTGTGTAGGAATCGTGTCATTGTGAATCAGTAACCCTTCATGCCTGCTGTCTGACTCACACTCGTCCTTTTTGCTTTTGTCTCCCACCATCCTCTATCTATTCTCTGTTCTCCGTCGATGTCCTACTCCATTCCTGCCGTCTTGATTAATCTCCATTAATCTCTTTTTCTCTCCTCGTGTCCCCACAGCGTCTCTCAGCAGCCTGTTGATCACTCCCTTCCCGTCTCCCGGCTCCTCGTTGACCAGCAGCTGCGCCTCCAGCTACCAGCGCAGATGGCTGCGCAGTCAGACCACCAGCCTGGAGAACGGCGTTTTCCCTCGATGGTGAGACGCCGACAAGCAGCTGCATCGGCTCTAAAACAACCTTAATGCACACGGCAGATCTTAAGCCGGATAAATGGATTAAATTTATCAAAAAATGAACAACAGTCATGTTAGTTTTGCAACATAAACCTTCTTATAAAACATGTTTTAATTTGTTCTAGTTTGAGTAAGGCAAAGCAACTATTTTATCACCTCCAACTTTATTATAATGAACAATAATATTATTTTTAGACTGTTTTCACATAATATAACAATGGGATAATAACACAAGAACATATTCTTAAAGGTTAGTAAACTTTAAAGTCTGATAAATATTTAACAGTGGAACTGGAAGACATTTTAAATATCCAAAATAAAGAAACAAAACAAATAAAATGAATTAAAATGCAAAATTATCTTTAAAAATTGTTTTAGTTGAGACCAAAGAGTTTTGTCATCTAGTTTGTGGTAGAGAAGAAATAGAAAAATCATGCAAATAGAAATTATCGAACTGCTTTTAATTCATTATGCTATTAATAATCGACGTATTGTTTATTGCAATAGGGCTACGATGCAGTGGTCTGATGGACATAAAAAAAAAAATTGTAAATTAACAAATTTTAAAAAATTCTAAATACAAATATGATATAAAAAAATTAGAGTATGATGAATTAAAGAAATACAGTGAAAATGAAATAAAGCTCAAAATCAGCCAAATTAAGACATGAACATTTATTCATCAAAATGTCCAAACATTTTTAATACTTAGTAATAATGGATATAACATAATTAAATGAGAATATAGAAGTTATTTAAACTAACTCTTTTAAAATTAAGAAATAAATGACTAATAAACATTAAAGTTAAACTAAAATTCTGACTGAATAAAAATTCATTCAGGCTTTTTACAAAATATGAACTTTTTGCTTCTCTCAGGTTTTCAGGAGAGTTATTTCAAATAATGAGACATTTGTTAAAAATATTAGTCCTACAAAGTTAGTTTTAGCATTTAGCTTTTAATTTGCCACCACATAAAGTTCTATTTACTGAATCGCTCTATGTCTGCCTTTCCTTTCTGCTCCGTCTGGCTTTTGTAAAGTTTATTGTTGGAGGATTTCCCCTGAGCCAGAGACAGCTGGGAAAATGACAAACGACGCTGCTATGCGCTAATGATCGTTCACAATCACACAGTCCTGTGACTAGACAGGATGTTAATGTAAACCCAGCTGTTGGCCTGCTAATCTCCCAGCACTCCCAGCCTGCCAGCACCAGTTGTAACAGTCAAGCATGTCAGAATCGAAAAAGTTCGGATCAGTATTTTTATTTCCGTCTCGTTTTGTTGTCTGAAGTTGACTTCCTGTGAACTCTGCTCTTGTTTAGGTCAGTGGAGGAGAGCTTCAACATGTCGGATGAAAGCGGCAGTCAAAGCCTCGGGGTGATGAGGAAGAAGAAGATCGCCATCGGAATCATCTTCACGCTGTCGCCAAACCCTGAAGAGAGCAGCCGCTTCCAGGATTTCTTCTTCTCCCACTTCCCGCTCTTTGAAAGCCACATGAACAAATTAAAGAGTGCCATTGAGCAGGTAAGTGCAGCCTGTCTATTTTAAAACAAACTGCTTACTGTTCTTAACCTTCATGTGAACAATTTTATTAATAAGATTCCCAGCTTAATTGACTTTTGCACTTTTGCTTTCTAGAATTGGTTCAGTTTATCTTCTGTCCCACTTTCTGTCATTTATTTCCCCACACATTTCTCTGTTTAACAACTTCAGTGGCGATATTAAAAGTGTGTGTGTGTGTTTTATCACTGTCAAGGCCATGAAGATAAGTCGGCGGTCAGCAGATGCCAGTCAGAGAGCTCAGGCTTACAGCCGAATGGTCGATGGGCTCAACGAGTTCAGGTTAGGCTGCAACCCACATTCTCCCATCTTAACAATCCACTTATTTTATTTTCTTCTTTTTCTGCAGCCTGATATTTTTATTTTAACAAATACTGAGAATGCAGTGTTGGAAACAAAGTAATTTTCAATGCTTGAATTGCTCAGTTTCATGTCGGGATTGTATGTTGCCAGGATTAAATGCAGATAAATGGGTGTTATTTTAGGTTGGTAATAAAATCCGTCAATATTGACCAAGTGGGGGCTGCACTGGAGACCATGAGTGGAAAAACAAGCATGAAACTAATGTCATAGTGCACCATAAAAGACTCCAGACATCATATCTTCCACATTATTCATTTTTTTCCCATTCAAGACAAAGTAAATTTTTTCTATTCAGAAAACCAAACATCTTAAACTTCAAGTACAATTTGCCTCCACTCAGATCTTTTAAAACAAATAAGTAATTATAAACCACAGTCTTTGAACTCACATCATTTATACCAGTTAGTGGGTGAAGTTACTGGCTGTGAACTGCATTAAGGAATATATTTCTGGTTCTGTTCTTCAAAGTAACTGTTACATCCATCTGACATTATTTATGTAATGTTTTCGACTTAAGGATTCATTTGCAATAGTGGTGAATTGCAGGGAGACAATATTTCCTATGGAGTACTTTTCAATCTCTGGGTGGAGTTCAATTTTCTTGATTTGACCTTTAAAATATAAATCTTAGACTTATGTGACTCTTCTGCAACTTTTGGCATTATTTTCTGCTGCCAAAAAGCCCAAATGTTGCTTATTGCAACACTTTGGCCTGTTGCAATAATATTTTTTCTGGAAAACTGGATGATAAAAGTCTTCTGTCTATTGATTTGGTCTCAACTGTCTCTTTTTTTTTTTCTTAAAGGACA
The DNA here is from genome assembly GCF_027474105.1 of Poeciliopsis prolifica. NCBI lineage: Eukaryota > Metazoa > Chordata > Actinopteri > Cyprinodontiformes > Poeciliidae > Poeciliopsis > Poeciliopsis prolifica. Next base: position 1,580,770 of record NW_026562408.1, on the reverse strand, counting down.
ATTTTGTTTAGTGATATTATCATTTATGTTATTACTTCTGTTGTTTTTGTTTATTTCTTTGGGCATTTATAATTAAATGTTTATTAGGGTTTAAAGTTGAAAATGTTCACAGAGCAACAATATTATCTTTTATTGCAATAAACTCGGAGACAATTTATTGTCCAGAAAAAATAGTTTTATTGTGGAAGGCCTATTCACATTTAAACATTCAATTAAGTAAATACCAAACAAAGTCTCAAGGCAATTGTCACTACATGTCACCTTAAAGACGTCTTTTTCTTTTTCACTCAACCCTTTATGAAATGTTACCACATTTTGTAGTAAAAAATAATCATTCTTCCCCGTGTTTCCCTACATTGTAGCCATGATGTAGGATAGATGACAGCGTTTGGTAACAAAGTTGTTTTTATTTCGAGCTGTGTGAAATGCCAGTTCCAGGAAGGCTTTAGTCTGTATTTATGTTGACATTAATTGGATACTTGTACATATTAGGCTGCATCAGCGCGTACGTGGAGCTCGGCACTTGTCAGACATGCTGCCACTGATCCATGACTGTTTGCTTCTCATAAAACACACAATTCACTGTTTGTTCACGCACGTCCCTTTCTTTCTCAAGCTCTGCACAACTTTCACTTGCTGCATGCGTGCTGGCAGTTCCTCGTGTGAGGTCTCCGCATTGCTGCGGTCATGTGGCTGTTGACACCTGGCAACAGCAACCCAAGCTGCCCGAGCGGCAACACTACCTCCCTAGAACCTGGTCACAAGCAAGCACCAGAATAGTAAATACCGAGTGCCAGCAGGAGAAACACTTACGGCCTGTACTGGAGAAGCATCTGCAAAATTTCACCTCTAGTCTTGGGGGGCCACCTTTGCCATTAAGGGGCTTTGACTTCATGGAACATTAAAGAAAGAAACTGGAAGATATTCCCGCCCGCAGAGCTGATGTGGCTTTGACGTCGTCGGAGGGTGGACACACACACATGCCAGCAAAGATAAGCTGCGCACTTAGCAGAGGGACGATTACGTGAAAGTTACAGCATCAGAAACGTCGCGGCACAGCAACATCTGTTGCAATTCTTTAATTTTCCTCTGATCCCTGAAGTTATTGTGATAAAATATAATGTTCTATTGAACATTTGGCATAAAAATGCTTGAGCACATTCTTAAAGATCAATACATTTTAAATTGTAATGAAAACGTCACTGCAAAGTGAAATAATCTGCCAATGGAGCCAGAAGATTTTCATCAGTATAAAGGAATTACTTGCTTAAAACAAGCTTGTATTTCTTGCTGAAAAGTTATTTTAATATATTAGCAGCAATAAGAGCTTGTTTCAGTCAATAGTTCCTTAATATTAATTTCACTACAAATATGGCGAAATATCTTATAAGAAATCTGCTAAAGGAATAAGTATTTTTTCATCAGCGTTTCTGTTGTAAAACAAGTTTCCATATCTTGCTCATGGTAGTTTTGTCTTATTTTAAGCAAACCAAAATATTTGGTAATATTTTGTTTTTAAATGTCTTCCAGTTACTACTCAAACTGGAAGACATTTAAAATATCTATAATAAATAAACAAACGGGAACAAAAAATACAATTTATGTGAAGTCCTTCAAAAAAAGGACAAGCTGAAACCCAAACACCAGACTGAAGATTTTATCAGTACCAATATTTTGTAGAGAGAAAAAAGATAAATTACACAAATGAAAATAGAGGTTGTTTTTAATTTGCCATGTGAATAATTGATTTTGGCCACTGTTTTGTTACTGTAGTGCACATCATTTTCATTTATTTTTTAGTCATGAAACAATGCTAGGAAACTACTTTGTGCAAGACATCCTTCTTGCACAAAGGCTCCATTCAAATGAAAACCGTTAGAATAATTAGTTTCTGGCCTCTAGAAATGGCACATTGGCACCAATCGGTGTCTCCTGGGCTGCGTTGACCTCCGTAGTGAGGTAATAAAAATCTGGCCTCCCACCGACACGTCGGTTTCATTCCTCAATCTGAGGCCAGCTCTTTTTAAGTTCACCTGAACAGCTGCAGCAGGGATACTGAAACCAGTATTCCCTGCTCATGTAGCGCTGGCTGGCTCGCTCTCAGACCTCCACACAATCGCAAACACTCAATGAACAAACACACAACAGACGGCGCGGGGTCAGCAGGGGTAGAGGGAACATGAAGCTGTTCATAATTCAGGAATGTCTGACACATTATTGGGTCATTTGATCCTGATGATGACGCGTTGCCTCTGGTGACGTACAGAAAGTCTGGAGATGTTTTTTAAATGTGAGGAGTTGCTTCTTAGTTTTCTATGACTTTCTGCTTCTCCTCTGTTGGCTCATGCTTTTTTTCATTTTTATTTAAAAAAAAACTTGCTGGACTCTCAAATGTCACTTATAGAAATTTGTCTTAGAGGGCAGGTTAAAGTTGCTTTGCTAAACCTCTTTTAATCACAAAAATCAACTAATTAATTAATCATATAATAAATTAAAAGTAGCTGAGTATTTTCCATTTGCATGAGTTATTGTTTTTCTCTTTCTACAAAAAGCTTCAGTTTGGTGTTTTGGTCTCAACTTGTTGCTGGACAATTTTGTTTACAGGGACTTTATAGTCGTTTCTGTTGTTTTGTTTGTTTATTTTGCGTATTTAATATGTCTTCCAGTTCTGTTTATTGATCTTTTGCAATGTGTTCTTGCATTATTATGAAAATGGTCTCAAAACTACAATGTTATTTATCACAATAACTTCTGGGACAATTTATCATCCAGCAAAGTCTGTTGTTGTGACAGACTTAATTCTTTGAACAAATAAAATATATGTGTAAATTCTGCTTTGGAAATATTTTTCTTCATAAATATGTCGAACTTTTTGCCGTTTGACAGCTGGTCGGTTTGCTGAACTCTACAGGTCAGAGGTCAGGAGTTCAATCTGTTTCCAGATGTCGATCTCCAGAATCTTCCAGCAAGACGAGATCGATTTTCTGGAATCGTTTTCACCCCTTATACGCATCTCTTTGACGGCTTGTGACCGGGTTGATTTCTGCTGATAACCTTTGTTAGACCAAGTCAAACTATTTCAAGCTCATCAGACGGCAGGTGAATTTGCATCTTTAAGATTTTTCCAGAGTGTGAAAGCTTGGCCCGAGGCCGAGACGCACTCGCCAACGCCCCACGATCCGCGAAGAACGCTGGTTGTTCTCAATGGACAAATGCCCAAAGAGCTGTGCAACATGCATGCAACACACACACTGTTTAGTTCAATGCACAGTTACGATAAACACACACACACACACACACACACACACACACACACACACACACACACACACACACACACACACACACACACACACACACACACACACAGCGAGGGTCTCCCATAGCCTCAGTGCAGACAGTGAAGCTCTGTGAACTAAGATCTCCTTTGTTTCCCATGAGACAATAATGTGTCTGTTTACTCCTCCCTCGTTCCCTTTTTGCCCCTCGCCATACCTCGTCTTCAGGATGACCATCTGTGACCTCTACACGATGCCCCGCGTGGCCGAGCCCGTCTGGCTCACCATGATGTCTGGCGCGTCGGAGAAGAACCAGCTCTGCAGCCACTTCATGAGGGAGCTGGCCCTACTGATGGAGCAGGCCTCCAAAAACCAGTTGAGTGTCGTCTTTTGTCAAACACTGGAAAATCTAAGCTAATATTTAAACCAAAAAAAACTAAAGCCTTCCTCAAATCGCAACAAAAAAGGATGCCTGTTGTCTAAAATGTTTCACATTTCTGTATCTGCGTTGGTTTGTTACTTCAGTGTGCAGAGAAATGCTTGCGGATCGACACACACACTGTTCATTCTCTTCTCAACAAAACTTACAGAGTCCCTGTGACAGCTTCAGCTTTATTCTGCTTCTGTCTTGGAAACAAAAAAACTCAGTGAAAGGATCCCTGCCAGACTCAAACTTCTTATTGTCACAGTGGCAAAGTCCAGTCAGGCTGCAGATCATTTCACAGATCATCATCGTTGAATCAGTGATTTGTTGAACGTGTTCAAGACTTTTTAAATGCTTTCTCCTGTCTGATCTAAATTTACTTCAGTAACCTTCATCATTAGAGGCAGCATTTTCTTCTTTTTTCCCCTTTTATAATGCCAGAGAAAATCCAGAACATGCTTTATTCATAAAGATTGTGAGCAAAAATGAAGGAATTTTACAAGTATATGCAGCCAATTTCATTTTTTGATTTATAAGAAAGAAAAATCTAGTTTTTTAGTCATTTCTTTCCTGATAAAAAGGATTTTAAACCATAAAGGAAGATTCTTACTTTTGACTCCATTAATCAATAGAAAAAACATCAGATTTATTTGCAGATCAACAGTCTGCAGATGATCTGATTCAAAGTGAATTTATTTGACTGCATTGTCAGGCGTTGGTGCAAACTGAGACTCCAAACCCCCGCAGACTCATTAACTAAAATCCTAAAATGGAAACAGTCTCTGCTCGGTAGCAGCTTATTTCCCAGCGAGGATGACTTCATTTCTGCTGGTTACCATGACATTCTCCGGGCTACATCTGCATGCTGTTGACTACAGGTTGCCATGGCAACCTGTGGCTGTACTCATCATGAGTGATTCCATCACTTGGCCCTGTGATCGATGTGGGTGATGGCCGCCGCTTTTGTTCTGGCACGTGATGGAACCGGGCTTCCATCATTGTTATTGTTGCAGCTTTGAGTCATGAGACAGGAAGGGAAGTAGACGCTCGCTGAAATGAGAAGTGAATCATGAGAATCGAGTGTATTCATGTGTGCATTTCTGCTCTGATAAAGAGGTTTGCTCGGGAAGGGAAAGTGTGGTCAAAGCGCTCCATGTAGCAACAGGAAATTTGGTTTTACCCAAATAAGGTCAGGAGGAAACATCCTTTCTGAACTCTACTTTGTGCTGTTTTCCAGGTTCCTTCCTGCGTTACTAACAGCCATCCTGACCAATCATCTGGCCTGGGTGCCCACCGTTATGCCCAATGGGCAGCCGCCAATTAAGATCTTCCTGGAGAAGCACTCCTCACAGAGCGTAGACATGCTGGCAAAGACGCATCCCTACAACCCTCTCTGGGCGCAGCTTGGTGAGACTGTCTCTCACACGCACGCACGCACACACACACACACACACACCTGCACAGACATTTAAAGAGAGAGATAATAACTTTATTCTGTCAAACTCTTCTTTGTGATCTTCCATAAAGACAACTTGAATTAAGATTATCAGACATTTTTAAATTGTGTAGCTGTATTTAACGTTTTATAAAAGCATACAAACACTAGAATAAGTCATCAATTTTAAATTAAGGCCGTGATCATGCAGTTTTCAACAATAATAATGATAATATGTGGATCTTTAGATGTGTTTTAATAATTCATATGGACGATTTTTTTTAAGCAGTCTTTGTTAAAGTTCCTTTAGTTTAAGCAGCAGCAAATTGATTTGGGTTTTCAAACGTTGACAATGCTGACACCTACTGCCGAACTATAGAAACTGCAGCTCGGTCACTTTAATTTCTTATCTTTAAGAAAGAACCCAAGTCGTGGCAAATACTTTTTTGCACATGGTAACATCTGGAGTTTTCCAGAATAAGGTTAGACAGTAAGTAAAAGAAAAAAAAAAAAAAAAAGTAAATCAAGTTAATTTTTATAGCACTTTTCAGCATTAAGGCAGATCAAGGATAAAAAACCCCTAGACATTAAAAACCTCTTTTTCAAGAAAATCCTTTGCAACAAATGCAACACAGAAAAATAGAGGATTTAAAAAAGGTGCTTAATAACATAAAAACAAAAAATAAAAAGTCACTAAAACAGCATGCAGGCACCAATTGCAAAGCCAGACACAAACATTACATTTTGACAAGTAACTTCATTAAAACACATCACATATGTTGATCAGTGTTGCGTTTATGTTTCAAAACCAACTATAAGATATCTTAGATATCTAGATTTAAAGGAACTCAGTGTTTTCGCTGTTTTTCAGTTTTCTGTAAATTTATTCCAGATTTATGGCTCATAGAAGCTGAATGCTGCTTCTCCATGTTTGGACCTGGGAGATCTGGAAGGTTGATCCAACAGCAGCAGATTAATCTTTAACTCAGTGAGTCACCTGGTGACGTAGAACCAGGTGTTTTAGTCAGAACGCCAGCAGCAGCGTTCCAGATCAGCTGCTGCTGGAGGAATCAAAGCCACTAAATACAAACGCCTGGATGAGTTTAGCCTTTTATCAGACCTTTCTTTGTAGCCATCTTTATGTGTCTCTGAATGTTCAGCCCGATCTCTAGGTCCAGTTGTGGCAGCTGAAGCTGTGTGTTGACTCCAGATTTCTCCAGTTTGTCCAGTTAATCTTTATAAAGATAAACTCCTGGATGAGTTTCTCTGGATATTATTGGGATGTTAGTCTTTTAATCCTGGACAACCTGGTTGATTGAATCTGTAAGCAAAACATTCTTGATACTATTTTGAAATAATCCCCCTCTTCTTTTGTAGGGGACCTATACGGGGCCATCGGGTCTCCGGTGCGGCTGTCGAGGACAGTGGTAGTCGGACGCAGACAGGATCTGGTCCAGAGGCTCCTCTACATTCTTACATACTTCATCCGCTGCTCGGAGCTGCTGGAGACCCACATGCTGGACAGCGCTGAGGACGAGGCCATCGTCATGCCCGGCTCGCTCATCACCACTTCCCTGAGAAAAGGGGAGGTGGAGGAGTCGGACTACGTTCTGGTTACCGTCCACAAACCCAGCGGGGACTACCTGTCCCAAGGAGCCCACAGCCAGCAGACGGAGGCTGAGGACAGCAGCTACCGCTCAGACAACAGCCTGCAGAGCAGCACGTACACAGACATGGAGGTGGAGCACAGCGACCCACCCAAAGAAGAAGAGGACGAGGAGGACAGCAATGTGAGCCAAGGGTCCAGGAGTAGCGTGCTGCAGTCCAGAACCATTGAGGCCACAATTTCTCAAATTAGAGCCGAGGAGGTCGCAGAGGCCAGAGAGCTGCAGAGGGAATTGTGCGACGTCCCGATGGAAACAGTGCTGCGACTCGGCGCTGCCTCCCCCAGGAAGCAGGCCTCTGTCCTGGAAGCTCGCACCAAGGGAGACCTTAAACTTCCTGATTCAGCCTCACCCACAGAACTTGGATCAGGTTTGTGTCTCTCTTCTGTCACTGCAGACTGTAGAAACGCTGAAGCTGAGACGCAAGGAATGCAGGTTCTCTGGCCTTCAGGGGTCACTTATGAGAAGAAGCCCCCTGATAAGACCTCTGCTGTCCCAGTACCTGTGTTACCTGGAAATACTGTGACATTACCACTGGTCCTGGCTGAGGAAGAGGGGCCAGCAAACAAAGTGACTTTCCTCATCGGAGACTCCATGTCTCCCGAGTCAGACACAGAGAGTCAGAGGCGGAAGATGAAGGCGGAAATCAAAAAACACAAGCAGTACCTGCATTCGAAGACCATCATCTCCGGTGCAGCTGAGGACCAAACCAATCAGACCAAGGCAACTCCAGCTCTGCTGCGGGTGTCCAGCACGATGCCCCAGTGGAGCAGCAAATGCTCAGACTATTGCAGCGAGTATTTTGATTCAGAGAACGAGGAGTCGAGGACGTTGCTCAACCAGGAGGCGTCCACGGACATTATGCACAAACATTTACTGAATCCATCTGGGACTCCTCCACTTCAAGAACACAGTTTTCAAAATGCACTAAGTCGTCGGAGTTTGGACACGACTTTGGGCTCCAGCAGGAAGCGGGACACTTCTTCTTCTGCCTCTGCTCAGAGGAGGTGCAGATGCAGTTCCACAGACTCGTCCGACGCCTGCTGCTGCAGAGGCTGTCCTGCAGAGCACGACAAAGATCCACGGCCGTGTCCCGCTCTCCATCAGGAGGGAAACGACGGCAACAGGGACCAAAAGTACCAGCCGTCCTCCATCAACGACTGGGAGATACCGCGCAACGAAAGCTCGGACAGCGCGCTCGGAGACAGTGAGAGCGAAGAGACGGAGGACTGGCAGGAGGAAGTGCTGGTTCCCTTCCCGGGGTGAGTCCGATGAACTCCTTGTGTTTTCACTCCAATCAGCTCAAACAGAAGCATAGATTTATGTTTTTACTGTATATTTTGGTTTCTGCAGAGCAAAATTAGTGGAGAACTACTCCAAGCCGGCTATTGCCAATTTTGGTCGGTCTCTGTTCGGAGGGTACTGCCCCGCCTACGTTCCAGACTTCGTTCTGCATGGCATCCCGAGTGACGAGAAGCTACGGCAAAGCCTCATGTCAGAGTTAAACCATGCTGTTCAGGTAAATGTCAAAAAGTACATTTTGTTTCCATAAATCTCTGCAGATATTTTTCCTGAAAAACCACAACAATAAATTGTCACAGAAGTTATTGTGACAAACGATGATATTGTTGTTTTGAGGCCATTTTCAAGTAATATATTGATAATGAACATTTGAAACTGGAACAGGAGAAGATTTTTAATATTAAAAGTAAATAAAACAATAGAAACAACAAATAAAATGAATTATGAAGTCTAGTTTGACCAAAGCACCAACTGCAGACTTTTATCATCCAGAAAGAGAAAATAAATGATAATATTCAAATTTACATCATTGGTATCATTTTGATTTTTCTTGCTATTAATTGGTTTAATTTATTGTTTATTTCAAAGTCAAAAATAAAGAAAAAAAAAAACAAAACCAGTGCAGAAATGGATAAAACAATATTTAAATTCCTGTCAGTGACAAGAACACAGAAAATAATTTTACCTTTACTTTGTTTCACATAGAGCATCATCAAAAGCTTGTATAGTTTTAAAAACACATCATGTTCTAAAAAACAAACCTGATCATATTTGTTTAGCAAATTATTTTTATACATTTATTGCTTGTTGTGAGAAGTCTACATGACTGCATTAATGCAAATGTTCAAAATAATAAGATTTTATTCTATTTCTACTTATTATATTTTATTTTTCCCTTGTTTTTTTGTATGTGGTGTTGTTGTGCATCTTGTGGACCATGAGTCTGTTGAATAAAAGAATCAAAATGCTGCAAATTAAGAATTCATTTTTCTTCCTGTAGTTAACTATTGAAGCGTCTTGTTGCAGCCTTTTGATAAAACCCTGTTTGTCCTGTGCAGCATCCTGTACTGGATGAGCCTATTGCCGAGGCCGTCTGCATTATCGCAGACACAGACAAGTGGACGGTCCAGGTGGCCAGCAGCCAGAGGAGAGTCACCGACGTAACCAAGCTGGGAAAAGAAGTTCTGGTGTCCAGCCTGGTTTCCAACATCCTGCAGTCCACCTACCAGCTCTACAAGCTCAACCTTTCGCCTAACTTTGTACGTCAGAACATTCAGATTTTCTTTTATTAAATATTCTTGTTTTCTAATTTCTGCGTTCGTCTTCCAGTGTATAATGCACCTTGAAGATCGCCTGCAGGAGATTTACTTCAAGAGTAAAATGCTTGCGGAGTATTTGAAGGGCCAGACGAGAGTCCATGTGAAAGAGCTGGGCATGGTGTTGGGGTAAGCACTGGTTTCCTCTTCCTTCCACTGGAGCGTTCCCAAAAATTATACTCCAGTTAGAACAAGAATAAAATAGTATTTGGTCAAAAGTTAACTTATTGAGTAACTGATCACATTATTAATCGTTTAATATTTAGAAATTACATCCAAAATATAAAGTTGAAAAATTATTTTAAGCACAAAATTAACAATAATTAATTCCAATAACAAAAGAAAATGTTTCCAAATCAGTTTCTTTCAATAAAAAATTTGAATTAAAAAGTGTGGTTGTGTCTACAAATGGAACAGGTTTGGTTAAAATCTGCTAGTTTTTCATTCGGTGGGTAGAAACTCCAGGAATTTACTCAAGAGTAGAAATACTTCAAAGCAAAAGTACTCGAGTAAAAGTAGAAAGTATCTGTCCAAGAAATGACTTGAGTAAAAAAGTATTTGGTAAAAAATACTCAAGTACTGATCAAATTATCATTTAATATTTAAAATTACTTCATCAGACTGACCAAAATGTAAAGCTATGGGAGAATATTGGTATTTCCAGGAGGAAATGCACATAAGTAATAAAAAAAATAACAAAATCAGGCAAAATAAAATTTGGTGCAACTGTCATAAACATAAAAACTGTCATGACTGTTATTATTCAGTGAATAATGAAACTTTTATTGCAACTTTCAGTGCAACTCTGCATTAAACATGTCATTATTTACCGACTGACTCTTCATTAATCTCATAATTTCTCTCCTGTTTGCAGGATTGAGTCCAGCGACCTGCCCCTGCTGGCGGCCGTGGCCAGCACTCACTCCCCTTACGTCGCCCAGATCTTACTATGAGACTTCTTCTGGGTTTGGGTGAACAGAACAGTCAGCTGAAGAAACTTCGGCCCTCACAAACAGCCGTCCATGCCCGCTAACCCGATCCGCTCCGCTGCGACGCAGTGTGGCTGTTTGACCACTTGGTGGCGACACAGAGTTAAAATGGAGCAGGTGACTGAATGTTCATTTTAAAACTCTTAACTGTTTTGGAAGCAAAAGCCAAAGACTACAAATTTATCCAAGTAAAATCTAAATTTGAAGACGCCTACACCATGGTTTAAAATCATTTTTAACTGCTTTTATTCCCTGTACAATCTTAAACGTGGCACTATGAAGTTGAACTTGAAACAAATTTTCCCAGGTTGCCATGTTTCTCATTTTCACATTTATGTTTGTTTACAAGTTCTTCATTTGACGAATGACGTTAATGGTTTTGCAACAAGAGATGCCCCCTCTGCCTTAAAATAACCCTTTTCTTTTAGTCATATTGAAGTAATCAGTTTTTTATAATTAGAAGTAAAACATTTCAATTTGCTAAAAGTGCTTTGATGCTATTATCCAAGGTACATCACTACCTCAGATCCTATGGGCAGTGGCTGATTTACAGTTGCCCCACAGAAAACTGTGAGGTAAACTTTATTATAAATTTTAATCAAAGGAATGTTGACTGTGTAGACTTTATGCTGTGTTCTTTGAAATAAAAAGGGAAGGCTGAATAAATGTATTTTTGCATCTCAGTGACTGAGAAGGGGCCCTTTATACTGTGGAAAAGCGAAAACCTCCATGTCTGTTTCCCAACCAAAATGCTGAAGTATTTTCTAACTTTTCTATACATGTCACCTTTTATTTTTATGTTTACTACTTTAGGGCAGAAGGATTAGTGCATAATGAGTGTCTATGGACTGGTTAACACTATTTTTAGTTTCACACAGAATAACAAAACCTACAGCAGGATTTAGTGGCGGATATGTACTAATGTCAGTTGCACCTCTGCTTGCACATAAAGTAAAACCTGCTGCAGGAAAACTATAGAAGTTTCCTAATTTGCAACATTTTCTGTTCCTTTTTGACTCCAAATGCAGAAATGGAAGGTTTTGCCATCATCTTGTGCTGCTTTTAAAACAGCTTCGTCTGCATCATAAATCAATTTAATGCAGTACTTGTTATTGCCTTTTTTAGAGACAAAGCAGCTGTAATCCTGAAAAGTGGACAGTGGTTCTCAGTTTGCTCATCCAAGTTGCACCCAGAATATAATCCAAGTCTTAATGGAGAAAGGGCATGAATGTTTCTTTTTGCTGTTGGTTAATAAATGCTTCTGCATATTAAAGATGCTTCACTATATCGGCCTACCTTAAACAAGATGGCTATAGTAGATTTATATCTCTGCTTTTCCTTCTTTGTACATGAGTAAGTTATTAGTTGCTCCTACGTGTAATGGGTTGTGTAAAATGTACATTCTCTTTTTTGTTTAGTTTTTTCATGTATTTGTACAGAATGTCTTTTATGAATTGTCACCTTCAATAATTTTTTTCCCAATTTTCTGGGAATGTTGTGCAATAAAAATGAAAAGTTCAGATTCTGAAAGACTTTTCTTTCACCAAGAAAGTTAATTTAATTCCTGGAACAAAAAAGGAGCGAACAGATAACTAAATCTTTCGAACAGATTTGATCTGTATATATATTTATTATATATTTATGTTTTGTTGGTATTGTTTCTACATGTTTACAATAATTGAGGAAAGAGCTGCATAAGTTTAGAATTTCACACAATCTGAATAAATATGAGAAAATATTTGGTTTCCAAACTTAACTCCTTGGGCTGCCATCTTATCGCGGTGGAGGGGTTCGAGGCCCCAGGGGCCCCTGGAGCTGTGCTGTCTGCAGCTTCATGCCCCTGGTAGGGCCACCCCAGGTAGACGGGTCCCATGTCAGGGACCAGACAAAGCGCAGCCCGAAGACTCCTTATGATGGGCAAGAACTTTGGACTTGGTGTTTCCTTGCCTGGATGTGGGTCACCGGGGCCCCACTCTGGAGCCAGGCCTGGAGGGGGGGCACGATGGCGAGCACCTGGTGGCCGGGCGTTTACCCATAGAGCCCGGCCGGACTCAGCCCGAAGAGGAAACATGGGTCCCCCCCCTCCGGGTCGCTGCCGTAACCCTCCAACCCGTTGGTGGACGCCTTCGGTGAGGGATGCTGTCAGGCTGAAGGAGGAGTCCTATCGGGCTCTGCGGTTTCTGGGTCGGGCTCTGCGGTCTCTGGGTCGGGCTCTGCGGTCTCTGGGTCGGGCTCTCCGGTCTCTGGGTCGGGCTCTGCGGTCTCTGGGTCGGGCTCTCCGACCCAGAGACCAACACAAACACAAACAAACTTATGCAGTAAAAGAAAAAAGAAAGGAGGGAAAGTACAAGACTCATCTGAGCAGCTGTGGGTCAACTCCCTTCAGGCTTTGTGGTGAAAATTAAGCTGTTATTCTACTAAACTTTAAAATAATTACAATTTCAGGTTGTTTTTTATTTTATTTTTAGCTGTTAACTCTATTTTTGTAAGGCTGTTTATAAAAGAAACTGTTTAATCAGTTTGATGTATTTTGCTGCTGAAAATAATTATGCTAAATTCATAAATGGTGGACATTTATTTAAATATATTCATCAATTTAACTGTTATACTTAATCTGTGATTTTGAAACCACTATTATAGTAGAAATCTGATTTTAAAACTTCCCATTTGTTTATTTTGTTTTTCCTTAAACATAAAACACTAAACGGCAAAACTGAGAGTCGCTTACAAGAAACATTTATTTATATTTATTTCAAACTGGGTTTTGAAAACAATAAATAGAACAAGAGAAAACGTGCAAGAATAAAATAATTAGTTTATCATTACTTTTGTGTTTCAAAAGGAGTCGGAGGTGAACACTTATTTAATCTTATCCCTTAATTTAATGTAATATATGAAGTACCGACTCAGTATTTAACAGGACAAAATGAATAAATTATGTATTTTTCGTAGAAGTAGTGAACTGACGACTGAAATTACAATAATAGAAGGAAATTATAATAATCCCAGGCTAAATGTAATCCAGCCAAACTAACCAGGTTTGCTGCCTTCAATGACGTCACATAAAGTGTATTTTCCAGTTTTTGTGGCGTTAGAAATGTAAGCTAGTTAGGGACAAGTTTTAAACACATTGTCGAGTGCTGTATTTATTTACACTAACAAACGCATAACAGCAATAAAACCAGCGATGAAGAGTGGAATCTAACTAGGACTTAATAAGATCCAACATTTTAACTCAAGTCGGGCTCTGAAAGCTCTACAACCACCTGGGTGTGAATTTTCCGACCGCCGTGAATGCAGCACCACTAACAGATGTCGTCAACTCTGCTGGAGGAGGGATCAAAAAAAAAAAAATCTGAGCTCCTGGATATGACTGCCGCTGGCCGCGAAGCGGAGTTCACTTTTCCAGCCAAAATGTGCCGAAAACAGGCGAACAGGTCAAACACATGCTAGTTCCTGTCACACTTTAATGGCGCTGACTCGTTTTCGTGCGAGCGGGGACGGACAGTTCGCTGAAAGTGAAGTTTGTTTCCTTCCCTCCAGGAGAAGAAGGAGTTCCCGGGCGGTTCGCTTGGACTGAACTCCGTCCGCGCTCGGCTGGACCGCGATATCCATGAGGATGTGATTTATTTGGCCCGGTTCGGCGAAGGAGCAGCCAGGAGGCAAGAAGTGAAATCAGAAAGGAGGAAAGGAGACGAAGCCTGAAGAGGTTTGAACCGAAGTTATGAAAATGACCGGAGCCATGGAAACTTCTTTTAAACTGGCTTTAAAGAAGCCGCCCCTCTTCCGGACGGCAGAGGTAAATAAAACCATCCTACCTTCTTCATGGGGAAAATTAGCAATGCTTTGCTAAAGTTAGTGAAAGTGACATACCAGCCCGCTGTGGAGGGGAACCTTCCTTATTTCTGCTCTCATCGGAGTTTCACTGAACCGAGTCAATAATGAGTTTCTTGTGGCTTAAATTAATTAGAATTTAATTTCTCCTATTAGCAGAATAACATGCTAACAGGAGGGACGCCACACGGTGCGCCCTGCAGAACCAGCAGTCTGGAGCAGAAAGCATGGAAAACATGTCTGAACTGCTTTTCTGACACATTTTCAGTTGTTTAGATTCAGTGCAGAAAAAGCAACAGGAAAAAGACATGTGACCAGAGAATAAGAGGCTCCAGTTAACTTTATGCAAAACAAGAAAGTGTCTTAAAAAAGCATAATGATGCAACACATTCTCAAAGATCAATGATGTCTAAATGCTACTTAACATTTAACACTGGAGACACTTTAAATGTTCAAAATAAACAAAACAACAACAAAATAATTATGGAGTTTTTGTAAACAACATTTTCCTTCAAAAACAGGTTTAGTTGAGACTAGACTTGTCACAATAATCAATAAATCAATTAATTGCATGATAAATTAAAATAAACTCTAATTTACATTTGCATGATTTATCGTTTTCGTCTTTTATCTTTTTCTACCTAAAAACTGAATGATGAAACAGTTTTGTTTACAGAGATTTCATAATTCATGTTATTTGGTGTTTCTGTTTATTTGTTTTGGATATTTAAAATGTCTTCCAGTGTTAACTGTTTATTAGAGTTTATGGCATCACCATGAAACTACTTTAAAATGGTTCTAAAACAACAACATTACCGTTTATCAAAATAATAACCTTTGTGGCGTTTTATAGTCCAGAGAAAAGTTCTGCTTATTGTGGCATTTATGCAGATGAAGGACATATTCCACGTTTAAATGAGCAGAACTGACTTTTGTTCAGGAACTACTTCAGAGGATTTGCTTATGTTTGGGAAAATCCGTCTTTATTACACGTCTGCCTTGTTGAAACCCAATCTAACGTCACAGCTTTTCCTCTCAGGATCTTGCATTACCCTCAGGATGTAGTTGGTGTAAACCCCAAGCAAGGCTGACGCCAGTAAAAATGTGCTCATTTCTTCGTTCCCATCCTCCTCTTCGTCCTCCTCCTCCTCCTTCCTTTCATGAAGCTGGGGAAACACAGCTGGCCTGTCAGTTCTTCGGTTACGCTCCCTGCCCCAAAAATAGCTGCCGCTGTACTCCCATCCATGTTCAACTGCTGGCAGCCGTTTTGGGCGAGCACTTTTCCTTGGACTATCAGAAAAAAGGTTGAAAAGGAAAAGCGTTTCTAAAAGCTCTCCTTGTCTGATGTTTGTTTGTGGGTGTGCGGGTCGGAGAAAGGCTCTCTGCACCTTTACAGAGAGGCTTTTGTGCAAATCATAACTACCATGTTTTGTTCACAATTATCAAAGACAGAGATGAAGATTGTAGACCACATCTGTCAAACTCAAGGCCCGGGGCCAAATCTGGTCCGCAATAGCTTTTTATGTGGCCCTTTAGACTCTAAATTACTTCAATAAGTTATTCCAGTTAAATTCACACAAAATCAACAAATCCCCACATTTGTCCTGATTTTACTGTAATTTTTTTCTCAAAATTGGTCGAAAACATAGTGTTTGATTGACTGCTGACTCAACCTCATTTATAGTCTGTGATCAATAAGGCGAATGATAAAAAGTCACAACCGCTATTGGTGAAATTTAGCCAAAATATCCAGATCTTTGGTAACAAAATCATTCATTCCTAAAACAGACATTTTTGAACTTCACTCAGTAACAACATCCACACCGAGGAGTGTTGTTATCAGAACAACCTGATTTCTCTCAGTTTGGTGGATTTATTGATCAGATAAAGATTGACTGATCACCACTTTGCACCAGTAAAACTGGCACTGGAAATCCTCCACCAGTGGATTTCTTGGTGGTTGTTTGGTTATTTGACTTAGTTCTGCAGAATGTCTCTGTAACATGTTGCAGTTATTGCTGATTGGACAAATGGCCACGGGAAGCAGTGAGTGTTGCCTCTTTGAAAAACTGTTGGATGAAGTCTCACTGCATCCAAGAAAGTATTGATCACAGAGGGAAGTGACGGCATCATAGTACAAAATGCACTTTAGGTCTATTTTATAATACAATATTCATGATTTGCTTGATCTGTTTTCCTGGAAAAGTCTATAATTTTCTCCTTTGTGATTTTGTTTGTGAACCAAACTGCTACAGTTGCACCAAGAGAGGATATTTGTGAAGAGCTTGAAGTAGAAGCTAAAACAATGTTGTTTTTATACACAAACCTCAGAGTCAGCTGCTGTTTTAAATTTTACTCATTTATCAAAATTTCTCTTCAGTAGTTTTGTAAAAGTTGGCAACTGATGAGTAACTGTAATCTGGAATCAATCTCCATACATTTACTTTAAAATGTATTTATTCCCCCGATACAGAAGGACTCATTTGTGTTACCATTAACTATATTCTCTTGAAGCAAACTCTAAAAATGTTTATGCATTCATCTTACTTTGGTTCTGCTGGAGGTCAAGTGTGCAGGATCTGAACTGGTGTAAAACAACCCAGAAACTGGACTGACCAACGTTCATGTTGACAAGCCTTACGTTTTATTTGGCAGAAGATACTGAGATTGATGGGATACAAGTAGAGCTACATCAGCTTTAAAATTGAAGCTATGACAGAAAATATGAAACATGGAAGAGGGTCGGGTTTCTTTTAGCTGGATTTGAACCTGTGTTCCCATAATGACGTCCTAAAGCTACCAAAACATCCTGCAGTGAAACATGAAGTCGATTGTTGGAAAACTCGACCAGACGGTCGTCGTCTTTCCTCCATCAGGATAAAGATTCAGTTCAGATCCAGACTCTAGAATAGCTGGGAGGAAAATGATTGATTTCTTTATGAAATGATAAAACAATGCACAATTTAATAGTTCAAACATCAAGTTTACCTTAATATTCATTGAAAAAGCAGTTAAAAACGTCTTTGCTCCCAAGTGGACCAACTCAAAGCGGTTGGTTCTGTGGCTCTGTTGGAAACTTTGTGCTGCATGAAGGTGAGTCCGTCTCCCTGGCAGATGTTGGGCTCGGCGGGAAACTCGCCCGGCCGGCCCACATTTAGTGCTTCGTCAACTTTTCCCCGTCTCGTCCGGCCCTTCGCTCCCTGCCCTGCTTCGCCGTTGCCGTCCAGACGCCGTGGTGGTAACGGACGACAAATCTTGCCGGGGTGATTTACGGCGGTTTTGGCTGCGCGCTGCTGAGATTGGACTTTATGGGAATTCCAGCCATCTCGAAGCCGCAGGCTCTCCAGGGAAAGTGCGAGTGAAGGAGAGAGAGAGACTCTTAAGTGGCAGCTTGCTGCTTTCGGAGCCACCAGGAACAGAGCAGAAGAAGAAGCAGCGGACCAGAGTAATTGTCTGCAGCGGCCAAAAACCGCTGGCATATCAGCAAATAACGTGATGCTCAAAGATGTTGGAGGGCGATATTTGTTTGTTTGTTTGTTTACGCCTCTATGCAGAGAGGCAAAGAAAAACCAACAGGAGAATAAAAATGTCAATGGAGCGACTCTAAAAAAACCAACGACTCTTAATAAGAGATGATAAATTATCCCAAAGGTTATTGTGATAAACTAATATTGTTGCTTTCAAACAATATTAGTCCTGTAATGGTAATTACAGAAAAAGAACACATTATCAAATATTAGTAAATTCTAATGAACATTTAACTGGAAGACATTTTAATATCCAAAATAAATAAACAAAACAACAGAAAATAAAGTGCAACTATAAATTCTCTGTAAACAAAATTTAGAGCTAGTTGAGACAAAAACTCCAGACTGATGAGCAGATTTTGGTAGAAAGAGAGAAAACATAAATAAATAAATAACATTACTGAGCTCGTTTTAATTGATCAGAAAAGTGGCTTCTATTATTGTTACTGTAACCCAGAAGTTCAAATTATTGAATTGAATTATTAACTGTAACAGCAAATATTTTTGACATAATTTAAACTATTTAAATTATAACACAACAGATAAACTCAGACAAAACTTCGTTTTAAATTTTAAGTCTCAACTTCAATTGCTATTTTTTTAATTCGTGTCTCAAGTTTAGATTTTCCAAAATAGAGACAAAAAGTCTTCAGAGTTTTTATTAACATATTTTTAAGAGACTGGCATTTAAATACTTAGAAATATATACATTTTCTGTTGAAATATTAAACTGCAGCAACATGATTAGATAATTAAACATGTTTGTTAAATATAAAAACCAGAACATTATTAGTGAAGAAACACTTTAATACCTGGTTATTCTTCTGGCGTCGTTTCTGTCCTTATTTAATCTGTAAATAGGAAGTTATTAAATAAAAATGGTTGCACCATTTTACTGTTTAAATAAAATCTGAAGGGGATATTTTCCTCCTGTTGGGTACATAATAAAAACATGTTTAATTATTGTTATTCAGAAAACAATATTTGTTAATGTCGATGCAATTTCTCACCAACACTTTATAAAAACCTGAAAACTTCTCCGTGATTAGTTTTTTCAAGTTGAATCTAATTTCCCAGCACTAACCCAACCAAGTGTGTGTCTTTGTTCCTGCAGCAGTAAGACACCTTTGCTCTGGTTGAGCTGAATTGTTCCCGTTCTGGTCTGAGACGTTTCTTCCAGTTGTTGACTGCTTGAGTCAGAGGAAGTGGCTCCAAAAGGCACCAGATTCCAGCTGAACTATGCAGACGTAGAGGATTGTCTGTTTTCTTTACATTTTACTTTGATTTATGCCTAACTGGGTTTAATGTGGCTCAGGGCATTTTTTGTTCAGAGTAGCAGCTGAACCTCTGCTGTGATTTATTAGTGACCAGAGCAACCGTAGGTGTTTGGGTAAAAGGAGCCAGTGGGAGAAAAGTACTCCCACTAGCAGTTATGGAGCTGGTAACTTCGTTTGGAGTTGGATTAGTCATGCACGCTTTCCAGCTAATTTCCTTAAAACTTTGGTGGCTGCAGTGGCTTGTTTTTGTTGACTCTGTGGTAAATGTCTCTGCTGCTCGTTTAGCAGACGAGCTAAACCTGCCAGTGTTTGCAGCGGTAAACCTGGATGTGAACAGAAAGCCGTTACTACTAACTAATCTGAGAACCTCTCAACCAGGAAGCTGTTTGTCCATCAGAAGTGGTGCATTTCCAGTACTTGGTGTTACCTGAAGCTGCCAATAATTAGGCTGTAGAAGAAATGTGCCCTGGATTTTTTATTATTTTTTTAAAGGAAAGTCTTCCTATTAAAATGTATCCTGACTGCGTTTGCATGTTCAAACACAGTCAGGAAAAAACCAGTTAACAGACCAGAAACATCAGACACGCCCCCCAGGCTGCTCTCCTGAACTTGTTTTAGGTTACACTTCATTTTCTACATTTAGGGCAGTTAGTGACACACATTAATATTTCACCCCATATTAAAAAAGCCTCTCACCTTCGGTCTTCCTTATCTCCACTATTACGGTTACAGAGAATCAGCAGCAAAGACGAGGATTAGAGGATACCGTCCTCTACATGGATTAGGATCAAACCTTAAACCAGCTATGGTTATGAAAATAAAGATTTCAGAGTTGGTGTTATCATTTACACTGAAACCTGTTCATGGTAAATGTGAAATGTCCACATCTCTAAATCTCTTGAGGGCAGAAAGAGACGAAGATCCACCACTAAATGTTTTATCACCACAAATCAAAGCAAAAATTCCAACCCAGGTCAAAAAGGATTGACTGAATACAAAAATAATCAGTTAATCATTCTATAAATCAGCTCCCATGGTTGTTAAATATCAACACAAAACCCCAACGGTCCCCCTATTCTGGACAAAATTTGATTGTCTTTATTGTGGACAAGAACAAGACGGTTTGAAACTTCAGCCGTTGCATCGTTGATCTTTGTCCTGTTTTCTGACGTTCATTAAGTTTGTGATTGTTGCTGCATGATTGCTGCTCTATCGCAGCATATGAGAGCGTTGTGGTTGACGGTTTGAGAGGTGTAAGCTAGTTTCCCACGTGACGGAGTTATTATTAGCAATGTGAAGGTAACCTATTGTGGTATCCCCGACAGCTGTCGGTTCAAGTGACGATGCAGACGAATTACAGCAAGTCCAGTTCCTAAAAGTGGCCTGACATACAAATAAAGACAATCTTAAGGTTTTGAGGAGCAACAAATGAAGGATGTTTTATATGAAAGTAAAAAGTTTGTTTTTAGTTCGTCACCTGGTTGGAGCACCAGTGGTTTCAACATATGTTGATGTGAAACTGAACTGGTGACACATCCTGTCAGAGTGGCACACTGTTAACCTCATGACATTGCTGGGAACAGACAAAAACATCTGATATGGTTCATGTTGAGGGGACGTAATCAGCTTCATCTCTGCAAAGGTGTAGAAAAAGACAAAATAGGAATGATGCATCATACAAAACTTGAAAGACAAACGTGCAACTATTGGTGCACAAAACTCGATCTGAAGCTGGAAAAAGGTTGTTGGGTAAAGATAAATGGTTTCATAATGAAGCAGGCTGTCGTAAAAATCCTTCCACGGCGTAAAACGAATGGTTGCTGCACGGGAAAATGAGTCGGCAACAAGTTTCCGCTTTTCCTGAGCTGATTCAGAGCAACACAGATGACGTGCTTGAAAACTTGAAGGTTGAAAACATGAGGGTGTGTTTTTACAGATGCTTGTGGAAATATGTAAGCTGTTCCTGGAAGTGTAGTTGGAGTAAGACCTCATATTTCCTGATGAATTTATGTTGCAGTAAAATCACAATATCATGCAAACGTCCACTTACCCACACAAATAATCCAATTAGCTGAAGGTCATAAAAACCTTCAGCTAATATTCAGTTTCTCCGTCAACGTTTTTTTTATCCATGAGGTTAATGGAAACTGCAAAATGTGAAAGAATTTAATCAATATTGCAAAACAAAAGAAGCAAGTTGGAAAAGTGTTTTGATGATTTAACGTCACATTTGGCTTTTTTGTTGACTGGTTTATGGTTCAAGGTGATGTCAGATATTTATGAGGCAGGACCTGAACTTGGTATCATAAAATTAAAACCTTGACTTGAGCAGCATGCCTGACAGCAGTTGTTAAAAAATGAGCAAATAATTAACCAGACAGAAGGCACAAAGTCCTTCCTTCAACTTCCTTCAAAAGTCGGATTAGTATGGACAGAAACTGATTTCCAGTTTTCTTAAAAGTCTGCTGATTAAAGAAAAATCAATTCATTTGTCAACCTGGGTGTGATTCAAATCCGTCAAACATCGATCATAAAAGAAACCATTTATGAATCCATCAAAAAGTTAAATAATTACCAGTTATTTTATGCATTGAAGCATATTTTCTAACCCTCAAGTATTTCACCTGTTGGCCATCGATCAGAGGAAATTGTCCAACAGATTTGTTTATCATTGCTCAATGTATTTTACAGTGGAGTCAGAAAAATGAGTCATTTTAAGGGGAGTAGCAGCCAGACGAGCATCTGGTCCTGCGCTTGATTATTTTCATACACACAGTATGAGTGTTTTTAATTTTAGTTCTTGTGTACAGTCACTGCCAACATGCGCTGCAGATGTGAATAAAAAGCACATCTGCACTTTGTGCCAGCACATTTCTCAGTCTGTGAGCCAAAGCAGCAGATAGCGACAAACATCACCAGGTTGAGGCTCATTCTCTAAAGCATGATGTAAATGTAGCGCAACTGAACGCACCCACACTGAAAGCATGCACAGATATGCCAGAAAAAACATCAACAAAGAAAAACGTGCCGAGAACTGGGAGCAAAAAACATCAGGGTCTGAAATTAATGGGAACAATAAAGTCTGTGTGTAAGAGGGAAAGCCTGTGGAAGGTAGTGTGTTTGTGATTGACTCAGGGAGTAAACGTAGCCTTCTCCTGACCCGGCACTCTGAAAGCTTCACTCTCTGATCCAATAAAGATCCTTCCTGACTCGAGGAACGGGGCTGGAGAGGCTGAAAGACTGGGGAGGTTTGGGGAGTCAGTTCTTGGTCTTTTCTGCCAAATGAGAGTTGAGCGTTTCATAGATCTGTTCGCCATTTTCTCCCTATTATTGCAGTCAATTTTAGCCTTCAAGTAATGTGTAGAAATCTGCATGAGTGAATAGAAATAAACAAGGGATTATATTACTCAAAAAGTCAGATTTTGCATGTTTTTGTACTTCCATTTTGGTTTCTGCTTCTTCTAAAAATGTCAGTTTTTCTGTAATTTGTTGATGTTTTTTGGTGTATGGAAAATTAACCCTTTCAAAAACATCCAGAATGTAACATGACCAATCAGCAGGCACCATCCATCACCTAGCAACCTAAACAGTAAACTGGTTTAGGTTGCGCTGTACAATGGCTGCTGGAAAAGACTAGTATTTTGTTGTTGACTTTGTGCAGGAGGCTCCATTTCTACTTTTCAGACTTTGTAGAATCTGATCAAACAGATCTCTCATCACAAATATCCTGTACTTTATAATGGCCCATCATGTAAATCCCACTGAAATACATGGTTGTGATGTGATAAAGATCAATATGTTCAGATTCATATTTCTGCAGCGTCATGAATATAATTACAAGGTGAAGTTCTGGCCGCCTATTGAAACCTGTTTTGCAGTCCCTCAGTTACAGCAGCTGAGCTTCGTTTCCGCTGGGCATTGTTGAGGTAAACATGAACCTTTCCTGTGGGTGCAGCGGACCGGCCAGGCTTCCCAGTCTGTTTGCAGCTGGTGTAGTATGTCACTCCTGCTGTGTGTGTGTGTGTGTGTGTGTGTGTGTGTGTGTGTGTGTGTGTGTGGTGTGTGTGTGTGTGTGTGTGTGTGTGTGTGTGTGTGTGTGTTATGAGGTGGGAACTGCATTCCTGTCATGGCAGCAGGTGAGGACAGGCAGATGGTTTTAGCTCTGACCCGTTTGCTTCAGCAGGAATCAGGAAGGCTGCTGAGAAATGATTGGATTTTTTTTATTTTAGACTAACTGGTGTCAATAAGATTGTGCCAAACAAACCCTTTGTTTCTGCAAAGGCCCTAATCCGCCCTTGTTTGCTCGATTAAAAGAAAGAAATCTAGTTTTCAGTTGTGTTTTGGCTGGACTGAAGAAATTTGTTTTCAGAAAAACAAATGCAGGATTTGGGTAAATGCTTTTCAAAACGCTTGCTGTGTTTAGCCAAATTTAATAAAACATAAAAGATGATTTGGATGCAGCAAAGTAAAAGTCTCTGTGTGAACTTGGTTTTACCTTTTGTTAAAACTTGGTTACATTTTCCTTTGTTGGAAAATTATGCTGGTAATAATTTCCTCCTGATTACGAATCAAAAGTCTCCATCTGGATCTGCAGGCCAAATTGGTAGTTCAGTCGAAGGGCCACAAATGGCCCCTGAGCCGCACTTTGGACAGTCCTGGCTGCAGCGTTTGTTACGAGGGCTGAAAATGTTCAAGCAGTTAGCAGAGTGAAAATACAGACATGCAGACAAATCAACAAAAGATGAAGTTGCTGTATCATAGATTTAGTGCTTGAAATGTTTTCGTATTTTGGACGCAGATAGTTTTCAAGAAAAGCAGGAAGTTGTTTGAGGAGTTAAACTTATGAATAACTTCTCTACCAAATCTTTTGATCCACTTTCTCTTGGCTCCTGGTTTTGTTTTGAGGGAGTGGTTTGGTTCGATTTGACACCTTTTTAAATTTTTTTGCAAGAGCAGCGTAGGTAGTTGTGTGTACGAACCTGTCGCTGCCGTGTTCCTATGCAGGCAGTTTTATGAGCTTGTTTGCATAACTTGTCTGGAATGTGTGTCAGAAAAGGGAAACAGAGAAGATCCTTCCAGCTAAGTGTTTGTGTTTGAATATGTTGCAGATTTTGTTTGGGTAGCGTCTCGGTCCTGTTTTCCATGCTGGTATTCTTAATGACAGAGTTTGAAAACTGATATCTCGACTCTGTTAGCAGCTCATATATTGAATATTTTGGATATATTTTCCTGATAAGAAAACTGCATGACCTACATATTTAAAAACCTAATAAAGAGATCTTTATTGCTCCAGTCTTGTTGTTTTTCAAAAACACAACCTGGCTCAGAAATCTCAGATATTGTTGATTTACATTACATGCTGCTTTTGGCTGCTGGTTTTTAATGATACGCCTTGTGTAACTTGGTATTAAGCAGTAATTGTAGTAATTTCGTTTTTATGTGACAAAACCAGATAAGGTAATGAGACCACTAAGATTTTCTCGCTGTTATTTGGAAGCTTCATCATGTCCAAAGCAAATGAAAGAGGCGGTTTACATGAGGCTCTGCTTCCTTTTCACTAACAGATTTGGGTTTTTTTGTTGTCGTTTTTCGCCTTCTGATTTTCCTGCCAATGAAATAAATCTGGCTCTCCGTGTGTGGTGCTTTAAGTGGAGCACGGGCCACATACTGGTTTGAGCTTTTCTTTCCAGTAAATCCCTCTGAAACTGGACTGTTGTCAACAACAAGAGCATTCCTTCCAGCAGCACCGACTCACAGAGCGACGGAACCGGTAAAAATGAGCTCCACGAAGTCAGCTTGTTTACTGATTTTACTGAAACATCAGGAAAATCTGAATATCTCCCAGTCGTCTGAGGCGTGAGACTGCCCTCCTCCTCTAGCTCTTGTGTTCGTTAAAGAGATAAACTGAGATAAACTGTGGTTAGATATTAAACTGAATGTGGTTCTTTTTCCTGCTGCCTTTCATCTTCATGGGCTTTTTGGAAACAGGCTTGTAGTTGTTGGCAAACATTTTCTGTAGAAAGCTTTATGCAGAAAAGCCTTCTACCTCCTGCACACCTGCTGCACAGCTCTCAGCTTTATTGGCCAGAAAGGCCACAGCGTGGTTTCGTTCAGCTCACTTACTATTATTACGGATGTTTGTAACTTTGAATAGTTTTTACTCTCATCCACAGTGTAAGAGCTCTCCAAATTGTTCATGTCCTAACATGAACAATTTGGAGAGCTACCCGTTTTCTGAGGCAGGAAGATTATTTCCCGCCCAGCCGCTTCAGAAAGAGCATCAACTCTCTCATTACGTCTGTTTGACTGGATGCCAGCTGTTCCCATTCAGCACGGTTCGGTCTGAAACGCTGACAGAAGCAGTGTTGTGGGAGGCCTCTTGTTCAGCAGATCCCGTTGTGGAAACACTGAGTCACTGAACCCAAACCGCTCGCCGCCGCCGCCGACCTCTGCTCTCACCGAACGGCTCTGATCAAAGTCTTCATTCAGTCACACGTTTATGGGCAATTAGCTTTCTATGACAAGGCTTTGATTTTTGGATTACAACTACAGGTCTGTAACAACAAACTGTGAAAGAAATTATTGTAATAAATGTAATATTGTAATTTTGAGACCATTTTCAATAATATTACTGGGTTATAAAGGATTCATACTTCATCAGTTTCTAAAAAACATGATTTAACGTATCGATAAATGAAACTGGGTCGATATGAACAACAGATATTTATTTTTATCTGTTTCTGGTTGTTTTTGTTTTTTTTCAAAGGTGTCAAAATATAAATAACATTGCTAAATATTGGTTCTCGGCCATCAAAGCGATATTATCGGATGTCAAATTATCCGATAATATCTGCCAGGCCTCTAATATTGACCCAAATTATTGTATCGGTGCGTCCCTGTACCTGTCATGATAATAAATTTCACATTATAGTTTTAAGACTATTTTCATAAATCAATAACAAAGTTTATCAATTTCAGCAAAAAAGCCTTTCAAAGTGATTTACATGATAAAACCATAAAAATCGCAGAATGCAGTCAACAACTGAAGCGTCATATTTTGTCAGGTGTCACATCAGATTGTTGATTCATGTTTCATTGATGATGCTTCAGAAGCAGGTGGGTCTGAACAGGTGGGTCTGAACAGGTGGGTCTGAATAGGAGGGTCTGAACAGGAGGGTCTGAACAGGAGGGTCTGAACAGGTGGGTCTGAACAGGAGGGTCTGAACAGGTGGGTCTGAACAGGTGGGTCTGAACAGGTGGGTCTGAACAGGTGGGTCTGAATAGGAGGGTCTGAACAGGAGGGTCTGAATAGGTGGGTCTGAACAGGTGGGTCTGAACAGGTGGGTCTGAACAGGTGGGTCTGAACAGGTGGGTCTGAACAGGTGGGTCTGAACAGGAGGGTCTGAACAGGTGGGTCTGAACAGGTGGGTCTGAACAGGTGGGTCTGAACAGGTGGGTCTGAACAGGAGGGTCTGAATAGGAGGGTCTGAACAGGTGGGTCTGAACAGGTGGGTCTGAACAGGTGGGTCTGAACAGGTGGGTCTGAATAGGAGGGTCTGAACAGGTGGGTCTGAACAGGTGGGTCTGAACAGGTGGGTCTGAACAGCTGGGTCTGAACAGGTGGGTCTGAATAGGAGGGTCTGAACAGGTGGGTCTGAACAGGTGGGTCTGAACAGGAGGGTCTGAACATGTGGGTCTGAACAGGTGGGTCTGAATAGGTGGGTCTGAACAGCTGGGTCTGAACAGGTGGGTCTGAACAGGTGGGTCTGAATAGGAGGGTCTGAACAGGTGGGTCTGAACAGGTGGGTCTGAACATGTGGGTCTGAACAGGTGGGTCTGAACAGGTGGGTCTGAACAGGTGGGTCTGAATAGGAGGGTCTGAACAGGAGGGTCTGAACAGGTGGGTCTGAACAGGTGGGTCTGAACAGGTGGGTCTGAACAGGTGGGTCTGAACATGTGGGTCTTTGGTCAAGATTTAAAGGATGTCAGTGTTTCTGCTGTTCTGCAGAAGTTTCTTCCAGGCTTGTGGAGCTTAAACTCAGACTTATTTTATTGAGACTTAGACCTAAAACTACTTTGTACTTTGCGTCTAAAGCTTGCAGTGTTTCTCAAAATGTTGACTTTTCAATAATTTCAAAGAGGAGCAACAGTCCAGATGCTCATTTTAACTGATTTATTGTATACTTTCAAATTCTTACCCCATTGCAGTGTATTTTTTATTCTTCTAGTTTTTTCTCTTGCTGTCACATGAGCTGCTCTCAGAGATTTGCTGATGTTTTTGAAGGTGGCGTTGACTTTCAGATTGATTGTTGAGAATGTGCATTAAGTGAAAACAAGCAGCATGTTGCATCGACTTGGACGGACAACATTCCTATCTTAGAGACAAATACCAAAACATTTCTCTTTCTGGGAATGAAGTCAGACCAGATGTCACCATTTTGTTCTCATGTGAAAAATCACCTTTACAAAGTTGTTTTTGTTTCGTCTCTAAAAATAACTGATAAGAAAGACATCAAAACAATCTGAACTGTGTTTGTTTGCAGTTCTTCTGACACATTTCACAACATTTTGTCTTTTCTTTAGGCTTGCAGTGCTTCTACTTTATGCAACTTATTAATAACGACGAGAGAAACTTAAATTGCATGAATAAGATTATGTTCAGATGTCCTGAAGGGAGCAGATGTTTCAGTATGTTTGGGAAACGGAGGCACAAAAAATACAGAGAGCGATGAGATTAAGGTTGTATATTTGTATATAAATACCATTATACCATACTTTTCCTTTTTCGTGTAAAGTGCCTTGAGTCGACTGTTATTATGAAATGGTGCAATGTAAATAAACTGAATTGAGGTTATAAAAATTTCACTGTATTTACATAAAAATCTAACTCAAAACTTACATTAAGATCTACTTGGGTTTTTTTAAAATTCCCAATAAAACTAGTTTTTTTTTAATATATATTTTTTGCCCCATACTGCAAAAAGTTTGGACACCCCTGCAAGATCTATAATTAATAAAGTCTGCATAGAAACATATTTTAGTATTCTGTTTCATTCATTTTAGTTAGTTGCTTTAAAACTGATTACATCCTTAAAAAAAGGCAATTATGGAATAAAATGGGTTTTTATTTCATTGTCTATTTTTAGGGGAGGAAATCTGCTTTTCAAAGCGTGGGAAAGCTTTCAGTTCAAAGTCAGAGAAAGTGTTTTTCCTTCGCCTCTGTGGGCGAATCACTTAGTCACCGACAGAGTTACAGACGAGCTCTGAGTTGTGTGTTCACATCAGCAGCCATTCACCGGCAGGCTGGTGTGTATTTGGTGTGTCATGACATGGCAACGTAAAGTTTGAATAAATTCGAATGGAAAGTCTTGCAAGCTGAATCCCACTTGAAACCCTTCAAAGTAAATTTGAATTCTGGCACAAGTTCATGCGCTGGGCTGTTTTGTAATTATCCTACTCAGACCAGAAAGTTTTTAGTGAGATTAAAGTACATTTTTGTAGTGCAAAAATCAATCAAAAGCACAACATCATTTCTTTTTTGTTTAAATATGTTGATGATAGATCAGAAACAGCTGCCAGTCAGAGCTGGTTCTCCAACAGCGTAAGCTAAATGCTTCAATTAGCCGATTCAGATCCGGAGCTGCAGCAGTTAGCTTACATGCGTCTTCATGTTTTCTGTTTGTGTGCTTGTCTAAACTTCCCAGGCCTCCCCTGTGGGCTGCAGAGCAGCTCAGTGTTGTGTTTTGTGTCCAACCTGCTGCTTTGAGCAGACCTCAAACTTCTCTGGCTGCTTCCCAGCGTCACAAAACCCAGCAGAAACAAAGGAGATGTTTATTTTTTATTTTTTGCACTCATTGGCAAACGTGTATTTTTTTTCTGGAGCTTTAATCAAGTAACTGTTATAACTGCGGTTAATATAAAAATGTTATATATATCAAATATAACTGCAGTTTAACTTTGTAATTTAATGTACTGAAATTGGGCTTCTGTGTCTTTAAAAACTCCTGCTCTTTCTCACCTTCACAACTTGGTTCCTTTATTAATCCTTTAGCAACGTTTTCACCAGTGTTGCTCTTAGAAGTAGCTCCTGTAATGAGCTCAGCAGCTCCACCAGGTGTTTGCTAATTGCTGCTGGCTAGTCTGAAGGAGCTGAGTGGGGAAGAGCTGATCTGAGTTTGAGAAACTTTGAAACTGCAGGTCTGAGGAGGAGCTAAGTCCAACCAGGTGTTTTGCGCAGCTGAATGGTTGCCATGTTTGATGAGGGAATAACATTATAGAACGATGGGAAGCTAAAAAAAGGTAGATTTTACATGATGCCCCTTTTAAGCAACATTGCATGCTGCCATATTTCATGCAAAGCAAAAACAAATTGAGGCGGGAAAAAATCAGATAAAACCTGTGGACTTAAAGGAACCCTCCTTTGTGCCGGATTCATTTCTGCAGAAAGCTGCAGCTTGGGTTTCATATAGCGTCAGAGTTTCCATTTCTGTGTGTGGCGGCGTTTTTGTGCGCATGTGTGTGGATATTTGGTTTGGCTGGTGAAAACATGGCAGCTGGTGTTGTGCTTTCTGAGCAAGGCTCGCTCCTCACCCTCTTTGTGTGCAAGTTCAGCAGTCATGAGCTGCTCTAATGAGGCCTGCAGCAGTTCAAATGCAAACCTTTTTGATGCATGCAAACCTCTTTTCTACCTTCATGTAAGAAGTTCCTTGAGCTCTACCTGCTTGGCTGGTGGCTTGACAGTCACATACATGAAGTTTTTTTTCTCCTTTCTGTCCTGACTTGCTCTCCTTCCTCCTCGCCACCTTCCAGCGCCACAGCTGTCGTCACTGGGCCTTTTATGAACCCAGATCCAAGGTTTTTATAGTGTGGGAAATCTCTGGGGATTTCTTCTTACACAATCTGGTTTTGGTGTTTCTGCTTGGCAAATGTCAAATACTGGCGGCTCATGCTTGACGTGATTTGCACCAGATTCGTGTTTGTTTAATTCTGAGCAAACCTTTGAGGATTTCTGTGCCTGGTTACTGAATTGGATTTGCTGCTTGGAAAAAAAGTTGTTTTTCCAGTAGAAAAGAGGATGAGGAAGCCTAATTGCTCAAGTCCTCTTGAAACTACACAGTGATGCTGACAGCAAGGATGTTTTACAGCGCAGGACATCTTCAGGGTTTGTTTGTCAAGACTTTGACTGTAATTGGATCAAAGCTAACCTATTTGTTGTTGAACTTGTTAATGTGAGCGTTTGGAAGTTCAGTTATTGAACCAGCAATAGTGAAGAAAGAAAAACTAACAATTTAAAACTTTGAACACCAAGAAAAATTATCCTTACAAAAGAAATGTCCTCCAAAATATAATGGATGATCTTCTTTTTACCTGAAGTTATTGCTTTGAGTTCACGTTTCTGTGTACGGTTTTAAGTTTATTATTTGACTTAAATTCAGGAGTCATGATTACTTCCACGTTTATAAAATCAAGCTCTCGGACATGCAGATCATTTCTAATTGTTGAATTAATTTATCATGCAATTAATTGATTTATTATTTGTTGTGCAGTACCTCTACTTCAACATAGTTTTACCCACGTAAAAGTGAAACTTAGCCGTCTAAGAACAGTATTTGGTAGAAAGTATCCAAATTCTGAGTAACTGATCAAATTATTTAATACTTAAAAATTACATCATCAGACAGATCAAAATCTAAAGTTAGGTGGAAATGTTTGTATTTTCAAGATGATTATGAAAATAATTCATATCAGTAATAAAATCAGCCAGAATATTTTTTTCCAAATCTTTAATAAAAAAACTTAATGAACTTTAACAGAAACTGCAGGTGTGAGTCTGGTGAATTTAAACATGTTTGTTTTTCATTCAGTGTGTAAAAATCCAGAAATTTACTGAAGTGAAAGCAGAAATGCTTCAAAACAAAATACTCCTAAAAGTACCTTTTTCCAGAAAGTTACTGAAGTAAATGTAACTGGTTCGGATCCGACTCTGACTACAGGTTCTGGTTCGAGTACCAATAAACTGGTTCCGCCTCTGAGCGCTTTAAGATTACGTAAGCGTCGGATTAGCATCTGAAATACCAAATGTTTGAGTTTGCTGTCAATCTGATGTTGTGACGTTTCTGCAGAACGTGTTGCTCATGCCTAAAGACGCTGCGATCAGAAAAGCTGGTCTGTAAACGTTTCCTGTCTGGAGGCAGCAGTCAGTGGGACTGGAAAGCAACACTGCAAAAACATTACCAAGTAATTCTGGTCTATTTTCTAAATATTAAATATTTGTGCAGACATGAAATAAAGCAAAACTACCTTACATGTAACCTTTCAGCAAGAAACTGGAGTTTGATTTAAGCCAGTGCTTCTCAAATAGTGGGGCGGGCCCCCTTTGGGGGGCGCGGTGCGATACCTGGGGGGGGCGTGTGATCCTGGGGAACAGGCTTTTTTTTTGGCCGTACTAGTATAAAGTGTAATTGCGCACAGTAGGCGGCAGTGGCGCTCTCATTGTTACTTCTGTCACGTTTGCGACAGTGCAACATTTTTCGACTTACAAGACAACAGGTTTGCCTTGGTTAGCAGTGTTACGTCAACAAAAAGCTCCGACTGCGTTCTGTCTATGGCGTCCGTTATTCAACAACCCCCAACATGAAAAAGTTTTTAACAGGAATGAAAAGAAAAGCGGAGAGAGACAAAGATAATGAGACAACAGAAAGTCAACCGAAAGCTAAGAAGAGGAAATACGACGAAGCGTATTTAGCGCTTGGCTTCACTGTGACTACAGTTAGAGAAGAGGAAAGACCGCTGTGTTTGCTGTGTCTAAAAATGCTCGCAGCGGACAGCATGAAGCCAAATAAATTAGCGCGTCACTTAAATACGTTACATCCCAATCACGCCGATAAGCCGCTAGAGTTTTTTCAGCGAAAACGTGCTGAATATTGCCAACAGTCATCCCGCTTTGTGAAGGCTACTTCAGTAAACCATCGAGCGCTGCTAGCATCATATAAGGTGGCGTACCAAATTGCGCAGTGCAAAAAGCCCCACACCATAGCAGAGGAGCTGATATTGCCTGCAGCAGTAGACATGGATTTATTTATTTTTAATTTCAGGCATTGATGCACTTAAAATCTTTTCTGTTGCAGACTTAAAACACGATTTAATAAAGTTATTCTTTGTAAGTTTGACCATATGTCTTTCTTTTTTTCTTTAATGTTAATGAAAAAATGTTATGCAGAGATGGATAGTCACGGTGGGGAGTGGGGGGCGCGAATAGTTTTCTTCTTGCTAGGGGGGGCGTAACGGAAAATAATTGAGAAGCACTGATTTAAGCCAATATTTCCCTAATATTGGTGAAAATGTTCTACCTCCATTGGCTGATTGTTTCACAAAGATACCTGTTCAGGTAAGCCCAGCCCGTTACTTAGCAACCCAGTTCTACATCCATCGGCGGGTCATTTCATTTCTAGTATATCAATGGTACTTTTTCTTTAATATTAAGAAATTATTTACTCACAACGGGCTCCTGATGGTTACTCTAGCTTTTCTTATTTCACAATTTTTTGTTTTTTGCAGTGAAAATAAGTTATTTCCGTTAAAGAAATGACACTTTTTAACTACTCTGCTCATGTAAGACCAGGTCCTGTTCCCAGGCCTGCAGTGCAGTAATAATATCAGTCATTCCAGCCATTATTCTGGTCTGTCATGTTTAGTTTTTGATGGTTTTCTTCGGCTAATCTTCCTGTCTATATGCCTTTAACTTCAGCTGCGGCTCTGAGTGCTGCTTCCTCCCACCAGGAGCTCAGATTTATGGCGCATTAGTGAGCACTCAGGCCTCTTTTGTTACCCACCTGCAGACAAGCTTTCATTTCTGTTTACTGTCTCTCTGCATGGTGCAGAAACCAACGGAGGTACTTTCAGTTCTCACATTCCAGGTAGAAACGAAAATACCAGCTTTTCTGTTGTCTCATGTAGAAACCGTTATGTTGTCCTTCAGCTTGGCCTTTTTTCTAACATGGAAGTCACTTTACTTGTTCATTAATGACCCTACATCAGTTCTATGTTGATAAAATCAGCCGCTTTGTACACTAAAGCATCTCAGTTGCTGCCTTCAAGGCTTTTACGCCGCTTCCCAACTTGGTGTTGACGCAGACTCTTGGGAACCTGGCGATCGTTTTGATCTGAGCGTTATGAAGAAGGCCAGGCTGTTTGTTCTGGCAGGTGGAAGTCGACGGCGTCCTCGCTGCTGTTGACGGACACGGCGGGCATACTGTGGGTGTGAGCGGCTGGCTCATTGTACAGTTCGTGACCCGGGTCATTCCTCAGAAGAGAACATTTCTTTTCCCAGCACAGCAAACAGGAAGGTCTATTGTGTTACAAACATGGAGTAATTCCTTTAACTGAGAAGTTTTGATCGACCTTTTAGTGACGTGGGTCAAAATCGGCACCTAAACAGCAACAAAAGGTTTTAATGGGAATTTTTGTCCTGCTCAACAATAAAAAAAGCATGAAATATTTCACTTAGACAAATAAAATAGATTTCGTTGATAGGAAGTGAGTGTGCAGTGGTGTCCAAACTTTTTGAAAGAACAAAAATTCATTCAACTTGACATCATTAAAAACTGTTTCATTTTCTTTCTTTTTACCTGCTAATTAGACAAGATTTTAATAAAATAAGTGAAACAGTAAAATGTAGATTTAAAACAAAAAATGGTCTTGCAGGTTTGCCAGGAAAAAAAACTGAAACTATTTCAAAACTATTTTTCATCTTATTCTTAATTTTTGTGTTTTTTTTACTCGTTTAGCAACAATATGGCTGAGTTTTGCTTTGTTTTTAAGTTTATTAAATATGTGTGTCCAAAACATAATTTTAGTCGAAGGATCTGAATGTTTTAGGACCTATTACTAATAACTTAATCAGTAATAGGGCAAAAAACAATCACTTAAACATTTAAATTGATTGAAGAAAACAAATGTAGTTTGTTCTGAGCAAACAGAACATTATTAAGTTCGCCTTTTATATGTATATTCTATCAAATGGAGCCTAATTCTAATCCTAATTGAAATAAAAGTTTACATGTGCATTGACCACAGATGGCCCTCCAACCGCACTTTGGGCCTCCCTGGTTTGATCTATTCTGCTTTCTTCTCAAATTGGTTTTCATGTGGTGAAAAAGCCCATATTGGAGCAAAAGCTTCACAGTGAGCTGCACATGCAACATCTGTGGGTTGGACTCTTGCCATGTCGTCCAGCAGGGGGCAGCAGCAGCGTGTCTGACTTACTCAGCAGGAACTAATGATCATTTCTCTGCATTGATATTATAATTATGGGTTTATTTACCCGTTCTGTTACCTAGATATTTGCTCATTTTATTTTGTCTTTGACTTTTACTTTTCAGCTTCTGAATTAATGTTTATATTATCCATTTAGTTTAAAAGTCTTTTCTTATAATATTACTCCTATTATTCGTACCGTTAGAATAATAGTGTTACTGTTATTAAAGAGCATGTAAATAAAGTTTACTTTGATATATTCCACTGTAGTAATGTATGTGTCTGTCCGTCTGCGGTTATGATCGCATGAACGGAAAATGTTCTGGTTTCAATGGACTTTTATAAATAATGTTGAGCTTCATAAAAGCCCCGTAAACTCAGCCACGTTTTCATCCTTTTTATGCTAAACATAGTGCTAATTAGATTGTTTTTATTGATTTACTTTGTATTTTCACATCATTATTTACAAATTATGTTTGCAGGCAGGCGGCCAAATAGATTTGTAGAAAACAAAAACAGCTGAGCTGGAATGATTGTCTTATTTTTCAACTTGGCGTCCGTTTAAATGTTTATTTGTGAACACTGAATCATAACCACTGGCGTACTGCAAGTATTGATGGCTGTTTTCATGTTACCCTCCCATCCTGGGGCAAACACTCGAACGGATACCCCATCCTCTGACGTCCTGCGGCCCGATCATGACCTGCTTTAGCAGATCAATGCCTGCAATGGGGACAGTTGGTGTCCCTGGTGTCTCCAGTAGTAATCAGTCTAACAGAGGTCGTAATGCCCATCCTGTTGGATAATCCTCTTGCCTCTGGGTAATATTTTCACCGACCTGGCTGCAGTAAACATAATGCACAGAACTTTATTTTATTTAACCTTTATTTCGCCACAAAAATCCAATTGAGATAAAAAAAAAGGAATTAAATTTGCAAGAGAATCCTTGCAAAGGCTGAAGTTACAGAACATTCACGGCAAAAACAGAAAAAGTTAATTACCGTATTTTCCAGAGTATAAGGCGCACTTAAAATCCTTCAGTTTTATCAAGCTTGCTTCGACCAATCACTTTGTATCCTCAAAGCATAAACAGGATCTGAAATGAAATCCCAGTCAGAACTTTTGGTAAAATGTGATGTTTGTTTTTTAATCAGGCGACGAATCAGAATACCGAACAAGCAGGGACTAGCTGGGTTTGTGTGTGCACGGCCCCCACGCCGCCCACCGCCTCAGGGCGGCGTGTCGTAGCATGAGGCTCTGCAGCTCTGCAGGCCTGCTTACTGCAGCAGATTGCTGAGCCCACTAACCCAGTTTATGCAGATTTAACGTCAATATGCTTTCGTTTCCTCTCTGCTCTGATCTCTGCTCACCGTCTCGCTGCCTTTCTGCCAGTAACAGGAAGGAGGTTTTAAAAAACAAAGCTGACCTGTTACAATAAACAATGCATGGTCAAATCAGACAAACTCAGTCATTTTCATTTGCCTGAAAACTGAACTGAACCTGGTCTTCAGTTTGGCGTTTTGGTTTCAACCAGCACTTTTTATTTATTTGTTTCTGTTGCTTTGTTTACTTATTTTTGGATATTTCAAATGTTTTCCAGTGTTTAAATGTTCACTAGAATTTAAATTGTATTGCTCTTTGAGAAAATCATTTTCTGCATTATTTTGCCATTATTACCATTATATTACCTGAATGATGTATCGTATTCATTAGATTGTCTTTTCAAAAGTATTGATCTTTTAAATCTCACTTTATGCTTAATCTGAATTACTTGCTGGTGTTTCCATCGTATTTAATGCAATAAGAACATTAAATATTTGGACATGCAGTTAAGTATTTCCTCCAAAATGATATAAAGTATCTAAATCTCCATCTTGTTGCTTTAAATGACTTCATGTGAATTTAATCACTTCATTTTTACACTTGCTACACATTTTGACTTGTATCCTGGGAGGTTAAAGGTCCAGTATTGGTGCTGGGAGTTCAGTGAAGGAAAAAGGAGTTTATGAAGAAGCCAGTTCAGCTTTATCATCATCGAACCTGTTAAACTTCAAACAGCTTGTAATGAGTCAAGCAGCTGCTGGTTTCTGTATTTTTACACTGAATTATAGTTGCATCAGTTGGTTTCATGGACCGTGTTGCAGCATGGATGTTAAAAACCTTTTGATGTCTAAAGTGTTGTAGAGTCAAATCGCACCGACTGGATCTGATGGAAAATGAGAAATCGTTCCTTTTTCTTGCCGCGCCTCAAGCTTAGATAACTGTCACAAAATCTTTGACGTCTCTCAGGTTTGCATTGCTGCTTCAACTGTTTTCTTTCTTTAAGATTTTCCACAGAGAAAAGAATCAGATGTTTTCTTTTTAAACCAATCTCTTCTCATGTTTTGCGTCGTCTGTTCAGTCCACCTTTTTAAAATGAGCGTCTTGCAGCCACAGCTTGATCCCACATATGAAGCTGTTCCTGCCACCCTCTGTTGTCCTCTAAATGTTTTGACAGCTGTCCCTGATAGAGCTCTATTTTAAGTCCATCAGTGGGTATATCGCTGTGTGTGTGTGTGTGTGTGTGTGTGTGTGTGTGTGTGTGTGTGTGTGTGTGTGTGTGTGTGTGTGTGTGTGTGTGTGTGTGTGTGTGTGTGTGTGTGTGTCATGTGGTGCATAAGTGGTTTGGCCGTCTGTCTGCTTTGAGGATGTCAACTTGATAGTCTGTTTGACTCCGGCCAAGTGGCTACTGTCAACTTAAAACACTGGATGTGATTTATACAGTGCAGAGAAATTCCTCTGAAAAATGAGACATTTGAAAAGCTTTAGGTTATAATTAACAGGAAACAAGCAGATTGACATTTAAAGAAGCACTAATTGGTGTATTTTATGTGAATGTTATTTGAGTTTGTGTGCGTTGGTTAGAAATGTGAATGGTATGTCCAAAGTGCGGCCTGGGGGCCGTTTACGGCCCTCTGATGGATCTTGTGTGGCCCCTGATCTCAATTCCAGAATGGAGCAAAATGTTTCACAGATAATTAACAATGTTTCTGCTTTTGTCTCAGCTTTAGAGAAACTAACATCGACCCACTTTTACTTAAACTCAAATCATCTGCAGCTCAAATAAAAAAACAATCGGTTCC
This sequence comes from Poeciliopsis prolifica, assembly GCF_027474105.1. NCBI lineage: Eukaryota > Metazoa > Chordata > Actinopteri > Cyprinodontiformes > Poeciliidae > Poeciliopsis > Poeciliopsis prolifica. The sequence continues at coordinate 1,543,347 of NW_026562408.1, read as the reverse complement.
AAAACGTTTGAAACTGTCGGACACAGTTGTACGAAACCTTTTTGTTTCGCATCTACAGTGATTCATTGATCCATTTTGTTGATTTACATCAAATTTGTCTTTTTTTGTGTATTATGACTGAGCAGAAAAAGATTGTTTTAAAGGGGCAGTATTGTATTTATCTGACTTCCTGAAGGCAGACTGTCAGAGTCGGAGCTTCTTAAAGAGACAGAGACCCTTTAAGTCATGTTTGATGTAGCATTTTTATAACAACTGAAGGTAAAATAATTACTGGATTATGCTATAAAATGTGCCTTTGAAATCATTTTTGTGGCTCTGCAATGATTTTAACTTGACTCGGTTTTGACATCCTCGCTCTTTTCCTAAAAATCATTTTTTTCTCTTTGTGTTTGGCAGGATCTACACATCATCTATTGCCACCTCTACCAAATGGACGTCCTCTCGCACCTCAGGGAACATCAGCTAAGGTACTTTTTTATTACTTTATGTGTAATTAAACCCATGTGGATGAGAGTGGTTAAGGCCTTTCACTGATACATTGCATGGACTTTGTATCAAACTTAGTTATGCATCATTCCAATCATACTGTCTTCCATAGAAATTTAGCTTAATTTCTGTGCGTTTTATTGGATAAATGTAAAAGTACAGTAAAAAACCCTGCAGTTGTGCTGTGCACACAGAAGGTAGAAGCCATTTGTCTTACTACAGCAAGCTGCCATGCAGTAAGGCGTTCTCTTAGCTCGGTGCCTCTGGGGAAAACGTGATGGATCTGTGATGGTTTTCATGAGCGAGAAGTGTACTGAAGGCTTCTGGGAGAAAAAGCTAACATGTTTGCTTGTCTCTCAGGTCGATGTGCACCTCCGCCAGGTATGAGAGACATGAGGCCAACCACTACCTGTTTTAGTAAGTACAAGCTCTCAATAAATGAAACTGCTTTTTATATTCCTTCGTCTTCTGCTCTGATTATCAGTAACTTCAAGAAGTGCAGTCCCGTCTTGTAAATGGCTTTACTGTTTCTCTTGTCCAGAGTCCTGTCCAGGTGAACTCAGGCTTTTCTCTTCCTCTATGATGGAAACAGTTTATCCAGTTTCTATTGAAATCTCCAATAGTAGGCTTTTCATGAGAAGAAACTTTGTCCCAGAAGTTATTGAGATAAACAATAATGCCATTTTGAGATCATTTTTAGTAATGTAATGATAATGGCATTGCAATGCAAGAATACATTCTAAAAGTCTCGCTGCAGCAACACTTTCCAACAAGATCATTGTCAGTGACACCATAGTAATGTGTTTGCTCAGATTTATTGGGTTTGTTTGGATGTTTCTTAAACCGATCAGGAGAGGAAACAAACATCTCTGCTTCAGTATTTTGAAAAGACCCAGATACGTGTGGACTCATTCCTTTGCTCTGCCTCCTTCTTGACTTGGATAATATTGAACTAATATTAAATGATTAATAGTTCCCCAATGACATATTCTGAGCCTTTTCGCTGCTTTGTGAATAATCCTCTTCCTGCAATGTCCTGGCTCTTTGTGGGGGTGTCATTAAAAGTTTTGCATCATCAGAAGCAAATTTTGCATCATAAGCTGTTCAAAGTCAGACAGAACCGTGATTAATGCCCAGTAGGATGGAGTGAGATAAGAAGCACGGCAGCAAGAGTTACCGAAATGTAACGGGATGAAATGAGAAGCTGCGAAGGAGTTTTATTCAAAATATGAGGAGAGGATGCAGAGGAGGAAGGAAAAAAAGATGTGAATATGCTAAACAGGTAGAGGGAGGAAGGAATGGCTGTGTCAAGACGGAGGGAACATGACAGATGAGCCGAGCGGAGGAATGAGGAGGGACGAAGGCGTCCGAGATGTGGAGGGAATGAGAGCGACATGGGGCGGACAGCAACAGATGAAAGGATGAGACAGAAGCTCCTCCTGCTGTTGATGCATTATCATCCTCACTAGAATCACATTTGACACTCCGCAGTTTAATTTACCATCAAATAAACACACACGCCCACTCTCTCTCCGTTCCTGTGATGCATACGCTCCCACGTCTCCACCGGCAGCAAGTCTTAAGTACCTTAACCCCGACCAGAGCGCCTGCCATGTTCAATTACTCTTGAGCTGCACACACAAAAACAGCGATGAAGGTCTGTTCAATAAAGCTGCACTGATAGTTAATCGAGTTTCCCTCACTTAAACCCAACAAGCCAAGAAAAACACAAATCTCTTATACCTGTTAAATGGGATTGCGTCGGGAGCTTTGCCATCTCACAGAGCATGTAATGAAAGTAGAATTAAGAAATTAACTAATTAAATGGGTGCTTCTTGACATACACGTTTCTAATTTTGGTGCAGTTAAAAATGAGTTTCCTAATATTTGATTTACACTAAATGAATTAGCTTTATGTAAAATATAATCGCCCTCTTTCACGAGCCGCCCCACAACTACTGCAGACCTGAGGAAATCACCCAAAACACCTGAAACAGCAATTTATCACGTTTCAAACTAAAGAAATTTAAAAACCGCAGAGATGCAAAGTCACAGCAGCAAGACAGACGCTGTGAGCATCGTTCCTAATGAGGCGGCCGGGAGAAAACAAAGTCCCGTCTTACACTGCAAAAACACAAATCTTACCCAGTTGTTTTGGTCGAGTTTAGTGCAAATATTTTAGTAAACATGAAATAAGACAAACTAACTCGTAAGTAGCTTATCAGCAAGAAATATGAGTTTGTTTTAAGAAAATAATTACTTAATATTGCAGAAAAATAGTTACTTAATTTAGTTTTGTGTCATTTCAAGTGTAGTAAGATATTTGCACTAGAAACTAAACCAAAAAATACTTATAATTTAGTGTTTTTACAGTGAACATAACCACGCAAACATCTTTCCAGAACAAATTCAGTCAGTTGGTGAGAAAAAACTGAACTTTCTGAAACGTAGAGCTGGACGATATGATCATATGAAAATCATGTTTTATAGCAGATAAATTATTATTTAGTTTTAAAAAAATATTTTAAATACTGCCTAACTGGTGACATTTCCTGTTTTAGCCACATCATTGTTTTTTATTCTTATGAGTGAAATCTTAAAATATTGCTGCTCAACTCACCCACAGAGTGGGTGAGTTAGTTGATTGCTCCAATCTTTCTCCCAGAATGCTGTGCGGTTCTGGATTTTAGTTCAGTGAATATTCTACGTTATGAATATTGATCAGTTATTGATTTATTCTCCAGTCTCCTGAAATGTCACATTTGGCAAAAAACAAACAGAATTTCAGAAAGAGTTTTGTCTTTGCTGCTTTTGGACTTGGATTGATGGCTCTAAATGATGGAACCATGAATTCACCTCTTCACTAGAAAATACACTTGAAACGGCCTAATCAAAGGCTGGAACTGAGTCTGATTGACAGGCAGTGCTAAATTACAACATTTTATTTAATTTCTTCTGCACTTTGAAATGCAAAAGCTGTTGCATATTTATTTTATGCTGCATTTTGAGTAATAATTTGTGGTGCTTTTGGATCTTATTTACATTTTTATAGATCTTCAGGAATAAGGAAACATTTTGTATTTCCTGTCATTTTGTAAAAGCGTCCATCCAGCGTCTGTTCCACATTCAAAGCCTGCTGACTTTAGAAATGCCTGCAATAAATTCACAGTGAACTTTTGTATTAATACTTCAACAGTTTTGACATGAAAAGCGTAACGTCATAAATCTCTCTGTCTTTTCCAGTCCAGACACCCTCGCTACCTGTTGGTACATCCTGCTCTCTGGATCCGTCTTCGTCAAGGAGGACATGTACCTGGCTAGGTGCTGGTATGTGCCCACACACACACGCACACACGTACACACACACACACGCACGCACGCACACACACACACTCACAGGCATAAGGGTGAAAAAACAGGAAAACAGCAATATGATCGTGTGGCACTGAGGTGTCATATATTGAGAGAAGCAGGATTTATCTGACATGACACATGAAGCTGCACTATCTTGACAGCTTGTCATGAGGCAGATGTTTTGTGTGTTGGCGTGTGTGTGTCTTGGCGTGTGTGTGTGCTCATCTGTTGGATGATGGGAGAGTTGGCATGTCACAGAGCTGTAAAGCGAGAAAATGGTGCTTTAGCTGCTGCGTGAGGAAACATCGACACACGTTTGTCATGTTCATGTTGGTCTGCAAAGAACAAATTTATTCTAACGTCCATCAAGTTTCGTCCAATCCAGAATCTGAAAGGAGTTTTTTTTTTATTTCAGTCTGCTAAAGTGCAAAATGCTAACAAGGTTTTGAAGCTTTGACCGGGAGCCATTTGTGGCTCTTCATTTTTTGTGACCCCCCATCTGCAGATTTGACCAGCAGATGGAGATTTTTAATTTGAAATCAATTTAAAATTATTACCGAAATAATGTAGGAAAATGTGAAGAACAACACAAAGTATTATAACCAAGTTTTAACAAAAGGTCAAATCAAGAGACTTTCTTTTGGTTTTCTGAGATTAGTCAATACATTTCTGAGTTTTTTTGCTAAATTTTACTCTGTCTTTCTCAGTGTTGTTCATATCTACAATGAAAACTAAAAGTAGTAAATTTCTGCCAAATTTTGAGAGTAATGTTTCGATATAAAAAAGGAAATGTCTGAGCTCCAAAAGCCAAAAAACAGATAAATTTCAAGATTAACGTTAAAATTTATCGTAGCAGATTTGACTCGAACATTTTTTGCCATTTTCTGTCAGCTTTACTCGCTCCGTCCTGTCTTTCTTTTCTTTCTGTCTAATTTTGGGTTTGCTTCGTCACACTGCCTGACTCAGACACTCCAGCTGAGTAGTTCATGTCTATTTTGCTCTCCAGGTTTAATTTACTGACTGAAATTTGAAGTAGTGAAGCAAACATTTAGCTAGAGATTGGAACATGGCAGTTGCTCCTCCATCTGTTTGGTGATTGATCTGGTTGAACAATCAGATTTTTTAAACTTGTCTATTAAGTAAATCAACTCAGAACTCAGTGGGAAACTATTTTGGTCTGTTTCCTTTTGCTCTGTTCTTAAAGCTGGACTGAAAAAGAAGCAGTCAGTACCAGACTGAGGACGAGTCGGATGCTCTGACAGTGTCTGAAGAACAGGCTGCGGTTTTTGTCCTGCTGTGTTGCTCAGAAAAGGAAAAGATACTTTAGATAATCGACGTCAGCAGAAGGTTCATCGCTTCTGCTGAAGTTTCTTGTTCTGTGATTATGATTCAGCTCATTTTATTCACACAATAAAAGAAGCTAGCTTTTTATTCAGATGAATGAAGCCGATTTATGACCAACTGCATTAGTTTCACTTCAGGGCGCTGAACCGGCCAGCCTGTTGCTTTTGTTTTCAGTAACAGAGTGCAGAGTGTAATCAGTCCTGGGTCCAATGATCGTTTGGTGGTTACGGCTAATTTATCGACTAGTTAACCAGTCAGAAGCAGTTTAAAATCACTGAAACAATGCAGGCTTTGACGCCATCAGTTCCTCCATCAGGGCAGCACGCTTTGTCATTAATTTGTCGCATCATGGTTTCCATTTTGACTCAGTTTGCAGAACATAGAAAAAACATTCTGGGTAAAGAATGGAGCCTGATTGTTTTATCGTCTTTTACTCTTTAAGGCAGGGGTGTCCAAAGTGTGGCACGGGGGCCATTTGTGGCCCTTGGACTGATTTTGTAGCGAACTGCCAAAATTGCAGTTCAAGACATGCAGATGGAGATTTTTAATTTGTACAACACAAAGTATTCGTTTTTTTCAAACCAAATTTTAACAAAAGGTAAACCTTTATAAACTAGGTATATAAAGTTTATAAACTTTTAAACTTTATATATATATATATAT